>NW_012154344.1:7466-9449 GCF_000956105.1 Propithecus coquereli
ATTTGTCTATCTTCTTTTGAAAAACTTCTGTTCATGTCTTTTGCCTACTTTTTACTGGGGTTTTGTTTTTTTCTTGCTAATTTGAGTTCTTTATAGATTCTGGATATTAACCTTTATCGGATATATACATTTTGAACATTTTCTCCCATTCTATAGGCTGTCTATTTGCTCTGTTGATTATTTCCTTAGCTGTGCAGAAGCTTTTTAATTTAATCAAGTCCCATGTATTTATTTTTGTTGTTGCTGTAATTGCCATTGGGGTCTTAATCATAAATTCTTTGCCTAGACCAATATCTAGAAGAATTTTTCCTATATTTTCCTCTAGAACTATTATGGTTTCATGCCTTATATTTAAGTCTTTTATCCAGCTTGAATTGATTCTTGTGAGTGGTGAGAGATAGGGGTCCTGTTTCATTCTTCTGCATATGCCTATCTGATTTTCCCAGCACCGTTTGTTGAATAGGGCTTCTTTTCTCCAGTGTACATTGTTGTCTACTTCATCAAAGATCAGTTGGCTGTAGGTAGATGGTTTTATATCTGGGTTCTCTATTCTGTTCCATTGGTTTATGTCTCTATTTTTGTACCTACACCATGTTGTTTCGGTTACTATAGCCTTGTAGTATAGTGTAAGTCCGGTAATGTGATGCCTCCAGCTTTGGTCTTTTTGCCTAGGATTGCTTTGTCTGTTTTGGCTCTTTTCTGGTTTCAAATGAAGTATAGAATTATTTTTTCTAGATCTGTGAAATATGCTAGGTTTTTTTTTGTTTATTTCAAAACACTAAGGGAGTATTTCATTGAATCTGTAAATCACTTTGGATAGTATGGACATTTTAACAATGTTGATTCTACTGATCCATGAGCATGATATGTTTCTCCAATAGTTTGTGTCATCTGTGATTTCTTTCCTCAGTGTTTCATAGTTCTGAGTTTTATTTCTAGATCCTCTGTGCCATTTATTATTTTCAACCCTGTGTTACAGAACAAGGTAGTTAACAAGTACCTCAGACTTTGTGTCACCAAAGCTGACATCATCTTCTCACACTCCAAATCTCTCAAACACCTGGGATTCATCCTGGAGTCCTCCTTTACCCTGACCCCTTAATTTAATCACAGACCAAATTCTGTTCTTCCTGAACATCTCTAACATTCACTCCCATTGGACCCTCTTGCAATGCTGTAATTCATATCTCCTCATCAACCATGGAACTACAGCAACTAATCTCTTTCTTTTTCTCTGACCTTTCAAATTCATCCTCCACACTACCACCAGACATCTTTTGAAAACTCAGATCTCCATGTCACTCTCCCACCTAAACCCATAGGAAAACCTGTAGTTTTCCACTTCCTAACAAGTGTAGTCCAGGATGCATAGCACAGAATCACCCATCCTCTAGTTCTGCATTGTACTACTTTCACCTTCATTCTACAGTCTAGTAGTAGCAAACTGATTCCAGTTCCCTGAACACACATTTATTTTCCAATTCTCTGCCTGTGTTCTTCTTGGATTGCTCTTCCTCTCAGTCCCCCTCTTCCAGAGCTTCCAGATTGCATTACCTCTGGGGCACCATTCATGCAGGGGACAATGAGTTGTGCCAGCAGTGGCCCCTGGTACCCTCAGCCCTACTTCTATACCTGGTGAAGTCATACTTCATCCTTAGTTCAGTTCGAACTTCACCTTTCCCACGAAGCTTCCCTGGAATTCTTCAGTAGTCTGTGCAGAACGCTTCTATCATAGTACCTTGCCATATTTTTTTTAAAGTTAGCTGGTTGTGTATTACCAGACTTGAGGGCAAAGTCCATGACTTATCTTTGTAGCTCCAACTCATAGCTCAGCACATCATCCATTCAATAAATGTTGGTTAAAATGAAATGTTATGTTCATGCCATCTCACTTTCAGGACAGTGATTTGCTAGAGAGGAAGAATTCTGGCTTATAGTACATATCTTTACATTCCACAGTCATACACAAAGCTGACTGAATAT
>NW_012154344.1:9499-11627 GCF_000956105.1 Propithecus coquereli
AATTTTTTTGTTTTTGTTTTTGTTTTCCTTTTGGGAGGGAGGTCTGATTGCTATGTCATTTGGGTAATTATTTTTAATGGGAAAGGAAAAACAAAATTTATCCAAGCTTTAAAATGTTGGCAGGAGTTACATGAATCCCAAAATCTCATTAAGTTCACCTACAAATATAAAAAACAATTCCATTTTACAGTTTGAGTTACAAAGTTCCCAAAAACCTAAAGTAAAGAGTGCAATGCGCACCGCCCGAAGGATGGACATATTTGAAACTCGGACTTAGAGGGGAGGGGGGTCAAGGGCAACATACGTAACCTAAACATCTGTACCCCTATAATATGCTGAAGTAAAAAAAAATAAAAAATAAATTTAAAAAAACCTAAATTAAGTAACACCCGAGCGCCCTCTAGTGGGAACTGAATGCTCCATTGTCCAAAGGCTGCATATCTGTGTCCTATGCTAAACAATAAATGAGAATACCATTAATTTTTTAACCCTTTGAAGTTGATGAGTATTTTTTATATTAAGGACAAACATAAAGAAAAGGAGTTATGGGAAGACATATTTTAGAGAGCGCTGCTATGAAAATAGAGGGAAGTTAAATGTTAGATCATATAAATATATGTCACTCCTCAAATTTTCACCTACTAGTTTTAGCATCCATTGATGATTTTGCCAGAATGAATAACTGCCTGAAACAATTATTACTATTATGGCAGAAAATATTTTTATTTACATTATAGACTCCAAAGCACTTTAACAATATGTTGCTATACAAATATAGAATTCTAGTAAACTCTTGAGATTATCTTATTCTGCTGGTCTCCCTTGAAAATGCCTGAGACTTTTATTGAAGTCACAGGGCTTGTGTCCATGTATTTGACATTTTGCAAAGCTAACCTTTGCATTTTGAGTAGTGCCCTGACCCACTGCATGAACCTCTCTGGATTCAAATTAGCATAGCACATACCTAGATGTTCAGAGTCAGACCAAAGGGTGTCAGTATAAACCAGTTTATCTATTAGATTCCTTTATTTCTATAGAAGCAGTACCATCATCTCAATTCCTTATCTTCCAATCATCTATAATCTTTGACCTAAGCCTTGCCCTCGAATTAAAAAAAGGAATTGCCCACTCTTTTTCATCACTGGTCCCTCCTCCCCATTTCTGTTTCTAGCATCCTGGTGCAGTGTCCTCACTCTTCTCTCTGCCTTCAATCTACCTCTGAATTATCTTACATAAATACCTGAGAATATTCTTCCCAAAGCACAGCTCTGTTCAAATCATTGCCCAATAAGCATTACAGACAGAGCCCCAAGGCTTTTTACCACCTGGCTTCTACTTACCTGGCTTTTGCATACTCTATTGATACACAGAGTTTGGGAACTCTCAGTTGTTCCCAAACAATATCCTGAGGGGGTGTGTGCCTTTGCTTGGACATTTCCCTTCCACCATATTCCTGTATCCAAATCTTACCAATCCTTCAAGGTCTAGATCAAGCCTACTTCTACAATTTAGCCTCTGTTGTATTCCTTTCTCTCACACTGGCCCTATGAGATGATTATTATAATTCCCATTTTACAAATGAAAAAGACAGTGAATTTTAAACAGGGGATAAGTTTTTTGCTCAGACACCTATTAGGTGGAAGAGCTGAGATTAAAAGAAAAGCTCTGACTCCACAGGAGCTCCTAGGACTCCTGTCACCTGGGTAAATGTGATAGGGATTGTTTATATTAAGATATTCCTGTAAGAATCGGAAAAAGCTGTGATTATGGTTGCTTTGTTGCTGGCCATAGACAATAGGATTGTGCTGGTAGGATGGTATGAGGGCTGTGCAAGGCATACTATTATTTTTAAACACTTATATAGTGCCCGGGATCGTTCTAAGTATGTTAAAAATCTTATCTGATTTACTCTTCATAACAACTTTATGACATAGGCATTATTACAATATTATCCCATTTGCAGATAAGGAAACTGAGTTACGGAGAGGTAAAGTAGCTTGCCTAATACCACACAAAGCTGTTATTCAAAGTAGGCAAGCTGACATGGGAATCTGTAAACCTAATGACTAAGCTATACTTCATCTCCTAAATTCTTAACTGACTCTCTTAGTCCCGTCTATTTGTGAAT
>NW_012154345.1:0-1640 GCF_000956105.1 Propithecus coquereli
CTCTCTCTCTCTCTCTCTCTCTCTCTCTCTCATCTGCCTTTTATTTTCTATCTGGGCCTTCAACTGATTGGATGAAGCCCACTCATACTATGAAAGGCAGTCTGTTTTATTCAGTCTACCAATCCAAATGTTAATCTGATCCCAAACCACCTTCACAGATACCCAAAATAATGTTTCACCATATATCTAGGTACTCTGTGGCCCATCCAATTGAGACATAAAATCAATCATCACAATCACAGATCATCATTTTGGGAAGGAAAAAGAAGTATAGAATAAATAAAAAGATTTCATCTTTATGAAATAATTTTTTAAAAAACTAGTTAAATATGGGTTTTCTCTCTATGATGATAAGTATTCTAAATTTTGTCTTTTTATTGTTTTTGGAAGCATGAAATTTAATTTCTCATCCAGGCCAAAAGTCTGAATCTTCTTCCACTAAGAATTGTGTTTTTTTAAAATGGGAAGCTCTTGCCAACAATTTTCTGTTTGTTTCTATCCCCTCTAACTCAACCACAGTCACTAAGCAACAGGGACAACAAATTAAAAGGGCAAGAAAAGGAAAAATGAGAGAGGAGAAAGATACAGGAATTAGGCCATAAACATAAAGAGGACAAATTTGGGAGCACAGAATTCATCTTTTCTATTAGTGATTCCATTTGTTGCCAGAAAATTTACTCTGTGTATTTCCAAAATGTTTTGCCAAGTTTGTCTTACAAATACCCAGCAGGTCATTCTAAAGGGAAGAGCACTTTAAAATAAACAAATTTCCTACTTTTTCAAAGGGAAAAAAGCAAAACCCAAGGGAAAAATGGAAGCCTATGTTTCAATCACACTTCAGCTATATCTTCTTTTGAATTGCAGTTGCAGAGATGTGTCCTTGTCTATAGATTAGAACAGTCCTTCCACAGGCAACTGCTGTGATGTCTGGCTACGGGACTATGCAGAATAACCTCCTGTGCAGAGACTGAAGTTTTACTTCAGACTGAATTGACTTAAATTAACTTACGTTGGAAATTGGGGACATGGAACTCCCAACCATACTGACAAAGTAAATGATTGTTTCTCTTTCATTCTCCACATCCATTCTCATATTTATCAATGCTTACACCGATTATCTATATAATTGACTCAGTACTCTTCTCCCTTTTATTCAACATGCTGTACAGTCTTAAGTATAGATACTTACTTCCTGTTTCATAATTACCCAGCCTAATAAAGTCTGAGACATTCAAGTAATCTATAAAGCTAAAGTGAAAAGAAGTGTCCTCCAGTGATGATGGTGCAGTAGATTCATGAAAATATAGTGTTGATAGAAAAATAGAAGAAGATCAGAAGGACATAACTAACATCAAATAGAAGATAAACATATTCATGCACCAGAAACAGAACTGAAATGCAATGAAGTGAGCAAAGCTGAAGGCACAGGGCTTCAAAGCTCCAAGCATTGGTTTCCAGGAGTCAGGCCACGGAGGAGTAAGAAACTAACATTGCTCCACTCATTATAAAGGACAAAAAAATGAGAAATATAAAATATTTAGAACTTACCAGTGGAAGTACTTCTATTTTTCAAAACTGAGGGATGCAGCTAAAATGTTATTTGAGGCATATTTACAGCAGTAAATGCATGTATTAAAATC
>NW_012154345.1:3275-3691 GCF_000956105.1 Propithecus coquereli
TACCTGGTAAAGGTATCCTTAAAAATAGATTATAGATATTCAGAAAGAAAGGGGAATTTAAAGAGTCCAAATTTCTTATTTTCTGAAGATAATATGGGGCCCAGTGAGGGAAAGTGACTTGCCTTAGATCATCCTTCTATTACTAGTTAGTGGAAAAGCCAGGATCAGAGAGTTAGTCTCTTGATCATTGGTTTAGTGCACTTTTCAAAAACGTCTTATTCATATGACCATTTATTACTATTAATATTTTGAAAATTCAGCTAGAGGGGAGGATAGGGAGAGGTTGGTTTATGGATACAAAATTATAGCTATATAGGAGGAATAAGTTCTAGTGTTCTATAGCTGTGGTCCCCAACCCCCAGACCGCAGGGCTTGGTAGTGGTCTGTGGCCTATTAGGAAAACAGGGCCATGCATC
>NW_012154345.1:6275-6697 GCF_000956105.1 Propithecus coquereli
CTATACATTTCATCAAATTTCCAAGGAGATACATGCTGGGAACGAAAGGTAAAGAAGTATTGATGTATAAACAGTTCAGAGACCCAGGCTTAGAATATGCTTTCATTTCCATTTGGTTGTTATTAACAACATATGCAGTTAAAACATTAGGAACATGAACTACAGAGTCAGAAAGAACTAGACCAAGGCCCCACTTCACCACTAAGCAATATTGGGAAAGTTAGGTAATCTCTCTGAGCCTCAATTTCTTATATTTAATATGCAGACATTAATTGTACCTATCTTGTAAATTGTTCTGAGAGTTAAATGAGATAATACATGTGTAGTCCTATAAACAGTTATTATGATTCAGGAGGCTTTAAAACATTATAATTGAGAAATTTTCATATGTCTAAACATTTCAAAGTAGAAATATTATCATA
>NW_012154346.1:0-311 GCF_000956105.1 Propithecus coquereli
TGAAATTATGGATATCTCTGGGATGACCTCTAACTTGACCTTGTAGTGCAGGTATACATGTTGCACATATCTCCTTCCAAAAATTCCCATCCATAATTACTTAGCTTTTCAGATTGCTAATAGGATAAAGTTTTAAAGAAAAACAAAATCCAAAGTCATTGACTGATTGACTGATTGCTTGAAGCAGGATCTTGCTCTGTTGCCTGAGCTAGAGTGTAGTGGCATCATCATAACTCACTGCAACCTCAAAGTCCCGGGCTCAAGTGATCCTTCTGCCTCAGCCTCCTGAGTAGCTGGAACTATATGCATGC
>NW_012154346.1:3233-3783 GCF_000956105.1 Propithecus coquereli
TTTGTTGTACCCTATGGCTATTTGAATAAATAATGCATACTTTATGTCAAAGCTTAATGGACATTTCAAAATACAAGTTAAATGTGCTTCTACAAGTATTTATAAACCCAAATAGCACATTTTTTGTGTGTGTTAAGCAAGAAGGATCAAAATGGAAAGGCAAAACAAACAAACCAAACAATTTTTTAAAAAAAGTAATAAAATCTCTTTCCTTGTTTCACTATGACCAAATATCTTCCCTGCAGCCCGACGTCTTTGGAAAATGACATGGCAGTCAGTATTTGAAAAACATATGATATCCAAACAAATAACCTTTGAGTAGACTAATCCTCCAGTGTCTCTATAGTAAACTATAGCAAAATCATGGAGGGTTAAAAGAAAATCCCTCTGAGTCGAAATATTACATGTTAAGTATTTTCCCTAACAAAATGTTCGAGGCTTAGAAAGATGCCTTT
Organism: Propithecus coquereli; assembly: GCF_000956105.1. Taxonomy (NCBI): domain Eukaryota; kingdom Metazoa; phylum Chordata; class Mammalia; order Primates; family Indriidae; genus Propithecus; species Propithecus coquereli. The sequence goes on from NW_012154346.1 coordinate 3,689, forward strand.
AAGACATGTGGAAGGGAATGACCATGGAAATCATTCACAACATAGGTATAGGACCCTATCTAGTCAGGAACCTTCTTTCTACCTGTCATCTTCTA
>NW_012154346.1:6933-7594 GCF_000956105.1 Propithecus coquereli
GGCAACAGAGTGAGACTCTGTCTCAAAAAAAAAGAAAATATACCTTTAATAAAATTGTACTACCATTTTAATACTTCTCTAAATTTCACTTAAATTAACTAAAAAGAATATAAATTTTATCTTCATGAGTTATCTCTTATTTCAGCAAGTCTAAGTTTGTACAATTATTTGAGTGGTTATGGAGACTACGCAATAGGACATTCGAAATCAAGGCATTGTAGCTATTCTACTTTGTATCATGAGTCAGAATGATAGGGTTCTGGTCCTGGAGTTGCCCCCTAATAATATGTGGAATTAAGTAAGTAAGTGAGTTAACCTTCCTCAATGACAAACTTGGAACTAACACTACAAGGGAACTGAACTAGAGAAATTCTAGGGTACCTTCCCAATGTCGCATGCAAATTAAAAATACATGATTGTTCATAATTACTCCTATACCACTCTCACTGCCCATGAATTCCACAAAAAAATTAAAAAGAGCATGTTAGTTGTATTTTTGAGTAATATTTTACATCACATAAGTTTATTCATTTTACAGATGGTTTCACCAACTTTTGTTCATTTTAATTTTGAAATTAATATGACAAGAAGGAAATGTTTAGGTTTTAGAATTAGCAAACCTTGATTACAATTCTATCTCTTTTAGGTCTATGGAAGATAA
>NW_012154347.1:0-1037 GCF_000956105.1 Propithecus coquereli
CTTGTGACTACCATATCATATTATCATATACAGGACAATGCAGCTCTAGTGGCTCCGCCCCTTCTCCTTCCCCAGGGGTTTTAATCTGACCCACACCAGCTTCCTCAACCAATTTTCCATCCATTGGGCACTATTTCAAGTACTAGAAGTGAATAATTGTTTAATCCCATTTATATTTGATAAAATGGGATATAATGGAAAATTTCCTTATGAGACTGCTTAAAAGAACAAACGATCAAGGGAGATTGTTAAATCTCTAGAAGATATGTAAAAATTCCATAATATATACATGATGACCTAAGTATGGTGTTTCAAAAGAAAAATAAATTAGAAATCACATGTATTTCATTTCTAGTCAATTTTTTCTAATACCCCACTTCAATATTTAAAGGCTAACAGGTTGGTCTTTTGCATTAAACACAGCCAGGCCCAAAGAGTCAGAGTAGACATTATCATGGCAATCAGTTAAACAAACACTGTCATCATTACACCTGATCTTTAGGTATTTGACCTAGCCCCCTCCAAGAAGGATACATTTGCACTAAACTAAAATGAACACTTTTCTTTCCTGAAGGTGGCACTGTGAACATGGAAAGTAATTAGCGCTGTTCCCTAAGTATTCAGGAACTATGGGACTATTTTATCAGGTTAAAGAAATGCAACATAATATGCATCTCGGTTATTCTGATGCCTCTGATAATCTTAATTGTTATTTTCCTTTCATTTTGATTCTTCTCCTTTCCTTTTTGAAATCAAATTTATTGTCTATAGTAACTGTGCCCATTGACTTTTTGAGTTTTTATATTAAGATATTGCTTTCTTTAAAAACAACCTAATAGCTAAAAACTTATTGAATGCTGTGTTCAGCCACTGTACTAAGCACTTTAAATACTTTATAGCACTTTTTTTTTTTTTTTTTTTTGAGACAGAGTCTCGCTTTTGTTGCCCGGGCTAGAGTGAGTGCCATGGCATCAGCCTAGCTCACAGCAACCTCAAACTCCTGGGCTCAAGCAATCCTACTGCCTCAGCCTCCCGAG
>NW_012154347.1:12832-13249 GCF_000956105.1 Propithecus coquereli
ATTAGCTGGGCATGGCAGCACGTGCCTGTACTCCCAGCTACTCAGGAGGCTGAGGCAGAAGGATTGCTTGAGCCCAGGAGTCTGAGGTTGCTGTGAGCTAAGCTGACGCCACGGCACTCTAGCCCAGGCAACAAAGTGAGACTCTGTCTCAAAAGAAAACAAAACAAAACAAAAAAAACGAGTGTTGGCAGGTGAGGCCTTTTGAAGAGTGTTTAGATCATAAGGGCTCCACCCTCTTGAATGGGTTAATGCTGCTATGAATAGGGTTTTCGGGAGTGGACCCTCTCTCTCTTCTTCTCTGCTGCCAAGTGAGGACACAATATTCCTCCTCTCCAGAAGACACAGCAATGAGATGCCATCTTAAAACCAGAGATGGAACCTGCTGGCACCGTCACCTTGAGCTTCCCCAGCATCCAG
>NW_012154347.1:13299-13761 GCF_000956105.1 Propithecus coquereli
CTCCTGGGCAAGATCTTATGTTCAGCTGAAATCCTCCCATTGTAACCACCTCCAAAAATGAAGAAAAACAAACCTAAGAGAATGTTAGACCTCTTAACAAGCCACTAATTACCTGATTAACTAAAAATCACCTGTCAATATTATATAATACAGTAGATGCCATAGCTGGTCTGATAAAAATACGTCACCAGTAAATATAATACATTTAGTAGAATAAGGACATTGTCACTTATACAATAAAAACCAGTTTGCATTTTTGCATTTTGACAGTGTGGTACTGATGTGCTCTTAGTTTTAATTTCTCATTCTGATTTGATCCAGTAGTTCCATTTACTTGATGGCTTTTCAATCTAGCTATAAAGATTGTCCCTCCAGTATAAATCTATTAAATCTTTTTGTGTCTTCACATAGCTAGCTTTAGGGCACTTTAAATTCTTTGTTCAAAAGATAAAATACTTCTTG
>NW_012154348.1:0-364 GCF_000956105.1 Propithecus coquereli
TTTCAGATCTTAGTTCCTGGCCTACATGCCTTTTCTACAAGGAGACAGTTGGTGGTTAAGAACATGGGCTTCAGAATTGAGTGGGTCACCCTAAGTAAGGGATCTAACCTTTTGGGCTTAAGTTTTCCCATGAGGATAATGTGAATTGCCTCCCAAGGTCGCAGGTAAGCGCGTTAGAAAAGACCACGTGGCCGGTGCGGTGGCTCACGCCTGTAATCCTAGCACTCTGGGAGGCCGAGGAGGGCAGATTATTTGAGCTCAGGAGTTCGACACCAGCCTGAGCAAGAGTGAGACCCCGTCTCTACTAAAAAAATAGAAAGAAATTATCTGGACATCTAAAAATATATAGAAAAAATTAGCCAGG
>NW_012154348.1:5561-6534 GCF_000956105.1 Propithecus coquereli
TCTCTAAGCCCTTGGAATGTCACACCTGACAGGAGTGTCTTTGTTACTGGAGGGCCTTGGGCCAGCCAGATAGTAACAATGTGATTTAGCATGGGGGCTTCGAGCCACACCAGTCATGTGAGACAGGATGGGGGCTTTGTGTTATGGGATCTCAACTCACCTTCCTGAGGAGCTGGAGACTAAGACCAGGCATGTGGCCAGTCAACCGTGCCTACCTGATGGTGCCCCAATAAAAACTCTGAACACCAAGGCTTGGGTGAATGTCCTTGGCTGGCAATATTCATACCTGTTGTCACACGTAGATGCTGGGAAAGTAATGATGTCCGTGATTCCATGAGGAAAGAACAACAGAAGCTCTGCATTAGGTACTTTCCTGGACTATGCCCTTCCTTGCTTGGTTGATTTTAACCTATATCCTTCCTCTGTGATAAACTTTAACTGCATATTTAATAGTTTTTTCAGTGGGTTCTGAGAGTCCTTCTAGTGAATTATTGAAACTGAGAGTGGTTTGAGGAACCTCTGAACTTACAGTTGGTATCAGAAGTAAGAGTGGTCCTGTGGACTATACCCCTAACTTGGTACCCATGTTCATGGATTAGAAGATTCAATATTATAAAGATGTCAGTTCTACCGAAATGTATCTATAGATCCAATGCAATCCAAACCAAAATTCTAACTTGGTGTTAGAATTTGTGTGTGTGTGTGTGTGTGTGTGTGTATGTATGTAATTTAACGAGATGATTCTAAAATTTATAAAGAAATTCAAAGGACTAATAATATTAAAAACAATCTTGAATAAAAACAAAGCGGAAAGGTTAATTCCACTGGATATTAAAACCTATGATAGGCCGGGTGCGGTAGCTCACACCTGTAATCCTAGCACTCTGGGAGGCCAAGGCGGGAGGATCATTTGAGCTCAGGAGTTCACGACCAGCCTGAGCAAAAGCGAGACCCCGTCTCTACTAAAAAAATA
>NW_012154348.1:8004-8572 GCF_000956105.1 Propithecus coquereli
GAAAAAAATTTTTTTTTTCTTTTGAGACAGAGTCTTTCTCTGTCGCCCCAGGTAGAGTGCAATGGTGTCATCATAGCTCACTGGAACTTCAAACTTCTGGGCTCAAGCGATCCTCCTGTCTCAGCCTCCCAAGTAGCTGGGACTACAAGCACGTGCCACCATGCCAGGCTAATTTTTCTATTTTTTTTTTAGTAGACATGGGGTCTCCTTCTTGCTCAGGTTGGTCTTGAACTCCTGAGCTCAATCATTCCTCCAGCCTCAGGCTCCCAGAGTGCTAGGATTACCGGTGTGAGGCAGGAAGATATTTTTTAAACAAGTTTTTTAAAATCCATAAATATTGATAAATCATACTACATTAAAATAAGCAACAGGAGGGTCTAGAAGGTGACTACACATAAGATCATTATGCAAAAATTTATTTCTTTTCTATATCCAGCAACAAACAACTAGAAAATGTAATTTAAGAAAAACACCATTCGAAATAGAATTAGAGAAAATCAAGTACCTAAGATTCATTCTAATGAAAGATACACAAGAACACCACAGGGAAAAATAAAACCTTATTAAG
>NW_012154349.1:0-572 GCF_000956105.1 Propithecus coquereli
TCTTTTAAACTTTAAGAGTGAGATAAATTTGCAGTGTGTGATTTGGGAATTTCACATAACCCTGGACTTGACCATGAGAGTGAGTCGCACATGGGAGCACCCACTTGTGTGCATGTTGCACAGTGGAAAATGGGTTGAAAAACTTCCCTACTGCATGTAATCAAAAGTCTTTAAGAAAAACGTGAAAATAATAAGTTTAAGTATGGCAATATGGATTTACAGTAAAGGCTAAAAAGTTGTAAGAATGCAGATTTTGACAGAATACAGAAAATGATACCTAAGATTGAAAAGATGAAGATATTTACAACAAAAGTTAACTATACAACAGAAGTTAGTTTTATCAGTGAATAAGGGACAAAATTGATAACAGTAGTCCTCTAGCATGTAAAATATTCTATTTTGTGTAACATGTTAACTCCCAATCTTTTTTCAACTGGTGACAGGTGTTTATAATAAATAAGAACAAAACTTTATAAAAACAGTGACATGTTCCCCCAGACAATTTTAAACAGAAAGTTCTTAGAGTAAGTTTTCAGGAAGAACAAGCAAAATTCTTATTCTGGAGTTTTTAA
>NW_012154349.1:2482-2843 GCF_000956105.1 Propithecus coquereli
TAAAGAACTCAACCTAAGGCAAACCTAAACTGGTTCATCATAGAAATGGGCTCCAAAAACAGGGATCTGGAGTTCGATTCCTTTGTGGTCAGATGGCATCAAGGACCCCATCACTGGTTGTAAGTGGAATGTTTATGTGCTGTGTCAGCACATAATGTTATGTGCTCACTGGAACAGTGAGATTACTAAGATTTTCACTCATAATAATTGGGATGGCTCCAGGTGGAAGGGGATAATGGTTTTTGGTTATTGTCTTTCATTTTAATCTTCCATGGAATTGTGGTGAATTGGGATGTACAATGGCTCTTCAAGAGATACCCACACCTGATTGTGGTGAATTATTTTTTTATGTACTGTTGGA
>NW_012154349.1:4374-5226 GCF_000956105.1 Propithecus coquereli
CCAGACATTGTAAATAATAAAAGTCATGGAGGGAAATAGAACAGGAAAAGGGAAACAAAGTAAAAGGTAGTTGCGGTGGCGGTGCATGGTGGTGTATAATTTTAGAAATGGTGGCCAGGGACAGCCTCTCCCCTGGGGGTGATTTTGAACAGAGAGGGGGATCATGCTGATATCCAGTGGACAAGCATTCTAAGCAGAAGGAACAGCAAAGGCAATGAAGACAGTGTGTTTGAAAAGCAATGAGAAGGCAAATATGTGTGAGGAACAGTGAGCCAGGCAGAGAGTGATAAAAAATCAGGGCAGAGGGATTTTGGTGGAGAATGTGATTGGGGGTGCAGGGGACAGCAGTGGTGCACATTTTGTTATCTATGTCACGTATTGCAGTCACTGTCGGTGCTATGCTCAGCTACCCTCAGATCCTTTTCACCATTTATATGCACCCCTCCTAGACTTGAGTGTGCTTGCCCTTGGAACTCAACTTGTCTCTGGAGAATTCTTGAGTTTTTAGAGTGCCTTTTCCCCCTAGCTATTAGTACCTGGGAGTTATGTCTCCCCAGAGCAGCCAATGACTGATGGGTACAGCATGATGAAAACTAGTTCCCGTCGCTTGGGCCAGGACCAACTCTAAGTAGTAACTTACACCCCTGAGTTTTTTATTTTTTGGAGGATAAAACTGAAGTTACCTCCTCCAGTATTTTGCCTTCAAATGCCCCCCTTGCTTGGCTTCTTCCACTTTACTCTCCTACTTTTCTCATTCCTGTCCTGGTTTTTCCCAAGAAAATATTATTATTTCTTAATAAATAACTTGCACATGAATCTTCATTTCAGGTTGTGTTTCTAAAGAACTCAACC
>NW_012154350.1:0-983 GCF_000956105.1 Propithecus coquereli
AAACAAACAAACAAACAAAAAACTATAAGTCAACTGAAAAGCAGCTTCGGGCATACTACTTGGACTTTGTAAATATGGAACATGTTACCATGTAAGAGCAAGTGACCATATTGCAACTACAGGGGCCCACCATAAGCTTAGCTTTGTTGGAGTTGCCAAGTCATAACCTCAGCAGTTCATTGTAAGGTAGAATTAGTGCACCTGGATCAGATATGAGTAGGGCCAGAGAACAGGGAAAGTTGCATTGGAAGTTATACTTGATTTCGCACCGCTGCTGGACCACCACTTCTTCCTCAGCTCCCAATTATGACTCTGAAAACCAAATGTCAGAGAAAGAAAAATTCTCACGTTGTTCACAGTCATCTTGTTATGTTAGTGTACATCAAACCATGGTCTGCTGTTCCATACAGTGCTTCTCAGGGACAATGGAAAGGAGAAATTCCCAATGAGTAGAGCTCTGGAAAGCATGACTAGTCATTCTTTGTATGGAAAGAGAAGTAGCCCAAAGGGAGCATATACATTGACTTACATGTATCTGGACGAGGAGTCACAAAGAAGATGCTTGTGGTTGGACTTACAGGAGTGGGGACAGTGTACCACTTCTTTCTTAGTACTAAGAATTACAAGATGCAATACTTTGTCTTTTACTTTGGAGGACATGCCCTGACATACAGCACACCACTGGACTCATAATATAAAGATGAGTCCCTGAACATTTATAGAATTTATCTGTCACATTCTGGAGAGTCATTGTCTTACCAGGGTCTCATCTAGCCCAATTAGCAAAATAGTATACTGGTTCTCAAATTTTTGTCTCTGGATCCCTTTACACTTCTGAAAATTATTGAGGACTATAAAGAACTTCTGTTTATGTGGGGTACATCTGTTGTTATTTACCATATGCAAAATTAAAGCTGACAATTTTTTTTTTAATTTGAATAAATTTAGAGATACAAGTGTAGTTTTGTTACATAGATATATTG
>NW_012154350.1:10324-10741 GCF_000956105.1 Propithecus coquereli
TTCAGTTTTAGAAATTAGAAAGAGGTATAGTTTGAGACAATTATTATAGCTATTCGGTATTGGACTCCTACTATACTCAAGACAGAATTAAGCATAACCCTCAACTATTTATCCATTTTCCCACTAATATTATTGCATAATATTATGTGTTAAGAAATGTGGTAGATTCAAAGAGAAAGAAGGGTAGAAAAGAAAACAAAACCAGTAATTATAATAAAAAATGATAAGTGCTGTAATGGGGAAGTCTTGGTGATAAAGGCAGACATACTAAGGGCATCAAATCTTGTTGAAAAGATTAGGGAAGTTAGAGAATACACGATATTAGGTGAGAACTGAAGAATGAGAATGAATTAGATAAGCAAAGAGGAAGAGGATGTTCATATTATTTCAGGTTCCTGGTAGGGCAAGAGGACGCAT
>NW_012154350.1:13481-14024 GCF_000956105.1 Propithecus coquereli
GCGTAAGGTTTCTGGGCCACATTACTGTTCATAACTGAAGAGACGATAAAATGTTTACCTGGAGCCAGTGTAGTAGCATAAGTGGCAGTTGATCTTTGGACTTTCTATCCCTGTTCTGACTGGCTTACTTTGATGATAGAGAGTGCCATCGTGATTTACTAGATGTATTTGAATTGGAGCATGAGCACAGTGCAGCTGGATCAAGACCAGGTTTGGTCTGAGCAAAGAAACATCAAGCAGTAAAGAAAATATTAAAATGAATAAATAAAATAGATCAGTATTCAAATGGTAAATATGGCAGGTAAGTTATTTTATTTAATGAAACAGACAGAGGTACAGTGTCAAAGAATCAATAATCAATAGCAAAAACAGAGTTCGTTAATTTACAACTAAATATTCATTATTATACCAAGGTGAAACATTCTTCCTTAAAGAAAAATATAGGCTGGGTGCAGTGGCTCACACCTGTAATCTCAGCATTTTGGGAGGTCAAGGCGGGAGAATCACTGAGGCCAGGAGTTTGAGACCAGTCTGGGCAACATA
>NW_012154351.1:0-305 GCF_000956105.1 Propithecus coquereli
TCCCTTAAGCTGATAATAGGTATCTTAAAAAGCCTATAAAAACATATTTCATGATGAAACAAATTATCTTAAAATAAGGGGGAGGCATTTTTTTTATCACCTCTTGTATTCAATAAAGTTATGAAAGTCTTAGATAGTGTCCTAAGAAAAGAAAAAGAAATGAGAAAATCTTGAAGAAGTCCATGTCTTAATATTTGCTCACACTGTGCTTTTCTAAATAGAAAATTGAGGAAAGTCTACAAACTACTAGAAAAATGACTTTTCAAAGCACACTGATTATACTATCAATATGCTAAAACTAATAG
>NW_012154351.1:1965-2411 GCF_000956105.1 Propithecus coquereli
ATTTGCAACAACACCAATAAACCTCGTGGGTACTATGTTAGGGGAAATAGGCCAGGAAAATCCACATGATCTCACTTAAGAACTAAATGGATGGATCTAAATGAATGTATAGGGAGTTGGTGAACTGGACGATAGGTCAGAAAAATACATCAAGAATAAAGCATAGAGGAAAAATAATAGAATTGTGTATACAAGACCTAAAAGATACAATGAGAAAGTCTAACGTATATGCAAATCTCCAGAAGATAAGAGAAAGTGCAGAAACAACATTTGAAGATATAATGGCTAAGAATTTTCTCAGATGGATTGAAGACATCAAGCCATAGATTCAGTGAGACCTACTAATCTCAAGCAGGGTTTCAGAATTACAAATTAATAGCTTAAAAAGAAAAAGCAAATATAATCAATTCCCAGAAGAAAATTACTTGATAAATTTCAACTCTGTC
>NW_012154351.1:13426-14168 GCF_000956105.1 Propithecus coquereli
TTTGCAAAAACCAAACCAAACCAAAAAGTGTTAAGAGGTAATGAGTTATAAATTCTTAGTGTTTAACCAGTTTCTTTCCAGGTCAATAATAAATGTCACCCCCCTCCCTTCATCCTATCCATTGTCAGTAATTCAAATACGCTGATTTACTAAAAAACAATAACCGGTTTGGTTTCTTGAAAGTTTTTTGACCTTGGTGTAATCTTGACCCTCAGATCTATTTCTATTCACACGCCACTTAAATAGAGATGTTTTTCTAGAGTTTCAGTTTTAGGAATAGGACCAATAGAACTTAATTTGATACACAGAAGAATGGTTGATGTCAGCTACTTCCCATTACACAGAAGGAAAAGACAAAGGAAGGGTTATGTCCTGTGCTATGGGTCCAAGCCTCTTACCTAGGTCAGGTGCCACCGTCAGTTTCTGACCTTCTCAACATTCCGTCTCCTTATTCTCCAACTTGGCCCTGACCCCACAAGGCAATCGTGTAATATATTTGCAGTTTCCGCAAATGATTTGCTACACTACTTTTATACTTGGAAGCTCTCCATTTCCTTCAGTTAGTATATGCTTTCTCCTTTGTAATTGTTGTCAAACTCTTTGTTTTGCACATATTAAATGCATTCGGTAAGATTGTGAACTTTGTAAGAAAAGCAATTTAAAAGAAAATCACTAAGTATTACTTGGTGTCAAGCCCTGTGCCAGGACACAAAAGCGAATATGACACTCTGGGACCCTGAGA
>NW_012154352.1:0-397 GCF_000956105.1 Propithecus coquereli
CAGAAATGGTCAGGCACTAGTGAATGTCCATGCTCAGTCATTGGCTGGGGGCTGCCCAGGACAGTGTGGCCTTGGTTGAATGGTGCAGCAGAACTTGAAGACCCTATAGCTGGGGGCTGGCAGCTCAGTGCACTTCTTGCAGCTGGAGAGCAATTTTTTTTCTTGAAGGGAGATCTATGACTAACATAGGAGGGCCGTGGGGAGCCATGGGAGATGTTTGAGTAGGGGAGGTCCAGGTCAGATTGCGGTATCAGAAATATCCTTCTGTGGCTACAAGGGGGAAAACTGGAGGGGATGAGTTAGGAGCTGTGAGTCCAGGGGATAGATTCTGGTCCAGGGCCTGAGGGATGGAGAGGAGATGTTGGACTGGACAAACGTTTTGGAGGTATTGCCATGG
>NW_012154352.1:12162-12623 GCF_000956105.1 Propithecus coquereli
ACGCTGCTGCGCTTCCGCGTCCTGCCCGACGACAGGGAGCCGCGCAGGAAGCCGGAGCTCATCCTGCGAGCCGAGGGCGGCCTCTGGCTGCGGGTAGAGCCGCTGAGCGCGGGCCAACAGTGACCCACCGTGGCCAGGTCCACGAACTTCCCGAGCCCACCCACCTGCCTTTGTAGATTCCCAGGAATAAAACCGCTGTCACCTGTGCCTGAGCCTCACTCAGAGCCAGCAGGGGGCGCGCGGGGACCGCAGGCTCCTGCAGGTGGGACTGGCTGGTGGGGGTGGGGTGGTGTCCCTGAGCCCAAGAGCCTGACTCACTCTGGCTGAACACAGGGCTCCCACGCTTTTGGCTGGTTCTCCCAGAGCCCAAGGATGGACTTTTTTTCTGTGGGTGATAGGGAGCCATGGGAGGTGTTTGAGCAGGACAGGGACCAGGACTTACAAGAGACATACGTGGCAGG
>NW_012154352.1:16350-16679 GCF_000956105.1 Propithecus coquereli
ATTTGCAAGTGTTTTCTCCTAGTCTGTGGCTGGTCTTTTCAAGATCTTAAGCTTCTTTCATAGAACAAAAGTATTTAATTCTTATAAAAAAATTTATCAACTTTTAGAATGGACCGTGCTTGCCCTGTTATCATGGAGATTTTGTTCTAAATGTTTTATAGTTTTAGATCTTACATTTAATTCTATAGTCTCTATTTAATTAAATTTGATATAAGATGTGAGGTATAGTTTGATTTTTCCTTTTTTGCTATATAGATATCCATGTGTTCCAGTATCATTCGTTAAAACGATTATCCTTTTTGCATCAACTTGCCTTGCAGGTTTGTAAA
>NW_012154352.1:20014-21700 GCF_000956105.1 Propithecus coquereli
CCTGGCTCTGCCCTCCCTGCCTGGACCCCCTGTGCTCACGGCCCCTCTCAGCCCCCCTCTCCAATTCTCTGCTCTGTCCTCGGACACTGAGCCCAGCCTCCAGCTTCTTCCTTGCAGCTGGGCGCTTCATGCCAGAACCTGACCCGGGTAACCCCCAGGAAGGCTGGATTCTTTGTTCCTGCTCCTACTGGTCACATCTCAACCCACAGCACGGGTGACCATACACCTTGGGGCTCAGAGTCACCTTTGATCACCCCCAACTCACCCCCACACCCCACCTGGGAGGTGCTGTGTCATGCTGAGCTAGTTCCCCTGCGCCCAGCTGCTTCCCTGCCCCATGTTTTGGCCGCCTGCCCTGGAGTGGCCCAGCCCAGCCCAGCCACTCTTCATTAAGGCCGAGGGGCAAAGACCGCCCAGCAGGGCGAAGAGGAGGTTGTGTGGACAAGCCGCTCCTGAGAGAAGGTGCCAGGCTGTGGTGGTGGGCCTGGAGGGTCCCAGCCTGGGATGGGGAGGGGGCTGCCCAAGGCTGAGGCGGCTCTAGGGAGATGGCTCTGGGAATGGTGGTTTCCTGGAAACTGAGCCCTGGCAGCCTCCCTGTGATTCAGGCTGGGCCTTTCTGAGTGTCAGCAGCCTCTGTCTGTCCCTTTCTGAGTGCTTATTACACAGCTGCAAGCCAGTTGGCTGCAGGTTCAGGCTGGGCCTTTCTGGACTTCAGCTCTAAGGCATTGTTTACCCATCTCTGAGCCCTCCCCTTCCCTCCCCCTCTGCCCTGGTCCCAGAGCCCCCTTCCCTCTCCTGGGCCTCAGGATCCCCCCTGCACTCGTCTGCCCTGCAGGATGCCACAGCTGAGCCTGTCCTGGCTGGGCCGGGGGCCCCTGGCAGCGTCCCCGTGGCTGCTGCTGCTGCTGGTTGGGGCCTCCTGGCTCCTGGCCCGCGTCCTGGCCTGGACCTACGCCTTCTATGACACCTGCCGCCGCCTCCAACGTTTCCCACAGCCTCCCAAAACAAACTGGTTTTGGGGTCACCTGGACTTGGTGAGTGTGGCAGCAGGACAGGTCTGGGGTGTCAGGGTGGGTGGACTTTCCCAGGACAGGAAGGGGCTCAGGGAGCCGGGAGTGGAGGTGGGCTGCGGTCTGGGACGGCAGAGAAGCGAGGGAGGCGGCTCACTCACTCCTCTGCTCACTGCCTCACTGCTCTGCTGTGCCGTCCCCAGCCTCTGTCCCCTCCTTGTCCTCCCACCCCAGCCTGCTCAGCACCCTTTTCCTGCCTGTCTTCCCACATTGGTGCACCGTGAGGGCTCCTGGGGAGGGCTGCACAGAGCAGGGACCCCTGGTGTTCCCAATCCTCCACCGCGGGACTTGAGGGGCAGTATCCATGGTTTGCTCCTTACCTGGCCCGTGTCCTGTGTCTGGCCCTCTCTGGGCTGTGACTCCCCCACTCCCCCAAACACACAGGGGCACAGCTGGGACACAGGACAGGTGGGGACAGTGTCCCACCCCTGCCCTTCCTGGGCACCCTCCTCTTACCCTGCTCTACCCCCACTAAGATGTCCCAATGGGCCCTGCTGTGCAACCTGCGTGAGAGTTGGCCGCTCACTTCCCCTCTCAGGAGCCTTTCCCAACCCCCTCTCCCCACACCTTGCCCTCTGACTTGGACCTGCTCTCCCCTGTGGGTGACGTGGCCTCA
>NW_012154352.1:24170-25826 GCF_000956105.1 Propithecus coquereli
GTGTCTAAGATTTAAAAATTAAAAAAACCCTCCAGACTAGCCACAGGCCATATTTCCTCCATAGGCTACCATTTTCAGACCCCTGGAACATAGAAATATAATTGATTTCCGGACATTGACTGTGTGTCCTGCACTGTATTGGATCACTCCCACTGGAACACAAATGATGCTTTTATTTCCTCAATCTAAAAACAAAGTCTTTTTCTTGGGCTCACTTTCCCACCAGCTGATGCTCCGTTTCTTTGTTCTACTATGCAGCAAACTCCTTCAACGAGTCCCCGGTACTTGGGGTGTCAAATGTCTCCTGTTCTCTCCCAACAGGCTTCATGAGTCCTAAGGGGAGTGACGGTGAGTGAACGAGAGAGGGAGCGGGGACACCTGGGGCTGTGGGTCCCTTGGACTCTGCTGCACCTGTGTGTGTAATTCTCCAATGGTGGTGGCCGCTATTCCTGCTCTAGGCTGCCTGCCCATTCCAGGCACATAGTAGGTCTTCAGTGAGCTGAGCCTCTCTGACCACTGGGGGCTCTTTCTTCTGTGTCTCTAGGACCCTTCCCGGTTTGCCATACTCTGGATTTGACCTTGAATTGGAGCACCTGGCACACAGGCGAAGTCTGTCCTTGTGGAGGGTGGAGATTCGGGGGGGGGTGCACCTCACCCTGGTTTATTGAGCTGGAGATGGCAGAGAAGGCAGGAGAGAGTGAGTTTTGGGGTCTCCTCATTGTACCAGTTTCAGGAGAACTGTCTCCCCTCAACCTGAGACCACCCCACAGGGCAATTCTGGACAGGATCTGGGGAGGCTCGGAGGGGAGCACTAGATTCCTGGGTGGAGCATCCTGGGTGTGGGAGGAGCAGGCAGGTGGTGACACAAGGGCCTCAGGATATTTCACTTCTGGGGCCACCGCATTGCCTGAGATTCCACCGTTATAGACGTCTCTGAACCAATATGGCTTTGTCCACAACAAAAGGTGATGGAATAGTGTGGCAGAGAGAAAGAGTTTGGGCTTGATAGACCTGAGTTCCTTTGAGCTCTATGACTTGGGCTAGAGGCTTGCCCTCTCTGAGCCTCAGTTTGCTCTTCTGTTAAAAGGGCAGTTTCCTTTCTCTGGATGCTGTCACTTGGGTCTCGTCACCCAATCCACAGGGTCCGTCCCTGAAAGCTAAGGGGAAGGTGGTGGGAAGGCTTTGGGCATTGTGGCATAGGTGAGCATCTGACACAAAGCAGGCAAAGTTTAGGTAGAGCACCTGGCACACGGTAGGCACACGTTATGTTGAGCACTTGGCACACAGTAGGTGCATGTTATGTAGTGTACCTGGCACACAGGAGGTGCGCTTGATTTAGCATATCTGACACATAGTAGGCATGCTTTATGTCAAGTACTTTGCATGGAGTAGGTTTACTTTATTTAGAACACAGGACACACAGAAGGACCATTTTATGTAGAGTACCTGGCACACAGTAGGCACATGTTATACACAGTGCCTGGCACACAGTAGGTGCGCATTATGTAGCATACCTGACACACAGTAGGTGTGCATTAGTCAGCATAGCTGGCACACAGTAGGCATGCTCATGTCAAGTACTTTGAACATTGCATGCTTACTTTATGTAGAGCACCTGGCACATAATAAGTGTATATATAGACCACCTGCATAAAT
>NW_012154352.1:25876-26319 GCF_000956105.1 Propithecus coquereli
TTGTGGCTTAAAAAATCTTTGTGTCAAGTATTCACGCTATTCTTTATTTTTAAAAATGGCATTTTGTTGGAAAATAACTTAAAAGTATTATGTCTCACTTTGCAATACACTTCATATTTACAGCAATAGATACACATATATTCAAGAAAGATATGGATGTGGTTAGGCATCTCTGGTAGAACGTGACCCTCAGGTGAGGCCTGCAGTCCCCACAGACAACGACGTTTTGGTTCTGTTATCAGAAGTAGATCACCTAGAAGGGAGAAGGTGATGAATGAAACTGTCGTGACTATTTGTGGACGGGTTTTAGTGAGAAACTAAGTTTTGATGGCTCTTAGAGTGCGGCTGGGTCATATTATAAGTGCATGTTTGACATGATGACAGACTACCAAACTGTTTTGAGAGTGTCTTTGTCATTTTAATGTCTATCAATAATGTGTGAG
>NW_012154352.1:30299-31422 GCF_000956105.1 Propithecus coquereli
TTCTTGCACTAAATGGGACATTACAGAGAAGACTAGGGTTATCCTTGGCAGTCTTCCCACCCAACCTAATCCCCTCCCTTTTTCCTGGGGGATCTCTAGAGCTAGGGATTTGCTATATATCTATCAATCTTCATATATATACACATATACTTTTGCCCTTTGTTATTTACACATATATGTAAATATATACTGTACCGATTTACCTTCTATCTTTCAGTGGGTGGTAGGACTAGTGATCCTTATTTCTGCTTTTGGGTAGCAGTATAGTAGTCTATTGTGTGGATGTACCATGATTTGCCTAACTATCTTCCCATTGATGTATATTTGGTTTGTTTTAGACTTTTACTAAATTAAGCATGGTGCAGTCAGCGTGTATGTACAGTGATCATTGCTTACAAGTGGTAGCATCTCTGCAGGACAAATTCCCAGAAGTGCAATCTCTTAACCAAAGACTATTTGTGTTGTGCAGTTTTGCTAATAACTGCAAATCCGTTTCTATTACCTGAGTTTGATTGCACCAACTTTCCCCTACCTTCACCAATAATGTTATATTATTGAAGTTTACATCTTTGCCAATTTTCATAGCTCTTCCTTTAGTGAACATTTCTTTAAATAACAGTGAGATTGAACATCTTTTACATAGGTTGATAAGACTTTTTTATGTGGGTGGTTGTCATTTGTTTTCTCTTTTTCTTTGGGTCTTTTTAAAATATTTACTTTCAAGAATGTGTATTAAAATTAATCTTTTTTCCTGTCTTGTATTGCAAAAGATTTCTTTGTAAATTGGTGGGGTACTTTTGGTTAATTTTTATGAAGTCAAATTTCTCTAAAGTATTTTTTACAGTCAACCTATCCATCCATGACCCAGGGTTTTGTGGGGCTTCCTTTGCGAAGTGTTATGTTTTCACTTATTCACATGTCTGCCTCTGAGCTCCCTATTCTGTTCCATGGGTCTGTTTTTCCAGCAGTGCCACACTAGTTTTATTATTTTGACTTTGTAGTAGGTCTTAAAATTTGGTAGAGATTCCTCTCTCTTTAATATTTTATTTTCAAATTGATTGACTTAGCTCTTCATGATCTTTTATTCTTCCAGAAAAAATTTAGAGTAAGTTTATCAAGTTCC
>NW_012154352.1:31472-33184 GCF_000956105.1 Propithecus coquereli
AAGTATCTGAAAAACAGCATTGCAGAGGGTGTGGCTATGGGGAGAAGTGAGGAATTGGGAATAGGGTTTTGTGAAGTGCCTAGGACTTCTTTACTTGGAAGCTGATAAGTTAGCTTGTTACTCTCTCATGGATTCTGCCAGAAGATAAGGGACTCCAGGGCCACAGACAAAGGGCACTTTATTATTCTTGGCACTGCAAGCAGCAGGTGCTTCTTCTTCATTTGCATCCTTTCTCCAGGGCACCCAAATCCCATGGGGGTGACACAGTGGGATCCTACAGATGCCTGCTCAAGGAGTCTATTGCATTACATGGGAGGAGCATTAGGGTTAGGGAATCCGCTTTCTCAGACAGCAGACACAAGCCTGACAAGTGTCCAGGGGGAGTCGTTACCTTATCCCGCAAGGTTCTTCTCTGCAAACACAAGTCTGAGAAGTGACCCAGGTTAAGAACGTGAGGGCCTCCCATCCTCGGCATGCCCAGAAAGGAAGCTCAGGGCCCATGGAGGACTACCTCTCCCAACACAGGGATATTTTTAAATCAATTTGTAGCAACGGATACAAGAAAACTTAGCATTCTAGAAACAATGCCATAAGCCAATTTCATGATATGAGCATGTATTTTCTAATTTAATTTTAACAGCTCTGTGAAGCAGAGATTATTTTTTCCCCATATTAGATGATAAAATGGAGGGCCAGAGAGATTGGGGAGTTTGTCCAAGTCTACGCAGCCAATAAGGGAGCTGGGAGTGGTGGAGCAGGGGTGCTAACCTGGTTTGTTTATCTAGCACCGAAGCTGGTCAACTTAACTGTTACCGAAGATTTGACAGGTGGGACCTAGGGGAGGGCAAGGACTTGACCGAGGGCACTCAGAGCATAGAAAGCAGAGCTGGAGCTGAAACCCAAGTCTCTTGACTCCCAGCCTTGGGTCTTCATCTCCTAATAGTAAAAGCTTTCATTCCCACCCAAGCCCGGTCCTCCCTGGGGATGGGTCCTGGGGCAGAGAAGTAAGAGGCTTCCTCTGGGGAGTCCATCTGGAGGCTGGGGTTTGGGAGGGGCTCAAGTGAGCCAGCACTCATCCCCATCTCTGTCCCTCTCTCTGGCCAGGCCAAGTGGCATCGCCTGGCCTCGGAGGGCAGCGCCCGTCTGGACATGTTTGAGCACATCAGCCTCATGACCTTGGACAGTCTGCAGAAGTGCGTCTTCAGCTTTGACAGCCATTGTCAGGAGTGAGTCCTTGCCCCGGGCCTGGGACCTTTGGCCATGAATCCAAGAGAGTGGGTGGGTTGGGAGGCTGAAGAGCCTTCCTGGAGAAGTGTAATAGCTCTGCTTTGAGGGACAGGGAAGGCAAAAGAGAATGTGTGGTTTTTACAGGTAGTTGAAACTGAGTGAAGGCAAGGAAGCTAGGATGAGTAGAACACGTGCAGCAGGAACTAGATTGAGATTGTAGCAGTAGACAGGAGCTGGATCTCAAGGACATTGAAAACCCAGGCAAAGTGGTATGAAGTTTTTCCTGAGGTTCCCAGGGAGCCATTGAAGGTGTTTGAGCTGATGATGGGCATGGGCAGAGCTGAGCTCTGTGGAGAGCTGACTGTCATGTGGACACTAGAGGGATCTGACTGTAGATGCAGCAGCCTAGGGTGGGGGTTGGGCCATGCACTGGTTGGAAGAGGATGAGGTCTGAGCTGTGTGGACAGTTTCAGGAAGGAGAAGGT
>NW_012154352.1:44774-47066 GCF_000956105.1 Propithecus coquereli
ACCGTGTATTTTGTTTATTTTTATGTAAACTTGTTAACTTTTGCAGTTGGCTTTTGGATGTTGTGTTTTCCTCAGAAATATCTTTTTTTAAATACCTGGCTAAATTTTCTATGGTACTTTTTAAATTCTCTGCTGTTCTAATTTTTTCTGCTTTTCTAATTCTCAAATATTTGATTCCGGTGGAGCTTATTTTGTTATAGGGAGAAGAGGTGTCAGTGGGAAACACAGCGGCTGGAGATTTCTGTATTTGCTCCCTGGATAATATTTTGGGGGATGGGTTTCTTAGGGACGACCTGGCCCAGCTACCCTTCCTGACCATGTGCATTAAGGAGAGTCTGCGCCTGCATCCCGCAGTCCCAGTGATCTCCCGCCGCTGCACCCAGGACATTGTGCTCCCAGATGGCCGTGTCATCCCCAAAGGTGCCCACAGCGGCAGGGGGAGGAGGATGATGGGCAGAAAGAGGGGCCCATCGGGCAGTGGGGCCCTGTCCTGACTGCTCCCTCCTCTTGCCCAGGTGTCATCTGTGTCATCAGTATTTTCGGGACCCATCACAACCCAGCTGTGTGGCCGGACCCTGAGGTGCTGACTGAGCCCCCCACCCATTTTATTCATTTCATGGGTCCTAAAGGAGGGGCAGGGCTTTGACAGGGAAATCTGAGGTCTCCTCTCTCCCCCACTACCAGAAACACTTTCATCTGTCTCTCCAAGGCTGGCTGTCCTGGGAGACCCGCCCAGCAAGCCTGTCTCCCTCTCACCCCCAGGTGTATGACCCCTCCCGCTTCGACCCAGAAAATGTCAAGGAGAGGTCACCTCTGGCTTTCGTTCCCTTCTCTGCAGGGCCCAGGTGAGGGCAGTGGGTATCTGAGGCAGGGATGGGGTGATGGGTGTGGGGGTCTGGGCATGGCAGTGGGAAGAAAGGGTAAACTGTAGATGGTCAGAGTTCCAGCCCTCCTTCCTTCCTCTGGAGGTTGTGGACAAAGGCCCATAGAACCGGGTTGTGTAGGTCCCAGAGGGGACCACAATGTGCTCAGAACCCCCTCCCCCTCTGCTGTTGTGAGTTGGGGTCTGGAATTTGGGCCAGGGTTGGGGTATGCGCAAGCCCACATGGGGGTCCCAGGCACGGGTATACCCCACTCTGCCCCTTCAGGCTGATGAGGTTGAGGGTGGGGGTCCTGGGCCCGGATGGGGGTCCTGGGTGCAGTGAGAGTCCCCACCTCTGCCCCCAGGAACTGCATCGGGCAGAACTTCGCCATGACCGAGATGAAGGTGGTCCTGGCGCTGACGCTGCTGCGCTTCCGCTTCCTGCCTGACAATGTGGAGACAGAGAAGAGCAGGAAGCCGGAGCTGGTCCTGCGAGCTGAGGGCGGCCTCTGGCTGCGGGTGGAGCCGCTGAGCGCTGGCCAGCAGTGACCCACCGCTGCAGGCTTAAGACCCACTCTGGCCCCGCCCACCTGCCTTTGCAGATTACCAGGAATAAAAATGTGCTGTCACCTGTGCCTGAGCGTCGCCTAGAGCCATCAGGGGTGCTTGGGGACTGTGGGGATTGAGGGTGTGTGGTTGAGGTGGGGCTGGTTTCTGAGCTCAAATTTCTCACTGCCTGTCTGGCTGAACACGAGGCCCTCAGCAGATCCTGGGTTCTCTCAGAACCCAAGTATGGACTTTACTCTGCAGGCGATAAGGAGCCATGGGAGGTGTTTGAGCAGGAGAGGGGCCAGGGTTATGGAGGTCTTAACAGGCAAAGTTGAGGCTCTGAGTCAGGAGGGAAAACAGTAAGGGCAGATCCCTTAGTCTGGGCTGCAGGTGTCCCCGCCAGACAGAGGCCCCTGACTATCCCAGACCACATTGTGGGTGGCCTGCAGCTTCCACTCTGGCAGCCTCTCTGGGATTGTTGCTTCCCTTCCTGCTCTTGTCGACGTCCCACCCCTGTGTCTGCCCCTCCCAGGTGGTCCCATCCGTGACCCCTTCCCCTACCTTCAGGGAGCCCCTCCTTTCCTCTTCTGGGCCCCTGATGCTGCCCGGGCAGCCCGGACAACACACACTGACTGAGCCCACTCAGGAGCTCCCACAGGAGTGTCAGGGGAGGCTCCTCCCCACCCTGTGACCTCTGGTCCCTCTTCGTTCCCATCACAGGCCTTCCAGGCCCATCCTGGGTGGGGTGGGGGCAGCGCCATCCCATTTGAATGTTGAGATTCAAAGCCAGACCCCTGGACACAAACACCAGCCCCAGAAGGATGGGATCTGGAGCCTGACTGCTTGGGCTCAAGTCTGGGCTGTGCTGTGACTTGGACGAG
>NW_012154352.1:47116-48817 GCF_000956105.1 Propithecus coquereli
CTACCTGGAAGAAAGTCAGCTCAACCTGCTTCTCCTGTCTTAGAACAAGATAATGTCCATATAAGTCAAATATTTAAAATTTATAAAAATAAAGTGTTTAAAGTGCTAGAAGAAACCATGTTAAAATTATTTGATAGGTCTAGAGTGGAGAAAACCCTATTTTGATGCAAGTCCCAGGAGATATACAAGAAGAGATTGATACATTGTTAAATGAGAAAAGACACAGAATAGTGCATATGGTATATAATATGCAACTATATTATTTTTTTGATGTTTAAAAGTGCACAGAGGAAAGTAAAACTCAACAGAAATCAAGCAGTGGGGAGGGGAGAGGATGGGATGGGTGAAAACCTACCTAACCTGTACGATGAACACTATCTGGGTGACAGATACACTTATAATCGTGACTCAAGCATTATAAAAGTGATCCATGGAAACAAAAAGATTTGTACCCCTGCAATACTTTGAAATAAAAGAAAAGTAGCTATGGAGGAATACATTAAAAAATAATAACGTAGGCAACCTGTGTTTGTGGACGTGGGAAATGGGTGGCATAGAAGTGGGTGATTTTTTATAGTTTTCAAATTTGGAAACACTTCACCGTGTCAGGTAGTAACATTTTCAATAGCCACACAAAAAGAAGAAAGATTAGGGAAAATAACTGAGCTTCTTTACTGGATCTTCAATGTTTATAAAAATTGCCTAGTGGAATCTCTTGTGCTTTCTAAGCATAAAATCACTTTCTGCCAAAATGATACGTTTACCCCTACATTTCAAATTGCATTACTCTCCTTTTTTTTCCTGCCTAATTGCATTTGCTGGTATCTCAAGCACAATGATAAATAAAAGCAAAACACTGGATGTGTGTATTTTGTTTTTTACCGTGTATTTTGTTTATTTTTATGTAAACTTGTTAACTTTTGCAGTTGGCTTTTGGATGTTGTGTTTTCCTCAGAAATATCTTTTTTTAAATACCTGGCTAAATTTTCTATGGTACTTTTTAAATTCTCTGCTGTTCTAATTTTTTCTGCTTTTCTAATTCTCAAATATTTGATTCCGGTGGAGCTTATTTTGTTATAGGGAGAAGAGGTGTCAGTGGGAAACACAGCGGCTGGAGATTTCTGTATTTGCTCCCTGGATAATATTTTGGGGGATGGGTTTCTTAGGGACGACCTGGCCCAGCTACCCTTCCTGACCATGTGCATTAAGGAGAGTCTGCGCCTGCATCCCGCAGTCCCAGTGATCTCCCGCCGCTGCACCCAGGACATTGTGCTCCCAGATGGCCGTGTCATCCCCAAAGGTGCCCACAGCGGCAGGGGGAGGAGGATGATGGGCAGAAAGAGGGGCCCATCGGGCAGTGGGGCCCTGTCCTGACTGCTCCCTCCTCTTGCCCAGGTGTCATCTGTGTCATCAGTATTTTCGGGACCCATCACAACCCAGCTGTGTGGCCGGACCCTGAGGTGCTGACTGAGCCCCCCAACCATTTTATTCATTTCATGGGTCCTAAAGGAGGGGCAGGGCTTTGACAGGGAAATCTGAGGTCTCCTCTCTCCCCCACTACCAGAAACACTTTCATCTGTCTCTCCAAGGCTGGCTGTCCTGGGAGACCCGCCCAGCAAGCCTGTCTCCCTCTCACCCCCAGGTGTATGACCCCTCCCGCTTCGACCCAGAAAATGTCAAGGAGAGGTCACCTCTGGCTTT
>NW_012154352.1:59567-78891 GCF_000956105.1 Propithecus coquereli
CGCTATTCCGTAGAGACACTTGGATGACAGTGCCTCGAGAGAAGACAATGCTGCTGTCAAAACGAGGCATCAGGAAAGGGTTCTCATAAATCACAAACACAAACACAACCTTAAATGGGAAGATCCCTAAACTCGTCTATAAATTCATTGCAGGACAAATAAAAGTGCCAGCAGGGTACCTATGCAACTCGACAAGAAGATTGTAGAGTGTATCTGGAAAAGAATACTGGCAGCAAATGTATGAAATTTGCGTGAATGTCGCTAGGTATTGACAGGTAACATGCAAAGTAGTTGCTTTTATTATGGTTTCAATGTGTGTGTCCCCTCAACATTAATATGTAGAAATCCTAACCCCTAAGGTGATGTTGTTAGGAAGTGGGGCTTTGGAGAGGCGATTAGGTGGAGGGTGGAGTCCTCAAGAATGGGATTAGCGCCCTCATAAAAGAGACCCCAGAGATCTCTCACTCCTCCAACCACGTGAGGACACAGCAAGAAGGTGCCACCTATGACCCAGAAAGCATGTCCTTACCAGATACCAAATGTCCTGGCTCCTAGACCTTGGACTTTCCAGATTGTAGAGTTGTGATAAATAAATTTCTGTCGTTTAAAATTATCCAGGTTGTTGCATCTTGTTGTAGCAGCCTGAACATACTAAGGCAATCGGTCAGGGATTTTTCTCATCTTTCTTTCAAGCGAGCATTTTCAATAGCGGTAAATTAATGTGGATAAAAAGAAAGAAAACATGTTTTGGAGTCAAAGAGACAAGATTAACACTTCTAATGTACTTCTTCCTATATCTGGGACAGAGGCCAGTCTTAAGCTCCCTAAGCTTTTGATCCATCGTATACTCACTCATTGTTATCTCAGGTTTGTGAAGACAAAACGAGACCATGCATGTTCAGGCGACACGTTGGGTCCGACAAGAAGGAGTCAGTCAGTAAATGTTTGTTCATGTTCTCATTGCATCATATTCTTTATGATTCTCCAAAGCAGGTCAAATAATGTGTTTTCCTGCAATGGATTTGGTAGAAAACTTTTTAAGACCATGTTAATCAAGTACCTACTTGATGCCAATCACCATGTTAGGAATACAACGAGAAACTAAACCGACACCGCGCCTGCTCTCACGGCGCCGCCACAGCGTAGTGTGTGCGTGGGTGCTTACAAGAATTGGCTTGAACAGGTAATAAAACAACTATTAATAGTAATTTCAGAGAAAGCATTTGTCTTGGCTCATCCTGGACTAAACGCAGCTTCAGAATCACCCGGAGAAATGGATATTAGATTAGAATCAGAGAGTGGGCTGTGAGAAAGTGACCTTCCTGGGACTCGTTAAGGGTTAGGAAGATACCGACTTTGTCCTCGCCCCCATGAGGAGTGAGTCTCTTTGGCGTTGACCTTGGCTCAGAGAAGAGAAGGGTCTGAGATGTCTCTACGTATTTTCTGTTAAGGTCCTACTTTTTCTTTTAGCACAAATGTTTCCCACATAGTGGGGCACAACCCCAGTGTTCAAGGGCCATAGTATGTCATGGGTGGAGATTCTTGTATTTGGGAGGAAAAAACCCCGTGAGGACTGTGTGAGTTATCTATGGCTGCATAACAAATTGCCAGGCTACTCTACAAGTCTGACTTTGCTTAGTAATCCGTGTTTAAGAATCCAAAGGGAAACAAACAATTCACACCAGTGAGCAGCTGATCCCTGTTTAAAGAAGAAAACAATAATCCCTCAGCGAATTCAACTGAAGCAATGTCATGGGTGTCCAAACCAGGCAATCAGTAGAATTTGTCTGAACCCGCCACCTCCAACCCTGCCCCAAGGCTGTTAGTGCCCATCGCTTGAAGCCCCTGGACACATCAGAGAAGAACAGGGTTAGAATCTTGGCTGGCATTAAAGGGCCCAGGGGGACACCTGCCTGCACAACCTGGCAAACTCCACTGCCATAACAATCCCCAGGAAGCCAATTCCAAGTTTTCTTAGTGAACAAGCTGTGGGATTTTCAGTGACTCCTGCGGGCTCATTAAAAGTTGACACACAATTCCCATCTCCCCTTCATTTGTGTAAATTTAAAAGTCCCTGAGGATCAGCCACAGAGCTGCAGGCGGATGAGGTTTGATTCATAACTGAGAACTAAGGTGGAGACAGAATCACAGTCACCCCACTCTGGAGGAATGGTCCCCTGATAGTTTCCCCCTTAGCCTCAGGCCAAACTTAGGTGTTTGAAAAGCAGCAAGAGACGTAGGTAGGAATTGGAGGTGGCCCTTTCTTTTCCCAAGACACAAGAATCGCAGAGCTTCAAACAGCCAAATGCTACAGAAAGCACCGTTGCACCTTGGACAGCGGAGCCACGGAATGCAAAGCACTTGGTGCCACGCGTGGTGTCTGTGACATGCCATGCTGCCGGCACGGATGGAGGTGAAGGTCTCCAGCGCTCTGAGGGAGGCTGAGGCTTCTACTTCCTCCATCATAACACTTGCCCTACTCTGCTATGTAAATTACTTGGTCAACACCTGCCCTCTTGCCCCACTGAACTGGTAGCCCTAAGAGGACAGGACCACACTGCACTTGCTCAGCATTGTGCTCCTGATGCCTGGTCCCTAATAGGTGCTCAATAAATACTTGCTGAGAAACAAGCAAATGACTGTCATTACAACCCTATGGAGAGTCTGCAAATTGCAAAATCCTTCTGAAATATGGGTGACTATTCTGTAATTTATTTGAAATTGACTTTTCAGGTGTGATTGACATCACAAGAACTCATCTGCCCTTGGTCACGTGTCATAGGCGGTATCCTCTGTGTACATGAGTGCCATCTCAGGGCTGTTGGGATTATGGGGGAAGGTCTTTTGAGATCCAACGCCTGCCTGTCTTTTTAGGCCGCTTGAGCCACTCCCTACCCCTTGCTGCCCAAGCTCCCTGTCATATCTGCCTTTTCCTGTTATTCGGATGACCAATCATCATCCCACCTCAGGTCCTTGGCACATGCTCTTCCCACTGCTTGGTGCATCCTTTCTTCTGTCTCTGCCCCTGGAGCAGAAAGTCTCAGCTGAAATGTCACCCCCCCATGAAGTCCTCCCCCATCAGCCTGCCCTGCTTTCAAAGGATTAGTTTGTCCATTCTCACGGCCACTGCCGTCCCCTCCTCATACTCCTCACACTGTCTGAAATTCAGCTGTTCCTCATCCACCTTCTCCCCTCCACTGTAAAGTCCACAGGAACAGGCACCACGTCTGTCCCGTCCACTGTGGCCTCCCCAGCTCCTGGCTCAGGGATGGGCTCAGATGCCCCAGACACATCTGTTGAACGTGTGGTAGTTGGGGCAGGATTTCCTCCAAGCTGGAGATAAGGGTTATCTTGTACACAGTCTTTAGGTACCGAGGCTGGTCACTTTTTTCTTTTATCATATTAAGCAGCTGGTGCAGCTGTTCTGACGTGTCCCTGTTACCAAAGAGCAAATCAGGCATGAGGTTTCCTGCCTCTGTTTATTGGCAGGCAGCTGCTTATCTCAGAAAGACGAGACCTCTTGAGCAAGACGTTGACCATGGCATTGAAGAGCCCTTCAACCCAACCCAAACTTCCAGGCTCTAGTGGAAATATTATCCGAGAAATATTTATGGTCTCTGCACTCTGCGCTACAGAGGAAAGGTGATGGGACCCAGATTCCACCCTAAGAGCTCCTCGACAAGGCGGGGAGACAGACCCGCGCAGAAGTCATTCAGATACCAGGACATAAACACAAGGAAGGAGGGGCAGGCCCCTGTCTGAAACCCCTCCAGGTAAACAGATCCAGAAAGAGAATCCGTCTGCAAATAAATCACCACGAACCCTGAAGAGCATCTGCCTGGCTTCATGCACCGAAGATCAGGCTGAAGAAACAGGGAAAGGGCCGCCCCTTCCCAGCTCCAGGGCAGGTGCAGGGAGGGAAGGGGCGAAGGTCTCTCCCCGGAGCTCGGTCTGCCCGTCCCCTCCCTGCAGCCCTGAGCGCAGGTTCCGGTGCACAGCGAGGGGGGCGCATGTCTGGGGACTGAAACGACCTCAACTCGTGTTTATCCGTCTTCCCTGGTGAAGCCACTGGGCGACCCAGAAGCGCGGGGCCCTGCCCGGGAGAGACGCCGAGCAGAGCTCCGGGGCTGCGGTCCAAGGGGCTTCGCCCACTCGCCGCGGTTCCTGCAGGGGCCGCGCACTGCTCGTAACGCAGCGGGCGCTGAGCGAACACTGTGGGACAAATGAGCGAACGGTGACGCGGTTCAAGGAGAATCTAAAGTGAGGGCAGAGGGAGGCGAGCTCACGCTGAGCAAAGCCCTGCTGTGCCCCAGGACGCTCCTAGCGGATGCGTCTCTCACCCAATAACGGGGCTCCACTTTACAAAAGAGAAAGTGAGGTCCAGAGAGGCCAAGCTCCTGGCCCCAGGTCACAGCGCCCCCGCCAGGCGGGGCGTCGGGATGCAGCTGAACTGTAACCTGGGCCCCTCCAGCCTGTTGTCCCCTGGCTCACAACTCACCTTGAGTCCTGGGAACCCAGCCCAGTGTCCTCATCTCTCTGGCCACCGAGAAGGAGCAATAACAGGTCTTTCTCCGAGTCCTAGCTCCATCTCTTGTCTGAACATCTGTCCCTCTGATGTCCCTTCCTGGTTTCGGCTGTGCCAAAGAAATATCTCAGAGACATCTGCGGGTCCACCCCAATTCCTCCAAATCCTGGGTTTTCTGCTGTCCTGGGAGGCTAGAGCTTCAAAGACAGTGTTGGCTGGACCCTCAGTCCAGGCTGCCATCTGACCCTGCCAAGCTAGAGGCCCAGCCCCTTCCTGGCCTCTCCTTCCAGCCCCCGCCATCCCCAGCCAGGCCCCAGGGATGGTGCCAAGGTGCCTCCAAAGCCCTTCACAGTCTCCCCTGTCCTGGTGCCTCTGCTCATGCTGGCTCCTCTGCCCGGGCGCCCTTCCTCGCGCTGTGTGCCCGGGACTCTTGCTCATTCCTCAAAGCTCAGTGCAAATGCCACCTGCTCATTTGCTCACCTGCCTTGCAGGATCTCAGGGCTTCCTGGAAGAGGTGACATGAGACCTGAGTCGTTTGACTGAGGCAGACGGGAGTGGGGAGTGAGGCGTGAGGGACCTGGGGTAAGACAGAGGTTGGCACAGACGAGACACTTACAATGCTCCTGTCCCACTTTAGCCTGGAGATTAAAAGGGGAGAGAGGGTGTTGGAAGTGGGGGAGGGAGCCGAGAGAAGAGATTGGAGAAACTAACAAGGACCAGCCTGCACAGAACCTTCTAGGTCTCGGTAAGGCATCCGGGCAGCAGGGAGCCTTGGCTGGTTCTAAGCAGCGGGCGCATGTCATATGGTTTGTTTAGCAGGATCCTTCTGGTGCTGTACAGGAGACAGGCTGCAGGGGTGAGGGATGAAGCAGGTGGGGGGCAGAGGGTCCCCCAGAAATTGATTTCCATCTGGGACCTCAGCATGTGAAATCATTCACACATGTGTTCTTTTCAGATGTAATCAGTCAAGACCATCTTGGGTTCCGGGACCACAATAAACCCAGTGACTAATGTCCTTGTTAGAAACAGAGACGACAAACGGAGATGCAGAGAAGAAGGACATGTGAAGACAGAGGCAAATATTGGGGCGATAATGTCTATAACCAAGGAACTGCCAAAGACCGCCACTGGCCACCAGCAGCCGGGGGAAAGGAATGGAACGAATTCTCCCTCAAAGCCCCCAGAGGGAAGAAACCCTGCCAACACCTATTTCTGGTGTTTGGAACACAACGCATAAACTTCTGCTTATTTTTTTGTTGAGAGACGAGGGTCTTGGTATATTGTCCAGGCTGGCCTCGAACTCCTGAGCTCAAGGTATCCTCCCACCTCAGCCTCTGGGGTAGCTGGGACTACAGTGTGTCCTTTTGTGCCTGGTTAAATCTCTGCTTTTTTTGGTAAGCCTTCTAGTTTGTGGTAGTTTGTCGTGGGAGCCCCAGAGAACTAGTGCAGAGACTGACGCTGTCTCCCAGGTTAGAAGCCTCTGCAGGGGGCTGGGGTTCTCGGCGATGAGGAGTAAGGCGGTTGGGGGAGGGGCTGGACTCTGAGTCTCATTTTGGCCCCAAAGCCAGGCGAGCCTGGAGCACGCGGGAATCCCACCCCAAGTTGAAGGCTGAAGGGCCTGGCCTGGGGCTCTTTCCCGCTTCCCTCTGCAGTTCTTCAGCCCTGGACAGCCTGGGTCCTGGGCGGGGTCTCCCTAGTCCTACTCCCGCTGCCCGTCACCTTCCTCAGCGCCAGGCAGCAGAGGAGTCCCTGCCACCCTTACCAACTTCCTCCGGAAGCGGGACCCCCGACTTCCCTGCCCATGTGGGCCACGTCTGCTCCTGGAGCCTGCGCTGTTCCCCCAGGGATGTGCAGGGGCGGCCGCCGGGCAGTGCGGATGGAGCCCGGGCTGTGGGATGGGGCGTCCGCTCGCTGGTACCTCCCAGCCAGGGAAGGAGCCCGGGCTTTGCGAGAAGGGGGGACGGGTCTCCTTTTGTTCCTTTTCTGACCCAGGACCTGTTCCAGTGGTGGGCCAGTGTTCCCAGGGACAGACTGTCACTCCCGTCACCCTAACTGTCCCCTTTGGGAGCTCAGAGGACCCCAGTTGCGACCCGGGCACAGAGCCGTGAGGGAAGGTTTCGGGGCTGCGTGGATGGATGTGCGCTGATCCCAGGGGCACCCAACTCGCCCCGAAGGCTTCCCAACGTCCCCGAATGCTCCCTCAGGTCCCCGCAGCCTCCTGGGGCCCGAGCTCAGCCCCACCCGCATCCAGCACTGACGGGCCCCGAGATTATGTGGAACGCGCCGCTGGAGCAGACAGGGATAAAGGTAGGGCGCGGCCTTCCTCTCTGCCCGCTGTCCGAGCTCACTGTGCGGGCGAGCGGCCCGGGGTTCCTGCGCTCCCCACGAAGGGCAGCCCCCATGGCTGCGAGAGAGGCGACTGCACGCCCCAGGCTGCCTTCCTGGAAGAGGCGATGCGAGCGGGATCTGGGGAAGGGCTGAGGGTAACCCGAATGTTGGGGGGTGGATCTGGGACCTAGAACCGGCCCGGTGAGGTGCAAGACGAGTTGAGCCTCGGGGGTGGCTCCATATTACCGAGTCCTGTACCTACGATTGCCGTGCGCTTGTCGCCGCAGATCACGGAGTGAAAGTTGCATGTGAGGGACACGGGCGTTTACCCAGCACCTGCGTGTTCCCGCAGGTACCGTGGTACTGTGAGTGTGCACGTCCGCGTGCGCTGCAGGTGTGCACGGGGCCGGGACTCTGCAGGCGGGTGCCCATCTCTGGGGGCGGGGTCTCGTCTCTGTGCGAGGGCCTGTAAGGGCGCGGGTCTAAACGCAGCTGGTGCATATGCCTGCCGCTTGTGTGCACGATTCGTGCTAGTGACCGAGCCTGCAGCACCTGAGCATGTGGGGACAGGTGGCAGGTGGACGCAGGTATGTGAAGAGGCGCGTGGGGGACACCGTGGGCACCTGTGTCCCATGTGTGGGGACAGAGGCTGCGCATCCCTGAACAGAGCTTTCCTGAGCAGCCCCCCCTCTGCTCTCAGAATACGGGGTTCAGGAGCAGGGGCAGGAAGACTGAGCTGGGCAGCCCGTGGGTTTTCCCTCCCTGAGCTCTGGGCTGCCCTTGAACACTCGGAGACCCTTTCTCTCACTTGCCCAGGCCGGGCTGGGCTGTGAACACAGCGGGGAGACAGGGAGAGGTGGAGGAGGGCCGAGGGAGGTCCAGAGTGCTTTCAAAAGAATTGAGATAAAATTCTCAAAATGCAGAATTAACCATTTTTTTACTGAAAGTGCATGACTCACTGGCGTTAAGTACATTCAGAAATATTGCGCAACCACCATCCCTGCCTAGTTTCCAGATATTTTCATCAACCCCAAAGGAAACCCGTCCCCATCAGCAGTCACTCCCCACTCCCCTCCCCCGCCCCTGGCAGCCTCTAATCTGCTTTCCGTCTGCATGAATTTGCCTGTTCTGTGTGTTTTATACAAATGGAATCAGAACATGCGTGACCTCTCGTGTCTGGCTTCGTTACTCAGCACGTTTTCAAAGTTCATCCTCCTGTAGCAGGAATCAGTGCTTCATTCTTTCTTTTTAGATTCATGTTAAATTTACTAACAAAACATTTACCATTAATCATTTTAAAGTGCGCGATTCAGTGGCAGTTAGCACATTGCAGTGTTGGGCACCCACCACCTCTATCTAGTCCCAAGACACTTTCACCATTCTGAAAGGAACCCTCACGCGCATTAGGCAGCCACTCCCCTTCCATCCTACCCGCGTTCCCTGACAGCCACTGACGTGCTTTCTTTCTCTGTGGATTAACCCATCCTGAACACGTCATACAGCGGATCATACAACAGGCCGCCTTTGGGGTCTGGCTTCATTCACTTGGCGCGATGTCTTCGAGGTTCACCCACGGTGCAGCCTGGACCAGGGCTTCGTGCCTGTGCGTGGCTGCGTCATATTCCGTGCATGGACCTCATTCTGTGTGTGCACTCATCCATTGGTCCATCTTGCATTTCAACATACATTTTGTATGTTGCACCCACCCTGTTTGCAGCCCAGAGAGAAAGAGAGGCGGAGAGAAGCCGTGGTAGAGGGTAGGGCTCCTGCTGGAGCAGGCGCAGGGAGGAGAGCGGCCCTCGCTGAGATCTGAGGCAGATCTGACTCTGGCCGCTCTGGGAAGGAGGCGAGTGAAGCTGTGGCTGAGAGCTGTGGTCTCTGTGTTCCTAGGAGGCTGGGGATCAGAGGATTGGGGCACGGGTCAAAGAGAAGGGGAGACATTCAGAGAAGAGCATTGACAAGCGAGCAGAGGTAGACCGCCCAGCTGGGGTCAGAGACCGACTCTGTGCTGATGCCGATTAGCACCTCATCCTTCTGAGGCACTTGCAGGAGTCAGAGCCGACAACAGCAGCAGTGAAGTGCTTCATGGGCGACACCTCAGTTAAGCAACACAGTGGCCTGTGATATAAAATTATTGCTCCATTTTCCAGGTGAGCAATGAGACCCAGAGCGGGGAAGCAGCCCGCCCTGGGTGTCTCAGGTGGTAAACAGTGGTGCTGACACTGAAACAGAGCCCATGTGCTTTCCATGCCGCAGGAGGGGATGACTTCCAGCTGAAGCTGCCAACTGAGGAGTAGCTTCAAACTCAGGCAAGATTTGGACCCATAAAGTTGGGAGAAACGTAGAAAGCCCAGCATGAACAAAGGCAGGAAAGCATGGCATGGGGGATGGGGTGGGGCATGGAGCTAACAATAGTAATAATAACAATGGTGTAGTAATTATTATCAGTATTTCTTTACTGAATTCCTACTACATGCCAGGAGCTGTGTGAAGCACTTAAGATACATGATCTTTTTAAAATCTCAACACAATATTAATGCCTTTTTGCAACTGGACGTATCTTGGCTTGGACAGGTGTGGGAGACTCTCAGGTGTGCTCCCAGGTAGGACTCACTGGGCACTCTGTGCTTCTAACCACTGGATCTTCCTCCCTCTCTCTCCCCGCTAGGTGTGGCCACCATGCCGGGGCTAAACCGCACCTCCACGTCTGAATTCATCCTCGTCGGCTTCTCCACCTTCCCGCAGCAGCTCCTGCCCATCTTCTTCCTGCTCTTCCTGCTGATGTAGCTGTTCACGCTGCTGGGCAGCCTGCTCATCATGGCCACCATCTGGAGTGAGCGCAGCCTCCACACGCCCATGTACCTCTTCCTGTGCGCCCTGTCCATCTCCGAGGTCCTGTACACTGTGGCCATCATCCCACGCATGGTGGCTGACCTGCTGTCGGCCCACTGCTCCATCACCCTCCCGGCCTGTGCCAGCCAGATGTTCTCTTCCTTCACATTTGGCTTCACCCACTCCTTCCTGCTCACCGTCATGGGCTACGACCGCTACGTGGCCATCTGCCAACCCCTGCGCTACCACGTGCTCATGAGCCCCCATGGCTGTGCCTGCCTGGTGGGCTGGTCCTGGGCTGGTGGCTTCATGGTGGGGATGGTGGTGACCACGGCCATTTTCCAACTCACCTTCTGTGGATCCCATGAGATACAGCATTTCTTAGGTCATGTACCACCTCTGTTAAAGCTGGCCTGTGGACACCATGTACCAGCTGTGGCCCTGGGCGTGGGCTTGGTGTGCATCACGGCTCAGCTGGGCTGCTTCCTCCTCATCCTCCTCTCCTATGCCTTCATCGTGGCCACCATCTTGAACATCCCATCTGCTGAAGGTCGGCACAAGGCCTTCTCCACCTGTGCATCTCACCTTATTGTGGTCATTGTGCACTATGGCTTTGCCTCTGTCATCTACCTCAAACCCAAGGGTCCCCACTCTCAGGAAGGGGACACCCTGATGGCCACCACCTACACGGTCCTCACACCCTTCCTCAGCCCCATCATCTTCAGCCTCAGGAACAAGGAGCTGAAGGTGGCCCTGAAGAAGACCTTACTCGGGAAACTCCATTCCTCAGACACCTGAGTAGCTAGTGCAGAGGTATTTGTGGAACACGGTAGGGGGACGACCACACTGTTGTCTGCACCGTGGGGTTAATAATGCCTTCCTTCTAACATAGCTGCAAAGATTTGTGTATGACAGCACTCATCACCTAATAGGGTATCAATAAATGTTAAAAAGTTTTTAAAAATTTCTTGAACCCTTCATCTGTGTGTCCTTATCTTAGTTTTATTTTTTCTTGAGCTTTTTTAACAGTTTTACTGAGGCATAATTTACATACCAAACAATTTACCCATTAAAGTGTGCATTTCAATAGTTTTAGTATATTCAGAGTTATGTGGCCATGACCTCAATGAAGTTTAGAACATTTTCATTACCCAAAATGAAAGTTATACCTGTCAGCAGTCTCTCTCTACTTTTCATCTATATAGATTTGCTCATGCTGGACATTTCATATCAGTGGAGTACAAATGGAATCATAGTGTTTTCCACTGGATTCTTTCCTGAGCATTAATGTGTTCAAGATTCTCCCAGGTTGTAGCATGTATCAGTACTCATTCCTTTTTATTGCCAAATAATACTCCATTGTACGGATGTCCTACATTTTTTCGATCCATTCAGCATTGATGGACATTTCAGTGTCTCTAACTTTTGCTATTTTGAATGATGCTGCCATGAACGATTGTGTACAAGTTTTTGTTGCAATATATATTTCCTTTTGCTTGGGCACATACACAAAAGTAGAATCACTGGGTCAAATGGCATCTCTACGTTTAAACTTTTGGGAATTGTCCGACTCTTTCCCAAGGTGTCTGCAGCACTTCACGTTCCCACCAGCAGTGTTACTGGGTTCCAGTTTCTCCACACCCTCTGGAACACTTTGTGTTATCTGTCTTTTGGGTCGTGACCATCTCAGTAGGTGTGCAGTGGTATCTCATTGCGGTTTTTGTTTGCGTTTCTCTGGTGAGCAATGATGTGGAGTGTCTTATCTTGTCCTTGTCGGCCATTTCTATATCTTGGAGAAACATCTATTGAGATACTCTACCTGGTTTTTAGTTGGGTTGTTTGTTTTGTTGTTGTTGAGCTGTAAGAATGCTTTATGTTTTCTAGTTACAACTCCCTCATCAGGTACATGATTTTCAAATATGTTCTCACATATTTGAAAGTCTTTTCACTTTCTTTTTTGTGCTGTTTTGTGGCACAAAAGAATTTAATCTTCATACCATCGAAGTATCTATTGTTTTCTTTTGTCACTCATGCTTTTGGTGTTGTGTCTAAGACATCATTGCTTATTGTAAGATCATGAGCATCTATGTTGACTAAAAACAGTTTTATAGGTTTAGCTCTTCCATTTAGGTCTTTGATCTATTTTGAGTGTCTTTTTGTATATGGTATGGAGTAGGGTCCAAATTTTAATTTGTGATTTCAGTGTAATTTCAATCTCCTTGGAACTGTCCATGTCTGTAAACTTCCATCTGTGACCCATAGCTGTCATTATATAATTCTGTGAGGTGAGGAATTCATCACACACATACACCCAGGTGTATACATTACTCAGATTGAATTAGCAAACACAAACTTTATTGCTGGCTATTAGGTTGTGTCCGGTGCTTCTGTATAGGGATAGTAAAACAAATAATAGTAGCCACTATACTGACTATATGTTGAGCAGTATACTATGTCCCCTAATTTTCATAGATCATTTTTTAATTTCTAAAAACCTGTAAAGGAATATAAAAAGAATATTTATTGTGCCAGCAATATTCTCATTATTATAATTTCTCAGTATTTGTAATTTCTCCCTGGCTCCGAGGGAGATTGGATCATAGGAAGAGACTTGTTTGTGAGCTGAGCATTAGGTATGAGGATGGCGAGGTGGGGGTTGGGGGAGAGAGAGAGAAACAAGATGGCTCTGTTATCAGTAATGTTGGGCTCTTTAGGGGAAGAGAAAGAAGATGATGGCTCAATGCCTGATGGAGAACTTGATTTTATGAACACAGGTGGTAGAGTCAGATTTTAAAAAAGAGTTTCCACAAAATATCGGTTCTAAGGCTTCCCCCTCATCTTCCTTCAAAACCTACAGTAGGAGTATGTTGTTGTCACTAACTTGCTGAGCTGGAGTTCTGTGGCGAATGCATCGATGTTGGATCCCACTGTGGAGAGGGCACAGCAAAGGGTCATCTTCCAGGCAGAGAGTAAAATTCCCTCAAACTGAGACCTGGATCATTGGTGCAGGCAATTAATCAAATACATAGACGGAGAGAAAATACGTAGACGGTATTCCCAGTGTGCAGCTGCCAAAACCCCTAATTCCTCCTGACCTTACTTACGAAGCTGCATCAATTAGCAAAGCAATATCCAGCTCTCTGGGTCAATTGTAACGGAAGATTGGAGCAGAATCCAAAGAAAGACTGGGAGTTGTCAAATGGTCTACATGCCAACACTAATATCTGGGAAAGAAAATGACCCCAAATGGAAATCTTGCCAATAGAAGTTGGATAATTAATAAGAAAAAATGTGTGTTATGCATGAAAGGAGAACAAAACTTTTAAACATCCAAGAACAAATTTTTGAGAAAAGATTTACTGCAGGAAATGGAAGAACATTTTAGACAATTGACTCAGGAAAACAAAAATAAAAGGACCCTACGAAATAAGAAATCAAACAATGAATTTTGATGAAAAGCACGTGGCAGGGTAGAGAAAGGAATTTGAAGAGAAAAACGATGCAACTGCAGACATCAAGAACTGAACCAGACATAACATAGATGCACGAAGAAAAATTTGATCACTTTTCATTTCAAGATCGTGCACAGCAAGGGTTAAAAGAGAAATGACAGGCTGGGAGATTTGTTTGTATTTTTTGAGACAGAGTCTCACTCTGTTGCCCAGTGCAGTGGCCTCATCATAGCTCACTGCAACCTCAAACTCCTGGGCTCAAGCGATCCTCTTGCCTCAGCCTCCCGAGTAGCTGGAACTACAGGTGGGCACCACCAGGTTTGGCTACGTTTTCTATTTTTTGTAGAGATGGGGTCTCCCTCTTGCTCAGGTTGGTCTTGAACTGCTGGCCTCAAGGGATCCTCCTGCCTCGGCCTCCCAGAGTGCTAGGATTACAGGCCTGAGCCACAGTGCCTGGCTGGGAGATCTTTTCAATGCACGTAAGAGGAGTCCCGATGTTATGAGGCCCTAGTTCTTCTTGAAGAGATTCAGCCTCCCAGACCAAGAGCCAACGAGTGTCATAGGAGA
Organism: Propithecus coquereli; assembly: GCF_000956105.1. Lineage (NCBI taxonomy): Eukaryota > Metazoa > Chordata > Mammalia > Primates > Indriidae > Propithecus > Propithecus coquereli. The sequence goes on from NW_012154352.1 coordinate 73,272, forward strand.
AAGTGGAAAGAACTTTGAAAAGAGAGTTCAAGAGGGCGTGGTAGGTTGGGCGGTCATGAGTGGGAGCTGTGCAGTGCGCTGGCAGGATTCAATCTCCTGGGGTCAATTCAGTCCCCAGATCTTTCCTATTTCCTTCCGCTTCTCTCTCATTTCCTCCCCAAGTACTGGATGGGGTTCAGGCAGAACTGGGTCTTCCCACCCACCTACCATCCCTGGAGCCCTTTAGACTCAACATTCTCTTCTTTATTCAACTCGTCACAGAGACCTCCCCATGAAGCAGAAGGTGGGACTGAGGGAGAGATGGCTACTCACAGGAGTAGGTACAGTAGAAATATTAGCTGCCTGCTCGTTTCGGTTTCCTGTGCTTTTAAGATTGTCTTGATCATACATAAATGTTCACAGCAGAACTATTCATAATAGGCAAAGCATGGAGACAATCCAAATGTCCATCAACGGAAGACTGGATAGTCAAGATGTGGTATAGCAATGCAATCGAGCGTCACTTGGCCATAGGAAGGAAGGCAGCGCTGATATAAATGGTAACATCGATGAACCTGGAAACATTACGCTAGTGAAATAAGCTGGCCATAGAAACTTGGATATTATATGATTCCATTGAAATGAAATGTCCAGAACAGGCCAATCCACAGGGACAGAAAGCAGATTAGTGGTTGCCTAAGGTAGGGGAGGGAAACTGGGGGTGTCTGCTAATGTGCGTGAAGTTATTTTTAGAGATAATGAAATGTTCTAAAATGTATTTCCGTGATGACTATACAACTCTGTGACTATACTGTCAATGGAAAAGAACCCAAACTCTGCAAAATAATTCAAAGAGGTTTATTCTGAGCCGAATATGTGTGACCCTGGCCCACAGAGCCACGCCCAAGAAGCCTTGAGCAAGCGGTCTCGCCATGGCCAGGTTACAGTTTGGTTTCATTCATTTTAAGGAAAGGAATTACATGTAAAATCATAAATGAATATGTACATTTCTTTGGCCCAAAAAAGTAGGACATCTTGAAGTGAGGGCTTGCTGGTTATAGGTGGGTTTAATGTTTCTCTGATTTGTAATTGGTTAAAGAAATGAAGCTCTGTCTAAAGGCTTGGAGTGTTTTAAGTTAAGGAAGGCCGTTTCTGAATCAGAGAAATTGACATGTACTGACGTATACTGAATTCAGGTGACCCATTAAGTAAATTGCTGACCTGCAGGTGTGGGTTAACCTTTGTCTTTCATGGACTTAGGCCTGGAATGATTTCGTATCTGATTGTTACAAAGAGTAAGTTCTGAGGAGTGAGAGCACAACCAGGAGTGTCTGACCTCTGTTTCCCTTGGCCGCAACTCAGCTTTAAGGTCTTTCTGGTTCCCTTGGCCAAGGGGGTCCATTCAGTCAGCTGGGAACTTAAGATTGTATCTTAGTTTACAATACTAAGAAGCACTGAACTGTGTATTTCACATGCATGAATTTTTCGGCATATCAATTGTATCTGAATAAAGGTTTTTTTTTAAAAAAGAGAATTTCAGGTGTTTCTGGATCAATAAATCGAATACTGACATCTGAAAAGAAAAAAGACTGGCTCAAGCCCAATTTGGTATTAATACATACCACTTGTACTTGGTCAGCAGTTGGGCTGTGTGCCCTGTGGGCTTGGGAACAGAGCTCACCTCGTCCAGGATGAGCAGGTTGGCCTGCGTCCCTGCCGATGCTCAGTAGTGAGAGAGGAGTTACCGCTCACGTGGAGGATAGTTATTTATTTCTCTAATATGTTAAACACTTCTGTTGCAAATCCCCTGTGGGGTCCTACAAGGTTTCTACACAGCATCCTGATTTTCCACAGCCACTGGTTCTGTCGGATCTGTTGGAATTTTTGCTGTGTCACCCGGGCTGCAGTGCAGTGGCACCATCATAGCTCCCTGCAGCCCAAACTCCTGGGCTAAAGTGACCATCCTGCCTCAGACTCCTGAGTAGCTGGGACCACAGGCACCTGCCACCCTCCCCAGCTAATTTTTCAGGTTTTTGTAGAGATAGGGTCTCACTGTGTTGCCCTGGCTGCTCTTCAACCCCTGGCCTGAAGTGATAACTCTGGCCTCTTGCCTCAGTCTCCCAACATGCTGGGATTCCAGGCTTGAGCCATTTCACCTGGTCCCTGGGTCTGTTGGGTTTTATGCTGAGTTGGTGAGCTGCTTACCCCTGGCCACTCAGTCCAGGCTGGTGTTGTTCCTCCCAGGTAGTCGTGAGTGTGTGCGCGCCTGTGTGTGCGTCTGTGTGTGTTTGTGTGTTTGCATGTGTATGTGTGTGTGTGTTCCTCTAAGGGAGATCACACAGATCCAACACCTACAACAGCCACCACATACTTACTCTGCAGCCCTGCCTTCTGGTTTGTGACACCCAGTGCTTCACTCACGACGTTCAGAGCAGGTGGCTCCGGGGCTGCAAGGCTTGTTGGGAGACACACGAGGAAGGGCTGGGGAACCAGGAGGCAGCCTCGGCACAAGCTCCCTGAACTCCTGAGTGATGAGGTAAAAGGCAGCGGGCCCTCATTATTCATGGATTTTGTGTTTGCAAATGTGTCTGGTGGTTAAAATGTATTTGTAACCTCAAAACTAATACTTGGGGCATTTTTTTCAGACACTCACAGACATGTGCAGAGTAGCAGAAAATTTGAGTCACCTGATGGGCACCTTTCCCAGCTGAGGTTGGACAAGACACGGATGCTCTGCCTTCTGGCTTCCGCTCTTTCTGTGGACAGGTGGCCTTGTCGAGGTCCGTTTAGTGCCTCATTCTACACATGTTTTGCTCTTTGTTGATGAGTTCAGTGTTTAGAACAGTCTCTGAGCACAGTGCTGAAATGCTGCCTCGTGTGTCTAAGGGCAAGAAGGCCGTGATGTGCCTCATGGAGAAAACATGTGTGTCAGAGGAGCCTCGTTCAGGCGTGGCTGGTAGTTCTGTTGGCCATGGGTTTGATGTGGATGGATTCACAATGTGTATTAAACAAGGTCTCTTGAAACAGAAACACACACAACACGGTTATGCATTGATCCGTTGATGACAATGTTGTGACCAGAGAGTCCCAGGACCCTGACATTGTCCCCAGGAGCAGTGGTTAATTGTTTGCTGACTCAGTGTTCATGTGACTTTCTACAACTTAACTCACATATATCATGAACACTGACTGTATCTGGGTCCTGGAAAGGTTTCAAGGTGAGGTTTTAGGTGGGGATACAAGATATGGCCAAACCCTGTGAACTATCCGCCATCCTGGCCACAGAGGGTGCAGAGATGTCAGAGTGGAGGGAGGCGCAGCGTGAGCAGCTCCCTTTTGCTTCTGACCCCACTGTAATGTCCTTTAGGTTCAAAGTTTCTGCTTAGCTCTGCACCCAGGCCTGCTAATTGCAGGAGATTTAGTTTCTAGTTCCACTCTGGAAGAATGACGATAACCCTCCCCATCTCAACACTAACTCCCCAGGAGATAAGGAAAGTGTGAACGCAAGTAGCAGCGCTGTTCCAGGCATTTATAGCAACATCGGGGCCCAACCTGTGTCCTCCAAAGTTGACTGACCAGGAACAAAGAAGTTTCACAACCTCCCAGCACACTTGTTGACACCTAGATGTCTGTGTCCTCAGTGACCTATTGCAACTCCCCTCCTCGCCCGTCCCCGTAACATAAAAAGGAGCCTAAGGTCACACTAATGTAAAGGTTCTTAGGACCTGAGTCCACTGTCTTCCCGGTTTGCCGGGTCTCTGAGTAAAAGCCACTTTCCTTGCCCTAAGACGTCGTCTCCCAGCTTGCTACTGTCCTGCAGCAAGTGCTGTGAGCTTGGACTCGGTCACACGTCAACATTTACCTCCTTTGCCCGGGTTTTCCTCTTCCCCCTTACCTATGTTTTCAATTTTTTGTACTCTTGAACCTTGAAAAACTGCAAGGCTCACAGGGACAGCTGTCAAAGGTCTGTTCTAGCAGCAGCTGGAGTAAGATTGCACCAACCACCCCGTTCAAGAGGGGTGCAAAGCGGAGCAACCTCCCCAGCATCCGCGTTTACAGCAGTTAAAGTAAAGAAACCACAGCCTCTGTCGGACCAGAGCTATGAAGCTCTCCACACCTGGTTGTTTAGGGGTTTTTAATGTAGGTTTCATTTTGTAGGCATGATTGATTAACTCATTGGCCATTGGTGAATTATTCAATCTCCAGTTCCTCTCCCCTTACCTGATGTCCACAAGGTGGGTTGAAACTTCCAACCCTCTCCAAACTTGGTATTTGAGAAAAAAAAAAATAAAATGAAAGAGTTACAATAAAAAAAAAAAGAAAGAAAGTTCCAACCCTCTGACTATGTCCCCAGGAGCAGTGGTTTAGTATTTGCTGACAGTTTTTCTGGTGACAAGATCGGTCCAGCGTCCACCCTGAAGCTATCTAGAGACCCCCAGCCACCAGTCATCTCATTCTCATACAGAAGACACTGTTGTCACTCTGCAGATTCCACGAGTCTTAGATGCTCTTGTGTCAGGAACCCAGGGACTGTCATCCCAAATGGGAGACTGAGGCAGAATCTCATTCAGTTGAGGTTTATTAAGCTGGAGACCTTGAGGGCGCAGCCAGGAAGACACAAATGACAAGAGTCAGGCGGGTGTGGCCTGTGCTCTGAGAGAGGTTTCAGGAGGCTCAGTGTTTATGCATCTTTTTTAAATGGGGAGAATATGCAGGAAATAGGGGGTAGCTGTTGAGGTAGACAGTCACAATTTATGATTTCAATTCGTGCCCAGTGAAGCTATGCCATACCTAAGATAAGGCGAACATCTGAAGAAGGAGTAAAGGACAGGTTACTTAAGTAGAACAACAGTCCCCAACTTGTTTCGCAGAAGGGACCAGGTTCGTGGAAGACAAGTTTTCCATGGCTGTGTGGGCGGGGGTTGGGCTAACTCAAGGTCAACCTCGATCCATCGCACGCACAGTTTACAGTGGGGTTCCCACTCCTAGGAGTCTCTAACGCTGCTGCTGACCTGACAGGAGGGGGAGCTCAGGCGGTGATGCGAGCGATGGGGAGCGGCTGCAAGTACAGGTGCAGCTCCAGGTGCTCCCTAGCTGCTCACCTCGTGCTGCACGGCCGTGCTGCTAACAGGGGTTGGGGACCTCGGATTAGCAGTCTCAGAGCCTGGTGGAGGAACGGTCAATCTCATCCTCTCTTCACCTGGAAGCAAATGCGTCATCGATGTCATCGACATTGCAGTGTGAAACTTAACACATTCTAGTTCCCCGAAGAAAGGGCTGCAGAGCTAAGGTTACGGCTGACATCTCTTGTTCATGGGAGGACGCATGTCTTGAGAGGCTCAGGGGCTAAACGAAGAACTTACTGATGAACAGTTTGTGAGGACCGTCATCCAGAGACGCGTGAGGCCTTGTGGGTTTTTTTGTAGGGGTCTGGCCAATGTAAAATAGCTGAACAGCATGTTGGGAAGCGACAGGCGTGTATTTGGGAAAGGACAGCAGTGTCACATGACTCAATGTCCAGAGTTAACTTTCCCTTTGGCATAACAAGTTTGGAGGGTCCTATCATTGCTTCTATTTTATTTTTACAGAACTGAGAACTAAAATAAAATCTTAAGCTCCCCAGATGACTGAATGGACCCCA
>NW_012154352.1:91371-93004 GCF_000956105.1 Propithecus coquereli
CCATGTAAGATAAAGGTTAAACCACACGTGCAGGTCATCAATCTACGTAACAGGTCGCTCGACTCTCAGTGTATGTCCAGTGCTCGGCTCTGATTAAGAAACAGACTTCCTTATCCTACACACTCCAAGCCTTCAGACAAATTGGTAAGCCCCCACTTTGAGATCTCTTGCCTTTTCAGGCCAAGCCAGCGTACACCTTGCATGGAATGATTTATGATTTTACATGCAAGTCCTTTCTCCCCACAATGTATAAAACCAGACTGTAACCCAACCACAGCAGGATCACGTGCTCGAGGCTTCTTGGGCGTGGCTCTCTGGGTCAGGGTCACACATACTTGGCTTAGAATAAGCCTCTTTAAATTATTTTACAGAGTTTGGGCTCTTTTCCATTGACAGAACCAATGTTTATTTTTTACTATATCACAGGGAGGCGCACCACTGATGTCAAACTGTCTGGCTTGGATCACCAGGACAACAGAGATGGGGTAGAAGTTGACCAAGAAGAGAGGCGGGGTGTCCATTTTCAGCAGAAGACCCTGGACACTTACATTGCTTGAGGGAAACCACTCTCCAGCACACCCAGCTGCAAATTACCCTTATTCTCAGAAGCCTTCCGGCTGCTGTTGTCTCAGGGCTGAGTCCTGGAGTCCCACTCTGGGCTCCCCCAGCTCCTGTCCTCCCTTTGACCCTGCCTCCATCGCAAGGCGCCGGAGGCTTCCAAATTCAGCATGGTCTCCCCCAAGACTGGGAGCGCCTCACTCTCCCCAGGGACTGGGCCTCTTTGGACAGGAAGTGGCAGCAGGGGGCCCTTGCTGTGTGCTTGAGGAGGGAGTGGGGCTGCAGGTCCCTGAAAGTCCCTCGAGGCCACTCCAGACCCAGATTCCAGCCCTTCCAGGTTGGCTTCCTGGAGAGGCCCATGGGAATGTCGTGCTGGGAAGGCCACAGCAGTATAAAGCACACGGAATCTGAACCAGGAGACCGTTTGTCTGGCCCCTGCCTACACCTGCAGGCTGCAGGCTCCCCCTGAGAGCATCAAACAGGGGTGCTTTCCTGCCTTCTGCTTCTGGCTGGTGGAGAGGGATGGGAGTGAGAGGATACGAGGGGAGAATCAGAGAGCCGTGGGTAGAGCTGCTGGCCCGGAGCTGGGGTGCGGGGCCGGGGAGAAGAGGGGAAGAGAGAGAGTCCTCAGACGCAGGTGGCTGGCTGGGGTCTTCTCTGTTTGCCCATCTGGTTCCTGGTGGTTCGGCCAGCCCAGGTGCACACTGCGGCTTATAGGTCATTGGTTTCCAACCCTATGACATTCTGGCCCTCGGGGGACATTTGGCCATGTCTGGAGACACTTTGGTTGTCATGACTTGGGGTGGGGTTTTTCTGGCATCTCGTGGTTTGAGGCCAGGGATGCTGCTAAACGTCAGACAATGCACAGGGCAGCCCCCGCCGTAATGACCCGGCCCCAAATGTCACTGGTGCCGAGGTCGAGAAGCCCTGTTCCAGGTGTGTTTTGCCTTCACTGTTGAGTCCCTGCTAACCCGGGTGGGAAGACGTGGGGAAGGTGGGTGGAGCTGGGCGGGTTCCCGAGCTGTGAGGTGTTTGCTCAGCACCTGTGTGTGGGCCATCCTCAGTGAGACCAGAG
>NW_012154352.1:93054-93959 GCF_000956105.1 Propithecus coquereli
TTCAACCTTTCCTCAGCTCCTGTTATTATTTTTTGTTCTTCTGGTTCTAAGTCTGTTGCTAAAATGTTGCCTGATGCTAAAATGTTTCATCTTAAACGTCTGCAAAAGCAATGTTTTCCTCAAATATAGCTTAATCCTATACTCTTGACTTTTCTTGGTGTGACTAAATTATTTCATATGGTCAGAAGACGTTTCATGCTGTTGCTGGGTGTCACGTGTCCCCCATCAAGGTACTAGCTTTTCTTATTCACAGTCCTCTATAGTGTCATGTACACTCAGACCCTGGACACACTCTTGCTGTGTCTGATTAATTCAAGGACCCCTTTCAACAGGTTTAGCTCCAAAGTTGTCTAAATGGCTTTCCCATGAAAAAAAATAGACCAACAAGAAGAAAACAATCTCATAACTGAACGTTTTTCTTTGCCTTTTGGGTATTTGGCCTAAAAAAAAAAAAAGCAAGGATTTTATGCTTTGTCAAGACAATCCCTGTGTTGTCTCTTTAGGTTTTTTGACTACCTGGAAAGACTAAACTTTTACACCCATGTAACTTCCTGTGTTGCCTTTAAAGTCTTGGGATGACTCTATCACTGTTGGTTAAATAAATGACCATTATTTTAAAGTGACTCTTGATTCTATTTTGAACAAATGTTTTAAACCTTAACTATTTGTCAAACTTTCCAAAAACAAAAGTCTAAATTTGGCCCTTTTGACCTCACACTAGCTTTTTAATATGAAAGTCCAACAAAGACATTTCAAGCTTATTTGGTAAGTTAAAAGCATACAGGAAGCATTGTGAAATACGAAATGATGTTTAACTTTCTTTGGGTTGTATTTGTATAAATATATTATGAATATCTTCTCTAAAATGGTATGAGATTCCTAAAATTCTGCTATGTCTTGGTATA
>NW_012154352.1:105956-106351 GCF_000956105.1 Propithecus coquereli
TTGATCATGATAAACTGTTTTTAACACACCATTGCATTTGACTAGGTTGTGTTTTATTCTGGAATTTAAAACCTGCATCGATAGGTCAAATGGGCGATTATACGATTATACGATTATATTGTCTTTTTTGGTAAACATTCTTACCTGAGTTTAGACCGTGATTGCATTCACCTGATGAGATAAGCTGGGCAGATTTTATAGGTCTTTTCTATGTTTTTCAAGATCACGCATAAAATACTAACCAACTGTTTCTGAACAGTTTAATAAACTCACCACATTTTAGTAGAACCCAGTGGGGCAGTGATTTTAGAGAGAAAGTCTTTGACTATCTTTTCAATTTCTTTAAAACTTGTTTGAACATACAGGATCCTCTATTTCTTTTCTTATACCAGTTT
>NW_012154352.1:109518-111661 GCF_000956105.1 Propithecus coquereli
GAATTTATGAAGAACTTTTTATGTCCCAATGAACTGTCAATTTTTGTAAAAGTTCTCTGTGTGCTTGAAAAAAATGTTTATTCTCTGTTTGGTGAAGAGTCTAAATATATCCAATAGCTAATGTCTGAATATTATTAATTGCATTGTCATTAATAATTAATAATTGCATTTCTGAACTCTGGGTTAAAATTTCTAATGATAATTTGATAATTACCTATCTATCTCTCTATCATTGATTTAGGCATTTCTGTCTATCTTGATGGGATTGTGTCATTTTTTGATATTCCAGGGATATCGTTATATAGATATGTAATATTTATGCTGGTTGCTGTAATGTTCTTCTAACCAGTAGAAATATTATCCTTTGTGCCTTGGAGTGTGTGCATGTGTGTGTGATTTTTAAATTTCACTATGCATTGAGAAAATAAGAACATTCTCCTTCATAGCCCAAATAATGAGATAACAGTTAAAAATTTATAATTAGATCAATAATTCCTTGATATTAATCATACCTAATCATTCATTCATATCATAAACAAAATTTTCTCTATTGCCTTAAAAATACGTACAGCTGATTTATCTAAATCAAGATCCAATCTAGTACTCATGTCCTTGAGTCTCTCTCCTCCTTCAAATGACCCTGGTTTATTGATGAGACCAGACCAATTGTTCTGTGGAAAGTTCCACCTTCTGGATTTGTCTGACTGCTTCCTACGGTGTCATTTAGCTCGTTCCTCCATCTTCTGTATGATGATTATTCTTTTTGGTCAGTGGGCATCTTTTCAATCCGGCACCTGCATCCTTTAAATATTATCCCATTCCTCAGTGAAAGTTTCATTTGACACTGCATAAGATGTCCTAGGCTCTCATCCATGTCCAGACCACAAATCAAGCATTTCTTCAGGAACCCTGGTTCCTTTAGTGGCATTTGGTACTAGAGACATTATTAGACATTATTGTTTCCTTAAATTCCATTTTTTAAATTATTAAGATTGCAGCCACCGCTTTCATTTGGGACATATTTGCCTGGGATGTATTTATCTGTCCTTTGATTTTCAAACATTCTGTTCAGTTTCTTTAGAATGGTAAATGCAAAACATGAAATGGGCCGGGTACCAATGGGTACCTACAAAATAGTATTAAGTTAAATGTAAATGGGTTGAAGGAGAAAGGTCCTGAGAGGCTTGGAGACCAGCGACAAGGGTAGGTGGAGCAGTTAACTTCCCCCTCCCTTGCATCTCGGACTGCTGGTGGGCTCCTGAGCGGATGGAGAGACCTGCCGACACCGGCCCAGAGACGGCTGCCGCCAGTGAGCAGTGGCCTCTTGCGGACTCAGCGCTGGGCTCCCAGCCCCTTCAGGGCACCTCCCCGGGCACAGACCCGAGCCTAGCAGCAGACGCCATAGTGCTCCATTCTCTCCTTCCCCCTCCCTACCCGTGGGTGCCCGGAGAGACAATTTAGCCATCACATGGAGGCATCTACAAGGAACGGGACCTTTCCTTTTGGGGCCCTACAGCAGACTGAGGGGCACTCAGACTGCGAGTTCCCTACCCGCCAGCCCTCCCAGGTGCTACTTGCCTGGGGACTCCAGGAGAGTGGGGCAAATCCCGAGGTAGAGTGAAATCAATCCAGCATGGGCACCCTGTAGGTGACTCGGGACCAGCGCCGCTCCCCCTGGCAGGGTCAGGGATTGATCTCCAGGGTCCAGGGGTCAGGCCTGCAGACCAGACCCCGTACACCCCGGGTAGTGACCGCGCTGCCCTGGGGCATGGAGGAGGGATCTGTGAAAGAGCCTACTGAGGAGTGTGTGCCCTCAGGGGCAGATCAGCGTGCCTCACCGGCAACCCTCCTCCTAAGGGAGGGCTGTGCACCCAGCTTGGGCTACGATCCTGGGTGTGGAAACTTCCAGCCCACGTCACAGGCAGGGGGGATCCATTGGCCTGAGGCCCCGCTTGCTGGCGGAGGCCTGGGGGAGGACACGGAGAGGGGGAGATTGGAGGGGAGTGAGACCTGCTCCAGAGTGCGGGTCTTGGACAGCCCCACCCCCCCAAGCCCAGACTTTCAGCTGAGTGGAGCCATTTCAGCCCCTCCTGGCAGCTCTGCACAGAAACAAAGAGCAGAACTTTGACCGCTTCTCACAGCA
>NW_012154352.1:116817-117134 GCF_000956105.1 Propithecus coquereli
CTCCTGGATAGAGCTGGAATGCATTCTACTAAGTGAGGTATCCCAAGAATGGAAGACAAGCACCACATGTACTCACCATCAAACTGGTATTAACTGATCAACACATAAGTGCACATATAAGAATAACATCTATTCGATGTTGGGCGGGGGGAGGAGGAAGGAGGCGACGGGTATTTGCATACACAAAGAGTGCAATTCGCACCACCCAAAGGACGGACGTATTTGAAACTCGGACTTAGGCGGGGTGGGGGAAGGGCAACATACGTAACCTAAACATCTGTACTCCCATAATATGCTGAAATAAAAATAAAATAAAA
>NW_012154352.1:119954-123624 GCF_000956105.1 Propithecus coquereli
ATCACACGTTGAGTTGTGTGAAGAATGTCAGAATACAAGTGGGGAGAGAGAGAGAGAGAGAGAGAGAGAGAGAGAGAGAGAGAGAGCAGGTGTAAGGCGTAATCTAGTGGGAGGAGAGTTCTTTAAATTTTTGATCTGTATGAGAAATGGAATAAAAAAGAATTTGGGGCAAAATATGGGGAAAGGGAGGGAAGAGAAGGAGGAGGGTGGTGGCTGGGCTTTTGCGGAGGAGGGAGCGAAAGACAAGGAAGGGGGAGGGATGGAGGAAAGGATGTTGGCTCAGGCACTTGGAGACTGCAAAGGGGAAAACATCATGGGGCCCTTAGTGGTGACAGCTGGAGGAGGTCCGCTACTGCTGAGCTGGCTGTTGGTTTCTTCAGGGTCAAAGCCACTAGGGTCCTCCGTGTTCATCCCCCCAGGGTCTGCATTAGGCAAGACCGTATTGAAGGAGTAGAACGAAGTTGGAGGACTGGCACTGCCCAACTTCAAGACAGTGCAAATCTACAGTCGTCCAGACGTCGTGGTCTTGGTGAAAGACAATGCAACCGGATAGGAAGCACAGAAAATAGACTCCTGGAAGGACAGGCAACGGATCTTTGCCAAAGGTGCAAAGGCAATGCACTGGCCCCCAGACGAGGAAAGATAATCTATTAGGAGGAAAGGATCAAGGCCAGGGTGGCCGAGTGCAGCTGGAGGGATTCGAGGACTCAGTAGGGCTCAGTGGTGCCAAGTCCCTCAGGCCATGAAGAGATCAGCGTTCGCAGCAGGGCAATATTTTGAGATGTTAACTGAAGTTACTCTCATTCACCGCCTCCTGGAACCTTCAGGTGGCCCATCACTCTTAGAAATAACTGCTTCCTGTACGCACAGCCTGGAGGGGAAAGACCTGATTCAACGAGTACAAACCTTACAATTCCTGTGTCCGAGTTCCAAGGCACACTCTTAAAAGTCATGGCAGGAACAACTACCTCAAAAGGCAGCACGCTTCAACAGAGTTTCTGAGAGAGGCAGTGATGTGGCCACATTTATCGAGCATTAACTGTGCACTGGACAGAGCTCTGTCCGTTGCATTTAGCCCTCAGGACAGTCCTGAGGTAGGTAGTGCTGTCACCATTATATGGTTGAGGAAACGCAGGCACAGAGATGGACATTAACTTCCCCAAGTCACACAGCACAGCCCAGACTTGAGCCCAAGAAGCCAGGCTCCAGATCCCATGCTGGGGTTGGTGTTTGTGTCCAGGAGTCTGGCTTTAAATCTCAACATTCAAATGGGATGGCGCTGCCCCCAGCCCACCCAAGATGGGCCCGGGAGGCCTATGATGGGAATGAAGGAGGGACCAGAGGTGAGGGGGTGGGGAGGAGCCTCCCCTCATACTCCTGTGGGAGCTCCTGAGTGGGCTCAGTCAGTGTGTGTTGTCCAGGCTGCCCGGGCAGCATCAGGGGCCCAGAAGAGGAAAGGAGGGGCCCTCTGAAGGTAGGGGAAGGGGTCACGGATGGGACCTCCTTGGAGGGGCAGACACAGGGTGGGACTTCGACAAGAGCAGTAAGGGAACCAACAGTCTGAGAGAGCTGCCAGGGTGGAAGCTACAGGCCCTTCTGTACTGTGTTGTGTGGTGGGCAGGGGGCTCTGTCTTGGCAGGAGTACCTGCAGCCCAGACTAAGGGACTCTGCTGCTACTGTTTTTCCTCCTGACTCACAGCCTCAACCTTGCCCCTTAAATCTGTCCTCAACCCTGGTCCCTCTCCTGCTCAAACATCTCCCATGGCTCCCTATCACCTACAGAGTAAAGTCCATACTTGGGCTTTGAGAGAAGCAGCGATTGGCACAGGAACAGTGCGGTCAGCCAGAGAGGTGGTCAGGGTGTCCAGCTCAGAGACCCCAGCCCTGGCTCCACCCACCGAGTCCCACCCCTGGATCCCCGGAGTCCCCAGGCGTCCCCTGCTGGTTGTCGAAGAAGCTCAGGTAGAGGTGACAGCACAGTTTTATTCCCGGGAATCTGCAAAGGTAAGTGGATGGGGTAGAGGGGTCACTGCTGGCCCGCCTCCAGCGGCTCCACCCGCAGCCAGAGGCCGCCCTCTGCGCGCATGATCATGTCCACCTTCCTGCGCGGCTCCGTGTCGTCAGGCAGGACGCGGAAGCGCAGCAGCGTGAGCGCCAGGACCACCTTCATCTCGGTCATGGCGAACGTCTGCCCGATGCAGTTCCTGGGGTGGGGGTGGGGACTCTGAGCATCCCGCCCCCATCGCACCTGCAACCTGGCCTGGGGCCCCCCACCCCGACCCAGAGCAGCTTGAGGGGCAGAGAGAGGAGCTAAGTACGCCCTGGATACGCCCCCACAACACACACACACACACACACACACACACACACACACACACACACACAGCATGGGACTGCATAACCCCTAAGCCTGGCCCAGACTGCAGCCCCCAACTCACAACATCAGACAGCGGAAGGGTCCCCTCTCAGGACCCCATTCTATGGACCTTTGCCCTTGACCTCGGGAGGGGGAAGGGAAGGGGACCTTAACTTGTGACCATCTGCAGCTCCCCTTCACCCCAGATTTTCCCATCCTCATGCCCAGACCCCTGCACCCATCCTGCACCCCATTCCTGCCTGGGACACACTCCACCCTTACCTGGGCCCTGCGGAGAATGGAATAAAAGCCAGAGGTGACATCTCCTTGACGTTTTCTGGGTCGAAGCGGGAGGGGTCATACACCTGGGGGTGAGAGGGAGACAGGCTTGCTGGGCAGGTCTCCCAGGACAGCCAGCCTTGGAGATACAGATGAGAGTGTCTGGTAGTGGGGGAGAGAGAAGACCTCGGATTTCGCTGTCAAAGCCCTTCCCTCTGTAGGACCCCTGGAATGGGTAAAATGGGGGGTCAGGTAGCACCTCAGGGTCTGGCCACACAGCTGGGTTATGATGAGTCCCGATAATATTGATGAAGCAGATAACACCTGTGGGAGGGGAGGGAGCAGTCAGGACAGGCCCCCACTGCCTGATGGGCCCCTCTTCCTGCCCAGGAGCCTCCTCCCCCTGCCGTTGTGGGCACCTTTGGGGATGACCCGGCCATCTGGGAGCACAATGTCCTGGGTGCAGCGTCGGGAGATCACTGGGATTGAAGGATGCAGGCGCAGACTCTCCTTAATGCACATGGTGAGGAAGGGCAGCTGGGCCAGGTCGTCCCTGTGGAAACACCCCCCACCCAACAATCATTAATGTCTAGGGAGCAATGACAGAAATAGAATCCTCCAGCCACTGTTTCCCAATGAGACCTTTTCTCCCTATAACAAAGTAAGTTGCACAGGAATCAAACACTTGAGAATTATAAAAGCAGAAAAAATCAGAAGAGCAGAGAATGAGAAAAATACCTGAGGAAATTTAGCTAGTTATTTTTAAAAGACTGTTCTGAGGAAAACACAGCATCCAGAAGCCAACTACAAAAAGTTAACAAATGTGCGTAAAGACATTTTTATGGCAAGAAAGCAAAATCAAAATACAAACGAATAAGAAACAAAATACACAGATCCAACGTTTGACTCTTACTTATCAATATACTAGAGATACTAGCAAATGCAATGAGACAAGAAGAAAGGAGGGTAACACAGTTTGAAATGGGGGGGTAAATGTATCATTTTGGCAGATAGTGATTTTATTAGAAAACACAA
>NW_012154352.1:126704-127192 GCF_000956105.1 Propithecus coquereli
CATGCCTTTAACCCGCATTTGGGTGAGACAAAGACATGAAGTGTAACTATAATGTTTGTACTCTCACAAAACCCTGGAATAATGAAAAAAAAAGTGCAAAATTTATATGCCTAAATCATGAGCTTCTCTATGTAGAAATAACAGTCAGTTGGTAAATATAATAAAAGAAAACATGCTAAAAATATTAATATAAAATACCTGGATTAAATTTAAGAAACATGAAATCTCTATATTCCAGATAAACTGATAAATTTCTTTCAATGCAATTAAAAGATACTCTTCACTATAGCAAGAAAAGTGTCTAAGGGTTGGTTTAACAAACATGCACAAGATCTGGAAGCAAATATTTTAAACTCTGTTAAAAGACTAAAGATTATTTGAATAGGCGAATATCCATTTCATACTATGAGAGAGGACGTGTCGATATTACGAAGTTATGTTTCCCACGAACCAATCATATATCGGAATCAACCAATGAAATATCTTCA
>NW_012154352.1:138812-140222 GCF_000956105.1 Propithecus coquereli
GAGGAAACAACTCAACACACCTGAATCCCCAGGAGCATTTCCCACCAGCAGGCAGGATCTACCTCCCATCAGGAAACTGAGTCTCCAGAAACAGACGGCCCCACAGACACACAGAGGGCATCAGCCATGAGACTGGGCTCTCCAAACCATCTTCTCTGACTGGATCCATCTCTGTGAGCTGCCTATGTACCACTAGACAGCCAGAGCATAGTACAGCTTGGACATCGTGCCCCTCCTCCCCTCTGTCTCCGACCCAGTATCCAGTCCTGCCCTTTGTCCTTCCCAAAACTGTGCACACAGCTCAGATGTTATCAGATTCCACCTGGTCCATGGCCCAGCCCCAACCCAAGCCTCCTATATGCAAAGTCACTTCTACTGTTTGCTGTACATCCTGTACTCCTCCTAGCCTCCCTTCCTTCACCCGGACATTTCTACCTACCCCTCCCTCTCCTTCAAAGTCCAGCTGTGACGTACCCGCTCCAGAACAGCTCTTGTGGTTGTCCTCAGTCCTCCCTCGTCCACCTACCCCCTTGGGTCCACAGTTCAAGTTCCCAGGCCCTGGGCAAGGACTCACTCCTGGCAATTGCTGTCGAAGCTGAAGATGCATTTCTGCAGACTGTCCAAGGTCATGAGGCTGATGTGCTCAAACATGTCCAGACGGGCACTGCCCTCTGAGGCCAGGCGCTGCCACTTGGCCTGGACAGAGAAGGGGACAGGGCTGGAGGACTGGGCCTTGACTCTTTGGAGCCCCTCCCCAACCCCAAACATCAGGATGGACACATTCAGAGCCAGCCTCTTGGTCCTATGGCCCAGGTAGCCATCCCCAGGGAGGACCCAGCTTGGGTGAAAGCAGAAGCTTTTACTATTAGGAGATGAAGACCCCATGGCTGGGAACAAGAGACCTGAGCTGACATTTCAGCTCTGCATCCTATGCTGAGTGTGCCCTTGGGTCCCACCTGTCAAATCTTCAGGAAGATTTAAGTTGACCTGCTTTGGTACCAGAAAACCGGGTTAGAATCCCTGCTCCACCACCCGAGGACTCAGTACATGGGTAGACTTGAGCAGGCCCTCTAATCTTTCTGGACATCAGTTTCCTCTTCTGTAATAGGGTAAGAAGAGACTCTAACTCACAGGAGCATTAAAATTAAATTGGACAATTTATATCATGTCACTGGCACAAGGAATCCTTTCTGTCACATAGTGAGTGCTCAAAAATGTTGGCTTTCCACATCTTTATTGTTATAAATGGACTGCAAAAATATCCCTATGTTGGTAGAGGTAGTCTTCCTTGGGCCCTGAGCATCCTTGCTGGGCATGTCAAGAATGCAAAGACCTGTGATCTTAACCTGGGTCATTTCTTCACCCTGTGTTTGAAGAGAAGAACCTTGAGGGATAAGGTAATGATTCCCC
>NW_012154352.1:140272-142285 GCF_000956105.1 Propithecus coquereli
ATGAGGGAATGGATATGCTCATTAACTCTATTCCAAATTGTAGGCATATAATAGCACATTATATTCCATAAATATGTATAATTAAAATGTGTCAATTAAAATTTAAAACAACAAATTTAAAAATAAACTCATTTCCAAAGCTCATATTTGAGAAAAAGAAACAACCTCACAGTATATTGTTAGTGTGCAGACCTGTGTCGCTTTTAGATACTCCCATCTGTACGGAAGAAGAGAGTGTGCACATAAACGTGGGCATCGGGTAGCCATTTTCTGGAAGGACACACAGGAACCCATTGGCCATAGTCACTACTAGGGAGCGGGTTAAGAAGTAAGCTTACATTTGTCATAAACTCTTCTGGACACTTTTATTTTTCTACTAAGTGCATAATTTTTCTTGAAATACTGGTTTGAAATGAATGAAAATGTTTCTCCACCTCACAGAAAATGCTGTGCTGAGCAAACGCTTGGAGGGGAGGACGCCACCTCCAAACACCTGTCTAGTCCAATGCTTCCATTGTATGCCCCCATCCTGGGCCTGGGTAAGACCTCAGAACTTCCCCCCTGCATCCTCATGCCACAGTGTGTGCCTTCCAATATCCTGTCCACACTAGCCCTAGAAGAGCTTTCCGGTACCCAGATCTGACCTCTCCCTCCCCTGCTCAAACACCACCCCTGGCTCCCCATTACCCTTCGGGTAAAGTTGACCCTTAAAACTTCTCTCTCCCTCTGTCTCTGTCGTCTCTCTGCACACCTTTGCCAGCCTGTCTCCTGGGCCTTGAACATTGTCTCCCAACTGCACCCAAATGTCTACTGACCATCACTCAGGGACTCAGCCGAGACACTTTTTAACTCCCAGTCCTGCTTCTCTTCCTCTCAACTCTATTCACGCTCCTGTGGGCTGGGAATGTCCTCATGGGGGACTGTTCCCCCACCAGACTGGGAGCACCTGAAAGGCACATCCCTGGCCTGGGTCATTCCCAAGTCTCCAGAGCACAAAAAAAGTGCTGGGCACAGAACTGCGGGTGGGAAGGCAGCGTGGGAGTGTTTGCTACATGGAGGCTGGGTGGGTGAGTGACCCAGGTGTTCTGGACAGGAGACGGACGACTTTTACCTCTGGGTCTCCTTTGTGAATCCCTGGACTGGACAGTCGGGTAGGAATTAGGGCACAGAGGAGCAAACTCAGTGTATTAAGCTGTTTAAAGCAATGATATTTCATGGAGAAAAGAAAGGGTGTGGAGACGAAGTTCATTAATGATCACGTGCTGAGTGGCATCATTAGCCCTCACAGAGCGTTACTAGTTCTCTCAGCAACCCCAGTCTTTCTGTCCTGAAAACCTGCAATCATTCCCCTGATAGCCAACTGAGTCCCAAGTCCTGCCTCTGGGCTCTGCTCCATTTACCACTAAGAAATACCAGTAGAATCAAGAAATACAACTTCTCTCCTCCCCACCTCGTCAGCAGAACCAAGGAGAGGGGCTCAGGCACGGCCATGAGGACCTGCACTCACCATTCAATCTCTTTGGGCTCGCGGTCCCTCAGCAGCTCTTGTACCTCCTGCCGGCAGCGCTCCTGGTATTCTGGATGCCTCGCAAGGTTGTACAGGACCCAGGAGAGTCCACTGGCCGTGGTGTCATGGCCTGAGGTGCAAGAAGGTTGAGGTGGGTCTCTGAGCTGCTTCAGCACCAGAGGGGTGGACAGCGCCCTGACATGGAGGCCCTCAGGGAGGGTGGGAGGGATGGAGTGATCAGGGTCCATCCACCGCATCCCTGGCATGGAGAAACCCCTACCCCCACTGTAGTCCCACACTGGGACCCTCACCACCAAACATGAAGGTATCAGCCTCCGCTCTTATATTCTCATCTGACAACTGCTTTCCATCTTCATCCTGCAGAGAAGGCAAAACCTAACAAATTACACAAGCTCTGAGACTCCTGGGTCTAACCTGAGACAGTCTCTGAAGATGCATCCTCCTCCCAGAAACCCAAACCCACCCTGCACTCCTAGATCTCTCCT
>NW_012154352.1:153735-156376 GCF_000956105.1 Propithecus coquereli
CATGTGGACCATGGCTCCCACCTGTGAGCACCTTCTGCAGACCAGGCTGTGCACCCTCCCACTGAGCCTAAGGACACACACATTGCCCCTGCCATTACAAGTGAACAGGCTGAGGCCACGTCACCCACAGGGGAGAGCAGGTCCAAGTCAGAGGGCAAGGTGTGGGGAGAGGGGGGTTGGGAAAGGCTCCTGAGAGGGGAAGTGAGCGGCCAACTGTCACGCAAGTTGCACAGCAGGGCCCATTGGGACATCTTAGTGGGGAAGAGCAGGGTAAGAGGAGGGTGCTCAGGAAGGGCAGGAGTGGGACACTGTCCCCACCTGTCCCGTGTCCCAGCTGTGCCCCTGTGTGTTTGGGGGAGTGGGGTAGTCACAGCCCAGAGAGGGGCAGACACAAGACACGGGCCAGGCAGGGAGGTCCAGGCAGGGCCACCCTGGACATTGCCCCTCAGGTGTCCTCAAGTCCCGCGGTGGAGAATTGGGAACACCAGGGGTCCCTGCTCTGTGCAGCCCTCCCCGGGAGCCCTCACGGTGCACCATTGTGGGAAGACAGGCAGGAAAAGGGTGCTGAGCTGGCTGGGGTGGGAGGACAAGGAGGGGACAGAGGCCTGGGAGTGGGAGGACAAGGAGGGGACAGAGGCCTGGGACGGCACAGCAGAGCAGTGAGGCAGTGAGCAGAGGAGTGAGTCAGCGGCCTCCCTCGCTTTTCTGCCGTCCCAGAACCCAGCCCACCTCTACCCCCGGCTCCCTGAGCCCCTTCCTGTCCTGGAGAAGTCCACACACCCTGACACCCCAGACCCGTCCTGCTGCCACACTCACCAGTCCGGCATGACCCAAGAACCAGTTTGTTTTGGGAGGCTCTGGGAAACGTCGGAGGCGGCTGCAGTTGTCATAGAAGGCGTAGGTCCAGGCCAGGACGCGGGCCAGGAGCCAGGAAACTCCGACCAGCAGCAGCAGCAGCCACGGGTAGGCTGCCAGCGGCCCCAGGCCCAGCCAGGACAGGCTCAGCTGTGGCATCCTGCAGGGCATATGGGTGCAAGGGGAGTTCCTGAGGCCCAGGAGAGGGAAGGGGGCTCCAGGGCCAGGACAGAGGGGCAGGGGCAGGAAGGGGATGGCTCAGAGATGAGTAAATAATGCCTGAGAGCTAAAGTCCACAAAGGCCCAGCCTGAATCGAAGGGAGGCTGCCAGGGCTCAGTTTCCAGGAAACCACCATTCCCAGGGCCACCTCCCTATAGCCGCCCCAGCCTTGGGAAGCCCCCTCCCCATCCCAGTCTGGGACCCTCCAGGGCCACCACCACAGCCTGGCACCTTCTCTCAGGAGCAGCTTGTCCACACAACCTCCTCTTCGCCCTGCTGGGCGGTCTTTGCCCTGGGCCCTGATGAAGGAAAGGCTGAGGGAGGCAGGGTGGGGCTGGGCCAGCAAATCCCTGCAGGCAGGGCTGCCTCCTCCCAGCCTGGGCAGGGGACCAAATCATGGCGTGGGGAGGGAGCTGGCTTCAGAGCGATCATCTGGGGATGACACGGCCGAGGCACTGGATCCTCAAGTCTCAGCACCTCCCGTGTGGAGTAAGGGGGCAAGTCAGGGGTGACCAAATGGGACTCAGAGCCCCATGGTTTGCACACCAGGTGGAGCTGAAAGTGAGAGTTCAGGTGCCAGGTGAGCATGGCCAGGCCAGGCTTTGTCCCCGATCGTATCCCGAGCTTCTGTAGGGCATCATGCACCATTTCTCGGGGCAGAATTAGGAGGCTTGGAGATGAAAGCCCAGGGGCCCAGGCTGCACAGTCTGGTGGGAGTTCGAGTCCTGCCTGGAGGCAGCCCAGGCCCTGGGTTGACACATGACTGCTAGGAACAGAAACAAACAATCCAGCCTTGCTGGTGATTATTCCAGTCAGATTCCAGGGATAAAGGACCCAGCTGGTGGCCGGGCACGGTGGCCAACGCCTGTAATCCTAGCACTCTGGGAGGCCGAGGTAGCAGGATCTCTTGAGCCCAGGAGTTTGAGATTGCTGTGAGCTATGATGACACCACTGCACTCTAGCCTGGGTCACAGAAAGGGCAAACCTAAAGGCTGTGCTGAGTGTCCAAGGACAGAGGAGAGGCCCTGGGGGTGAGACTGAGAGGAGCTGTCAGCAGATGGGGTCCAGGCAGGGAGGGGAGAGCCAGGGGAACCTGTGTGGAATCCTTGGGCTGCCCTGCTCTTGCTCTGAGTGTGGGCAGTGGCAGCCATCCTGGGCTCAGTCTTCCCATCTGGGAAATGGGATATCAGATGAGGTCCTCGTTGGGGGACAGAGGACGGGTCTACAGAGTTGGGAGCCCCAAAAAGAGAAAGTAAAGGGAAGGGGCTGGCAAGTAGCCCTTGAGCCGCTGTGGGCCAGGGCTCTGCTCTGTGCAAGAGACTGTAAAGTCCTTCTGCCGTGTGGTCTACATAAACTGCACATACTGTGTGCTTTACATAAAGTGACCCCACTGTGTGCTGGGAACTCTACAAACATCCTGTCTACTGTGTTCCAGGTGCTCTACAGAAAGCAAACTTCAGCATAGTACTTTAAATAACGTGTACGTACTGTGTGCCAGGTGTTTTATGTAAAGCATGCCTACTGTGTGCGAGATGCTCTACACAGAGCATGTCTGCTACGTGTCTC
>NW_012154352.1:160581-162762 GCF_000956105.1 Propithecus coquereli
GAGAGCTGAGTGAGGCTGGAATGGAGTCGAGGATGTGGTTTAGGGTCTACAGCTGACACCAAGATCTTCAGGTCTCTCTCTGGGGCCACACACAGGTGCTGTCTCCGGGCAGGTGCCAGGGTGGGCATGCCTGCTCTCAGACCACGCTTGAGAGGGGCTGGCTGCAGCCAATTTCTAGGGCAGTTTTGAGACCCACAATCAGACTGAGGTCAGTGAGTCAGGCTGCAGTGGCGCCGCCAGACGTGCCTCCCGAGGGTTCCTGGGTGGGAAAAATGCCTCTCGATTTGTAGCCAGAACTGAGATTAAGGGGCATCTGAGGATCCCCTGTGGGTCAGAGATTGGCAGTCCTGCCTGCTGGACTTCTCTCCTGGTAAAACTCTCGCCAGGAAGACCTGCTCTAGGCCTACAGGCGCGAGGTGGGGGGCAGGATCCAAGCTCTAGGGATGTTTTAGGATTTGCTGTGAGACTAAGGCTGGAAGCTCAACTCGGTGGCACCAGTGCTTGCGACTTCCGGCAGTTCTCGTGCAGCCGGGGTTGCTCCGGACCAGAGTCAGGAGAGGCTGAAGCTGGGATTCAGGGCCCCTTCAGAATCTGCTGGGGGACGGAGGCCTGCAAACCTGTAGGTGACACAGATGCGTGAGCGGCCCTCTGGGTCCCTGTGTGATCAGGACTAATTTGGGACCACAGCTGACGAGAGACGGAGCTAAGTCACTGGGTAGTTTCCAGGTCCACTGCTGAGGGCGACGGCAGTGAGCCTGTCTGCTGAAGCGCCAGTCACGTGGGTTCCTCCTAGACCCCTTGGTGGATGATTGTGGACGAAGGATCGAGGCCGGCTGGGGCTATAGCTAAGCCCTTCCTGGAATAGGGCCTTTTCCAGATCTTGAGCCAGGACCAAGATCGGCACGTCCGCCCCATGGGTGTGGGTCGGCCATCTCAAAATGGCCCTTCTAGGCCTTGGGCACCTGTGAGTTTTACAACCTCCTCCTGATCCCAAGGCTCCCACAGAGGCACTTGGGTCCAAGGATGGCTGTGAGATTATCGCTGTGGTGAGGGACTCTGAGCTGACGGTGGAATCCTATGCCACCATCTTGCTGATTTCACCCCTCTAGAAGTCTTGAAGTCAGACAATATTCGTTCTCCAACTTTGTCCTCCTTTGTAAAAATAGCTTTGGCTTTTCTAGGCTGTTTTCATCTGTGTATAAATGTTATAGTTGTTTTAGAACTGGCTCGTAGATTTCTATAAATAAAGCATTGTGTAATTTGGGATTGTGCTGAATCTAAAGATCGGTTTGGGGATAAAGGACATTTGAACAATATGGAACGTGCCAATCAATGAACATGGTTATCTTTCCATTTGTTTAGCATTTACCATGTTTTCTGAACAATGTTTTATAGTTTTCATTGTCAAATTATGCACCGGTTTCATTAAATTTATTCCATGGTGTTTTATTTTTTATGATGCCATTATCAATGTTATCAACTGCAAACATTTTCATTTTCAGGTTGTTTATTGCTAGTATAACCAATAAACAATTAGATTGATTTTTGTATAACAGCCTTGCACCTCCCGACTATGCCAAATTTATTCATTATTTCAATTAGTTGCTTTTGATTCTTTCGGATTTTCCATGACGACAATTGTGTTATCTGTGGATAAACAATATTTGGACTCCTGTCCTACAAATATGCATATATAAACTTTACAGTGCTTTGGTTTTGGTGTCCACCACTTCTCCTTCTATATTGCTACCCAACATTTTCATTCTGTGTTTTACATATACCATTAGAAACCATTATTTGTTTCTTTATCTACAATCATTACCTGAATTTGCCTATATTTTTACCATTTTCAAATTTTTTGCTTGAATTTCAGAATATCCTTCTGGAACATTTTCCTCCTCGAAGTTCATCTTTTAGAACTTCTGTTGGTGTTAACTTCCTCAATCTTTATTTTTCTGTAAATGTTTTATGTTTCTTCTTAACTACAATTGAGTTAGACGCTTTCTCTCTATCAATATCCTTTAGCTGTTATTTCCCTATGTTTTGGCCTATTCACTGTTCTTGTTGAGATTTTGCTTTCTCATCCATATAATATGGTCATCCAATCTTTGAAAACTACTTATTTCAGCAACCAAAGACATGCAAATTAACACAACAATGAAGGACTTTTTAAAAAACAAT
>NW_012154352.1:162812-164798 GCF_000956105.1 Propithecus coquereli
CTGTGGGATGCTGCCTGTTTCCCTGCTCAGCCGGGCCTGTCCAAGGAAGGGAGGGCAGAGGGCAAGGGAAGGGCACCAGGCTGCAGTGGGGCTCCTTGGAGATTCCTGGGGCCTGGAGCAGAAGAGCAATGAACTTAGGGCAGACGAGCCACCGGGTGGGGTAGAAGGAGCTGACCCACAGGGGTGGCACTCATAAAAGTGGTCCAGGTCCTCCACCAGCTGCCAGTTCTCCTCATTGTCCTGGACTTGGGCACATGAGAAGCTGACAGCAGGCCTGGCAGGGAGCCTGGAACACTAATGGTTTCCACTGCATCACCCTTCCTCCACTTAAAAAGTTCCTCCTTATCAATCCAGACCCAGCTCCAGCAACTCCTCCTGCAGGAAGCCTTCCAGCCTGTCCCAGCAGAAACATAGTTCTCCTCTGAGCTGTCATAGTGCATCTTCCTCTGGTCCATTCCTGACCACATGAAGTTGGGGAGTTCCCCCAGGACAAGGCCTTGAACTGAGAGGGCTCCTGAGGCCCCAGTGGTGCCCAGGACACCAGGAAAGGGAGCAGAGGGCAGTGCAGGGAGGAGACACTGGGGTGGGGGTTGGTGAGTACAGGAAGTGAAGAGGAATGTGGCTGAGGGAGAAGAGGGAGGTACAGGCAGGGGTCCTGCAGAAGCCACAGCGGAACTTTGGGGAAAAGGGGCTGGAAGCTCTTGGATGTGCTGCGGCGCCCACCACCACTAGCTCTGCATGGTACCTGAGGCATTCAGGACAGGTCGGAGGGTGTTGGGGTGGCAAACATTGATGACGGGGAGGATGGGGCCCAGCCAGAACTTAAAGCCCTGGGGGTAGGTGGCCACCAGCTGAGTCAGGTCCCTCAAACCCTCTTCTGTAGTGGTGTCCTGCAAGCAAGACAGGGCCGTCACCTCCTGTGATAGTTAATTTCAGGTGCCAACATGACTGGGCTAAGGGTTGCCCAGATAGCTGGTAAATATAATTTCTGGGTTGATCTGTCAGAGTGTTTTCAGAAGAGATGAGGAGTTGAACAGGTAAACTGATGAAGGAAAATCTGCCCTCCCCAGTGTGGCAGGCACCATCCAACCCACTGAGGGCCCAGAGAGAACAAAAAGGCGGAGGAGGGGACTTGGCTCTGTCTCCCGGAGCTGGGACTTCCACGTTCTCTGCCCTTGGACATCCGTGTTCCGGTAGCTCAGGCCTTCGGACTCAGACCGAGCGACAGCTCCGGCACCCTGGGTCTCCAGCTTGCAGTCGGCATAGGGTGGGACTTCCCAGCCTCCGCAGTCCCCTGAGCCAGTTCTCATGGTAAATCCCCTCTTCTCTGTCCAGACCTATACCAGATCTCTGTGCCCCGTGGTTCTGTGTCTCTGCAGAACACTGAATAACACATGTCCCCAGGAGTGGCCACCGCAGGTCCCCCGCAGCCTCTGGAGGTGGCGCAGCCTCTGCAGTGAACGGCGTGTCTGGATTCTGCAGACATGGAGGGGATCTCTGCTTCCTCCTGCTCCTTCTCTCCTGGGGCCATCTCCAAACCCCATAGGTGCGTCCCAGGAAGAGGGAGGGGACGCAATCTGTGCCCACACATGGACCACCTTGGCTCCAGAGGAAGGGTTTTCTTGTCCTGGGAGTGGTTCTGGCCTGGGGACAGCCATATGGGGACGTCCCCACAGAGGGGGTTGTGGGCAGCAGTGTGACCGCAGGACGTGTCCCTAAGGCAGGTTTCCACATGCCCTCATGTCCTGCCTGGTGCACGTGGGCTTCAGTTCCTCCCCTGGGGAAGGGTCTGCACCCTGGGGACCTTCCAGCCTCAGCAGACCCCAGGGAGCAGAGGGGAGCTCTACCTGTCCATGTGGACCATGGCTCCCACCTGTGAGCACCTTCTGCAGACCAGGCTGTGCACCCTCCCACTGAGCCTAAGGACACACACATTGCCCCTGCCATTACAAGTGAACAGGCTGAGGCCACGTCACCCACAGGGGA
>NW_012154352.1:168484-170324 GCF_000956105.1 Propithecus coquereli
GCCCTGCAGGTCCAGCCTGTTCTCACCATCTGGTCTCTTTGGCTGTCGGTAATGACTCGGGGAGCACCCTCCTGGGCACGGGGAGCCTCGGCCTGAATCCAGAAGGGTTTTCCATGGAGAAGTAGCAACAGGACGCCTTGAACACCTGCCAGGTGTTCAGCACTGCTCACAGCTGGATTCTTGGGGAAGACTTCAGCTGTTTTGGCAGCTGGTGGCTGGTCAGTGCATGGATTCTACCTCCTACCCAATGAAGGGATGAGCCGTGCACCAGCAAGCTACTGCATCCCTGGCAGTCTCTGCTTATATGCCCCCCAGGACGGAGAGCTCACCACACACACAGACTCGTGGTCTATTTCTTTAAAGAACATTAGAAGGCTGATCCTCTATGGCAGTGGCCTCAAATGTAACCAGTGGTAACACTGATGAAGAGGGGTTTGTTTAAAATGCACCTTCCTTGCTGTGTGTTCGCCTGTCAAGAGGGGAGAGATATGATACTAGTTAAGACCGTGAGGTGCAGAACCTCATGTAGAGCCTGCGAGATTTTCTCACAGTGGGGTGGAGAGTGAATGAATGCATAAGCTCCTAGTCGCCATATTTGTGTGAATAGACCCTAGCATGGATAGTATTTCAGCCTGGACTACAGGTACTAATGTACCTATAAGTATTTACATGTTTACATATTTCACTGGTGATATTTTTCCCCTTTTTAGAAAGTAATCCCCACAGGTCTCTATTTGTGGGACCCTGCATGACACTGAGGACTTGGACTCTGGGCTCTAGGAGCACATGGGATGCACCTGAGCTGGCTGGCACCCTGCAGCCTCAGAGGCCAAGGAGTCCTAGGGTGGTCACTGTCCCTGGTGTTGACAGAGACAGAGCCTCTCCCGTTCCCTCTGATGTCCCCACACTACCCGCGTGGTCCTCCAGACATATGGAGATGCTATCAGGGCCCAGAGGTGTGGCTTTAGGGGTTTGGAGGAGGTGTCCACGGATTCCCCCACTCACACTCACTTTCGCTGCTCAGCAAAGGTAGGAAGCACCTACTGTAGAAATTTCCACGTCTCCTCTGGTGCCTGGCATCTGCCAGGGCCAACCCTACTGCCTGTGTCTCCCTTTTAGGAAACTTTTGACACCTGAGTGCAAACACGAGCTGGACCAGAAGCCCCAAAGAGCCCCGAGGTTTGCACCCGTTCCCCGTGGGCCTAGCATTTCCCTCCTTTGGGGACTCGGCGGCCTGCTGGTGCTGATGCACCAATTGGGGTCATTCCGCGTGGACCCATGCTAAGTTCAGGGCACTGGCACACATGGACCCACAGCACTGCACTGTGAATCCGTGTGAGCCTGTCTGACTGACTCTGTGTGTCCGTGTTATTCAGGTGCCATCTGTGGTCTGCTGTGGCCTGCAGTCCCCCATGAGGGCAAGACGACGACGGAAACTTTCTCGCCTGTGGCCTCCAGAGCGGTCCCCACAGGACAACTCCAGGCTCCGCGCCACGTATCATCCCACCCTGCACAGGTGGCCACATCTCTCTCCTCCAAGTGTTTCTGATGCCATTTCTATGCGATTTCAGAGCGTCCTTCTAGGACATGCCCTCTCTTGCCTCCAATGGATGTGGGGAATTTCTGGCTTTTTGGTTCAGCTTTTGGCTCCACCAGATGAGGAACAAGATGTTCTTGTCACAGCGGTGGGACCTTTCTCGTAATGCCACTCACAGAACCCTCGCCTGTGCTTCCTGCTGGTGCTGATGTGTAAACACCAACACTCACGGCCAAGAAACAAGGACAAATGCTCAACATCTCTAATCATCAGGGAAACGCAACTCAAAACCACAATGGATAT
>NW_012154352.1:170374-172400 GCF_000956105.1 Propithecus coquereli
GAACACAGCTCAACACCCTACAAAACACCTTCCTAAGAACCTAGGATACCCTGTCTGCCCAGAACTCTCTGACGCCCCCTGACAGGGATCTCAGACATGTGACCTGACCCCAATGTGTTACAGGTCCTGACACAGCCACGACACACATGACAAAGCCTAAATGACCCAACATGGCATGAATTTGACCTGAAATGGTCTGACATGAGCTCAGCATGTCCCACGGTTGGGCCCCAGGTAGGATTTAAATATAATCATGTTAATGTCCCAGATGTGGACCAGGTGTGAGCCAGACTGTGCCCCAGGTGTGATCTGAACATACCTCAAGACCTGCCTCAGACAAGACTCGTATCTCAGACAGCTCACAGAGGAGCCCTGGGTCCCAGACCTCAGACAAGCCCCAAATATGGCCCAGATGTGACAAGCAGGAGACAAAACAAATCTCAAACATTTCAGACAAGAACCAGATAGGCCCCAGCATGTTCCAAGTGACCTTGGCTACAGCTGAGCCCCAGACCTGGTGATCGCCATGTTTCCAGGTGTAAACCAGGTGTAACCAGGTGTAACAGGGACCAGGTGCCACCTGGACCCAGGTGTAATTATACATGTGACAAGATGTGTCCATACAGCAGACGTCACACAGACATGCTCAGACATGAGAAAACAGGGCTAGAGGTCAGACAGAGGTCAGACAGGTCAGTTCAGGGGACACAGAGGCAGTGGCTTCTCCGCCGCAGCCCCTCCTGTCTGCACTCGGGTCCCCAGACCAGCTGGAGGCAGCACAGAGACCGCAGCAGTGGGCGAGCTGTGGCCAATGCAGTGTCCGTCTGAGCAAAGAGCACAGGTTTGATGCAGGTGGGTGGAGGATGCGGACGACCATGTCCCACGGCCTCACCCGCCGGCAGCGACATCCCCAAAGGTGCTAGCCAGGCCCTGCGTGTACAGGAGACCGTCCTGCAAGCCCCGAGTCTGGAGAAGAGCAGACAGAACCCAATTCACAGTCTTCCAGGCTGCCAGGGAGAAGGACCTGCCAGGTAGAGACGCAGCCCCGAGCCCTGGGGAGTCCGTCCCACGTCTCATCAACCTCTGCGCTGAGCCTCCACCTTGGCATCCCCCCGCCATTCTCAAATGCAGCAACCAGGAGCCTCAGTGACAGGACAGGAAAAGCGATTCCCTGTTTGGATCCTGTTGTGGTTTGAATGTCTGCCCCTCGGAAACTCACGTTGAACGTGGATCCCCACGTGACGGAACTGAGAGATGGGGCCTTCAAGAGGCGATAGGATCCTGTTGGGTCTGCCCTCCTGAACAGATAATCCATTGAGGGGTTAATAAATTAATCTATTAGTGGGTTAATGGATTAATGGGTTGTCACGGGAGTGGGACTGGTGGCTTTATAAGAAGAGGAAGGCAGACCTGAGCAAGCACACTCAGTCCCCTGCCCTGCGGTGCCTTCTGCCATGCTCTGACACAGCACACGGCCCTCGCTAGAAGCTGAACAGATACAACAGCTCAACCTCGAACTTCCCAGCCTCCAGAACTGTGAGTATAAATTTCTTTTCTTCATAAATTACCTAGTGTCAGCTATTGAGTTACAGCAACAGATGAACTAAGAGAGATCGCAAATGCCAGTTCACCTGGGCTGTCTCTCATCCCATTTTCCAGATTAAGAAACTAACACTCTGAATCACGAAGCCCCTCACCGAAGAACCTCCAGGTAGTCTGGGGCACACCTGAGACCTGAGCCTGGCTCTGTCTGAATCCAGGGCCTGAGTTCTTATCATCAAACTCCTTTGTTCCCAGAAACAATACGTCTAGAAGCCCCACACCTGCCAAGACTGGGCAATCAGAGTCACAGTGAGTAGATGAGGAATTGGTCCTGTGACCCAGGCTAGGACAATCACAGTGAATCTCAGGCTACTTATGGAAGGTCTGAGGAAAAGAGGAGATGTCCGAAGCTTCTGCAACCCCTCAGGGACACCACGAGGAAAGGGTGGCCTTGCAAGAAAAAGTGATACGGTAAAAGATAAAA
>NW_012154352.1:177747-178421 GCF_000956105.1 Propithecus coquereli
TTAGTAGAATGTGTTCCAACTCCATCCAGGAGAATACAAGAGGTGCTATATCACCATTGTTTCTAAAAGCTGAATAGTACTCCATGATATTCATATACCACATTTTATGAATCCACTCATGTATTGATGGATACTTGGGTGGTTTCCACATCTTTGCAATTGTGAATTGTGCTGCTATAAACATTCGGGTGCAGGTGTCTTTCTTATACAGTATCATTTATTCTTTTGGGTAGATTCCCAGTAGTGGGATTGCTGGATCAAATGGTAGTTCTACTTGTATCTCTTTGAGGTATCTCCATATTGGTTTACCCAGAGGTTGTACTAGTTTGCAGTCCCACCAGCAGTGTAGGAGTGTTCCTATCTCTCCGCATCCACACCAACATTTATTGTTTGGGGACTTTTTTTTTTATTTCAGCATATTATGGGGGTACAGATGTTTAGGTTATGTATGTTGCCCTTGTCCCCTCATCCCCCCCTAAATCCAAGTTTCAAATATGTCCATCCTTCGGGTGGTGCGCATTGCACTCTTTGTGTATGCATACACCCATCCCCTCCACCCGTCTCTCCCCTCCCCCCTGTGAAACATCCAATAGATGTTATTCTTATATGTGCACTTATGTGTTGATCAGTCAATACCAATTTGATGGTGAGTACATGTGGTGCTTGTCTTTCCA
>NW_012154352.1:180676-186166 GCF_000956105.1 Propithecus coquereli
TCTGTTGCCTGGGCTAGAGTGCCATGGCATCAGCCTAGCTCAGAGCAACCTTAAACTCCTGGGCTCAAGCAATCCTCCCTCAGATTCCCGGGTAGCTGGGACTGCGCCACCACGTCTGGCTAATTTTTTCTATTTTCAATTGTTTGGCCAATTTATTTCTATTTTTAGTAGAGACGGGGTCTCGCTCTTGCTCAGCCTGGTCTTGAACTGCTGAGCTCAAGCAGTCCTCCTGCCTCGGCCTCCCAGAGTCCTAGGATTACAGTCCTGGGCCACCGCGCCTGGCCAAGGAATTCATTTTGGGGAAAGGAATTACATGTAAAATCATAAATGAATATGTACATTTGTTTGGCCCAAAAAAGTAGGACATCTTTAAGTGAGGGCTTGCTGATTACAGGTGGGCTTAATGATTCTTTGATTTGTAATTGGTTAAAGAAATGAAGCTGTGTCTAAAGGCTTGGAGTGTTTTAAGTTAAGGAAGGCCGTTTCTGAATCAGAGAAATTGACATGTACTGACGTATACTGAATTCAGGTGACCCATTAAGTAAATGGGTGACCTGCAGGTGTGGGTTAACCTTTGTCTTTCATGGACTTAGGCCTGGAATGATTTCGTATCTGACTGTTACAAAGAGTAAGTTCTGAGGAGTGAGAGCACAACCAGGCGTGTCTGACCTTTGTTCCCCTTGGCCGCAACTCAGCTTTAAGTTCTTTCTGGTTCCCTTGGCCAATGGGGGTCCATTCAGTCAGCTGGGGACTTAAGATCTGATCTTAGTTAACAATACTAAAAAGCACTGAACTGTGTATTTCACATGCATGAATTTTTCAGCATATCAATTGTATCTGAATAAAGGTTTTTTTTTAAAAAAAGAGAATTTCAGGTGTTTCTGGATCAATAAATCGAATACTGACATCTGAAAAGAAAAAAGACGAGCTCAAGCCCAATTTGGTATCAATATATACCACTTGTACTTGGTGAGCATTTGGGCTGTGTGTCCTGTGGGCTTGCGAACAGAGCTCACCTCGTCCAGGATGAGCAGGTTGGCCTGTGTCCCTGCCGATGCTCAGTAGTGAGAGTGGAGTTACCGCCCACGTGGAGGATAGATATTTATTTCTCTAATATATTAAACATTCTGTTGCAAATCCCCTATGGGGTCCCACAAGGTCTCTACACAGAATCCTGATTTTCCACAGCCACTGGGTCCGTCGGGGCTGTTGCGACTTTTGCTGTGTCACCCAGGCTGCAGTGCAGTGGCACCATCATAGCTTCCTGCATCCCAATCTCCTGCGCTCAAGGAATCCTCCTGCCTCAGACTCCTGAGTAGCTGGGACCACAGGAACCTCCCACCATGTCCGGCTAATTTTTTAGTTTTTTGTAGAGGTAGGGTCTTGCTGTGTTGCCCTGGCTCATCTTAAACTCCTGGCCTCAGGTGATAGTCTTGCCACTTGCCTCAGCCTCCCAACATGCTGGGATTACAGACTTGAGCCATTTCACCTGAACCCTGGGTCTGTTGGGTTTTATCCTGAGTGACTGAGCTGGTGACTATAGCCACTCAGTCCAGGCTGGTGTTGTTCCTCCCAGGTAGGCGTGTGTGTGTGTGTGTGTGTGTGTGTGTGTGTGTGTGTGTTCCCCTAAGGGAGATCACTCAGATCCAACATCTACAACAGCCACCACATACTTACTCTGCAGCCCTGCCTTCCGGTTTTGACACTCAGTGCTTCACTCACAACAACTTTCAGAGCAGATGGCTCTGGGGCTACAAGGCTTGTTGGGAGACAGATGAGGAAGGGCTGGGGAACCAGGAGGCAGCCTTGGCACAAGCTCCCTGAACTCCTGAGTGATGAGGTGAAAGGCAGTGGACCCTCATTATTCGTGGATTTTGTGTTTGCAAATCCACCTACTAGTTAAAATGTATTTGTAATCTCAAAACGAATACTTGGGGCATTTTATTCAGACACAGACACGCAGAGCAGGAGAAAATTTGAGTCACCTGATGGGCACCATTACCAGCCAAGGTTGGACAAGACACAATGGTCTGCCTTCTGGCTTCCGCTCTCTTCCTGTGGACAGGTGGCCTTGTCGAGGTCCATTTAGTGCCTCATTCTCCGCATGTTTTGCTCTTTGTTGATGAGTTCACTGCTTAGAACAGTCTCTGAGCACAGTGCTGAAATGCTGCCTCGTGTGTCTAAGGGCGAGAGGGCCGTGATGTGCCTCATGGAGAAAACATGTGTGTCAGAGGAGCCTCGTTCAGGCGTGGCTGGTAGTTCTGTTGGCCATGGGTTTGATGTGGATGGATTCACAATATGAGTTAAACAAGGTCTCTTGAAACAGAAACACACACAAAACGCGGTTATGTATTGATCCGTTGATGACAATGTTGTGACCAGAGAGTCCCAGGACCCTGACATTGTCCCCAGGAGCAGTGGTTTAGTGTTTGCTGACTCAGTGTTCACGTGACTTTCTACAACTTAACTCACATAGATCATGAACACTGACTGTATCTGGGTCCTGGAAAAGGTTTCAAGGTGAGGTTTTAGGTAGGGATACAAGATATGGCCAAAGCCTGTGAATTGTCCCGCATCCTGGCCACAGAGGGTGCAGAGATGTCAGAGTGGAGGGAGGCGCAGCGTGAGCAGCTCCCTTTTGCTTCTGACCCCACTGTAATGTCCTTTAGGTTCAAAGTTTCTGCTTAGCTCTGCACCCAGGCCTGCTAATTGCAGGAGATTTAGTCTGTAGTTCCACTCTGGAAGAATGACGATAACCATCCCCTTCCCAACACTAACTCCCCAGGAGATAAGGAAAGTGTGAACGCAAGTAGCAGCACTGTTCCAGGCATTTATAGCAACATTGGGGTCTGACCTGTGTCCTCCAAAGTTGACTGACCAGGAACAAAGAAGTTTCACAACCTCCCGGCACCCTTGTTGACACCTAGATGTCTATGTCCTCGGTGACCTATTACAACTCCCCTCCTCAGCCCGTCCCCGTAACATAAAAAGGAGCCTAAGGTCACACTAATGTAAAGGTTCTTAGGACCTGAGTCCACTGTCTTCCCAGTTTGCTGGGTCTCTGAGTAAAAGCCACTTTCCTTGCCCCAAGACGTCGTCTCCCAGCTTGCTACCGTCCTGCAGCAAGTGCTGTGAGCTTGGACTCGGTCACACGTCGACATTTACCTCCTTTGCCCGTGTTTTCCTCTTCCCCCTTTCTTATGTTTTCAATTTTTTGTTCTCTTGACCTTTGAAAAACTGCAAGGCTCACAGGGACAGCTGTCAAAGGTCTGTTCTAGCAGCAGCCGGAGTAGGATTGCACCAACCACCCTGTGCAAGAGGGGTGCAAAGCGGAGCAACCTCCCCAGCAACCGCATTTACAGCAGTTAAAGTAAAGAAACCACAGCCTCTGTCGGACCAGAGCTATGAAGCTCTCCACACCTGGTTGTTTAGGGGTTTTTATGTAGGTTTCATTTTTTAGGCATGATTGATTAACCCGTTGGCCATTGGTGAATTATTCAATCTCCAGTTCCTCTCCCCTTACCTGATGTCCAGAAAGTGGGTTGAAACTTCCAACCCTCTCCAAACTTGGTATTTGGAAAAAAAATAAAATGAAAGAATTACAATAAAAAAAAGAAAAAGAAAGAAAGTGCCAACCCTCTGACTATGTCCTGTTCTTTCTGGTGACAAGGTCGGTCCAGCCTCCACCCTGAAGCTATCTAGAGACCCCCAGCCACCACTCATCTCATTCACATACAGAAGACACTGTTGTCACTCTGCAGATTCCACGAGTCTTAGATGCTCTTGTGTCAGGAACCCAGGGACTGTCATCCCAAATGAGAGACTGAGGCAGGAATCTCATTCAGTTGAGGTTTATTAAGCTGGAGACCTTGAGGGCACAGCCAGGAAGACACAAATGACAAGAGTCAGGTGGGTGTGGCCTGTGCTCTGAGAGAGGTTTCAGGAGGCTCAGTGTTTATGCATCTTTTTTAAATGGGGAGAATATGCAGGAAATAGGGGGTAGCTGTTGAGGTAGACAGTCACAATTCGTGATTTCAATTCGTGCCCAGTGAAGCTATGCCATACCTAAGATAAGGCGAACATCTGAAGAAGGAGTAAACGACAGGTTACTTAAGTAGAACAACAGTCCCCCACCTGTTTGGCAGGAGGGACCAGGTTCGTGGAAGACAAGTTTTCCATGGCTGTGGGGGCGGGGGTTGGGCTAACTCAAGGTCAACCTCGATCCGTCGCACGCACAGTTTACAGTGGGGTTCCCACTCCTAGGAGTCTCTAACGCTGCTGCTGACTTGACAGGAGGCGGAGCTCAGGCGGTGATGCGAGCGATGGGGAGCGGCTGCAAGTACAGGTGCAGCTCCAGGTGCTCCCTAGCTGCTCGCCTCGTGCTGCGCGGCCATGCTGCTAACAGGGGTTGGGGACCTCGGATTAGCAGTCTCAGAGCCTGGTGGAGGAACGGTCAATCTCATCCTCTCTTCACCTGGAAGCAAATGTGTCATCGATGTCATCGACATTGTCACTGTGAAACTTAACACATTCTAGTTCCCCGAAGAAAGGGCTGCAGAGCTAAGGTTACGGCTGACATCTCTTGTTCATGGGAGGACGCATGTCTTGAGAGGCTCAGGGGCTAAACGAAGAACTTACTTATGAACAGTTTGTGAGGACCGTCATCCAGAGACGCGTGAGGCCTTGTGGGTTTTTTTGTTGGGGTCTGGCCAATGTAAAATAGCTGAACAGCATGTTGGGAAGCGACAGGCGTGTATTTGGGAAAGGACAGCAGTGTCACATGACTCAATGTCCAGAGTTAACTTTCCCTTTGGCACAACAAGTTTGGAGCTTCCTAACATTGTTTTTATTTTATTTTTACAGAACTGTGAGCTAAAATAAAATCTTAAGCTCCACAGATGACTGAATGGACCCCTGTCTTGGCCAAGGGGACCCCAGAATAACCTAAAGTTGAATTTCTGGGTATGAGGAGAAAGGAGGTCAGACACGCCTAGCTATGCCCATCCCTTCTGGGGTCACTCTGCGTAGCAGTAGGACACGAAACCGTTAGCAGGCCCAGGCCATGTAAGACAAAGGCGAAACCACACCTGCAACACACGAACGGGTGACGTGAGTCTCAGTACATGTCAGGTGGCTCATCTCTGCCTAAGAAACAGACTTCCTCATCTTCACTTAAAACGCTCCAGCCCTTAGACAGAGCTTCATTTGTTCAACCAATGACAAATCAAAGAATCATTAAACCCACCTATTCCTGTAAGCCCCCTTCTTCAAGATGTCCTACTTCTTCTGGCCAAACCAATGTACGCCTTCCATGCATTGATTTATGTGTTTACGTGTAATTCCTGTCTCCCTAAAATGAATAAATCCAAACTTTAACCCAACCACAGGGGACCACTTGCTCAAGGCCTCCTGGGTGTGGCTCTCTGGGCTGTGGTCACACGTATTTGGCTCAGAATAATCTTAAAGTTTTGTTAAGTTAGATAAAGACAC
>NW_012154352.1:186871-193020 GCF_000956105.1 Propithecus coquereli
TTGCTGTGAGCTATGCTGATGCCACAGCACTCTAGCCTGGGCAACAGAGCGAGACTCTGTTTCCAAAAAAAAAAAAAGTAAAAGAAAACTTCTCAGGCTTATATCTCAAAAGTTCAACTTCTATATCTTGCAGATTTCAGCTTTTTCTCCCCTTAAAAACGTTGGGATGGTAACTCTCACCTTCAACCTTTCCTCAGCTCCTGTTATCATTTTTTGTTCTTCTGGTTCTAAGTCTGTTGCTAAAATGTTGCCTTATGCTAAAATGTTTCATCTTAAATGTTTACAAAAGCAATGTTTTCCTCCAATATAACTTAATCCTATAGTCTTGACTTTTCTGCCGTGACCGAATTATTTCATATGGTCAGAAGACTTTTCATACTGTTGCTGGGTGTCACGTGTCCCCCATCAAGGTACTAGCTTTTCTTATTCACAGTCCTCTATAGTGTCATGTACACTCAGACCCTGGACACACTCTAGCTGTGTCTGATTAATTCAAGGACCCTTTTCAACAGGTTTAGCTCCAAAGTTGTCTAAATGTCTTTCCTATAAAAAAAGATAGACGAACAACAAAAAACAATCTCATTACTGAACGTTTTTCTTTACCTTTTGGGTATTTGGCCAAAAAAAAAGAAAAAAAATGCAAAGATTTTACGCTTTTCAAGACAATCCCCGTGTTGTCTCTAGGTTTTTTGACTACCTGGAAAGACTAAACTTTTACACCCATGTAACTTCCTGTGTTGCCTTTAAAGTCTTGGGATGACTCTATCACTGTTGGTTAAATAAATGACCATTATTTTAAAGTAATTTGTGATTCTGTTTTGAACAAATGTTTTAAACCTTAACTATTTGTCAAACTTTCCAAAAACAAAACTCTAAATTTGGCCATTTTGACCTCACACTAGCTTTTGAATATGAAAGTCCAATAAAGAGATTTCATGCTTATCTGGTAAGTTAAAACTATACAGGAAGCATTGTCAAATATGAAATGATGTTTAACTTTCTTTGGGTTACATTTGTATAAATATATTATGAATATCTGTTCTAAAATGGTATGAGATTCCTAAAATTCTGCTATGTCTTGGTATATGTTACCAATAATAATTATAATTATATGATAAATTCTCGTATGCCACAAATACAACCAAATCTCCTTTGTGTCTTTAACCATGGCCATTGTAAGACTTTTATCATTAACAGACAATTATTCTTTTGCTTTGATCTTTTCAAACAACCTTTTATAATCAACGATGGCGCAAACTTTGCTTTTGAAAAAATAACTCATGGAAAGAGCTAAAATATTTTTTATGACTTTTTATTTTAAACATTACTGATTTTTTTTGTTTTGTTTTTCCAGGGTGAAGACAAATATTACGTAAATAACAAAGTTTACCTGATACCTCCAAAATTGAAAAAATGTTCTATCTCACCAGCCCCAACCTGTTCTGTATTGCCAAAACCCTGCTGCTAAAACTGCAAACATCCTCCCTCTAGGCCCAGGGACTGTAGTGGCAGAGGAGGGGACACGACATTGTAAGGGCCGATTTCGAGGGATGGAGTCAGTTCACACCATCTAGATCAAGGACGGACACACAATTGCCTAAACAGATGCCAAAATGAGGGACTGGGCCTTTTCAGGCCACGAGGTCTAGGCACCCATCCCAACCATAAAGAATTTCCTGCTTCCCATAAACTTAAACAAAAATTGCAAGAGAGGATATCAAGATACCTAATGAGAGTAACAGGTAGAGATGTTCCCAATTATGGGGTTTATGCAAGTAGACACATAATAAGAAATTTACTGGCCATCTAAGGACAAGTTATGAAAGTGACTGCAAAAATACATTGCTGTACAACGAAAGTCTATAAATTCTTTAGCTTCCGTGGCTAACAGTGATTACGTGTTATGTAACAGGTGGCTATAAGGCCGTAACTAAACCCAAGAGGAC
Source organism: Propithecus coquereli (assembly GCF_000956105.1). Taxonomy (NCBI): domain Eukaryota; kingdom Metazoa; phylum Chordata; class Mammalia; order Primates; family Indriidae; genus Propithecus; species Propithecus coquereli. The sequence continues at coordinate 188,818 of NW_012154352.1, forward strand.
CATAGCTCACTGCTTATAGGTAAGTTAATTTTGTAACTCGCTTTGGAGTTTGGGGTTTTACTCTTATGTCACCAAAAAGGTTTCAAAAGGTTGATGGTGGCTGTCCACCTCCATTCCCGCTTGGCCTAGAACGTTGAATTGGCTGTAAGGCTTTTGGTTCCAAGTCCCTTGGTCACCGAGGACGAGGGCAGGCAGCCACACCACCCCGGCAACGACGGGACAAAGTAAAAGTTTGGCCACTGCTGCCTCTGGCAGATCTTGGCTAAAAGGGGGAAGCTGTGGATTAAAATAAAATCTTGGGCCCCCCAGATGACTGAATGGACCTCCTCTTGGCCAAGGGGACTCCAAAAATCTTAAAGCTGACTTGCAGCCATGAGCAGAAGGCAGGTCGGACATGCCTAGTCATGCCCGTCCCTTCTGGAGTTACTCTTTGTAACAATCAGATACTAAATCAGATTCCCCTAGTTTATTTTATTGGAGTTTTATGCAGTGTATTAATAAATCACTGACAGGCCAAAGGCCATGTAAGATAAAGGTTAAACCACACGTGCAGGTCATCAATCTACGTAACAGGTCGCTCGACTCTCAGTGTATGTCCAGTGCTCGGCTCTGATTAAGAAACAGACTTCCTTATCCTACACACTCCAAGCCTTCAGACAAATCGGTAAGCCCCCACTTCCAGATCTCGTGCCTTTTCATGCCAAACCAGCGTACACCTTCCATGGAATGATTTATGATCTGTCCTTTCTCCCCAAAATGTATAAAACCAAACTGTAACCCAACCACAGCAGGATCACGTGCTCGAGGCTTCTTGGGCGTGGCTCTCTGGGTCAGGGTCACACATACTTGGCTTAGAATAAGCCTCTTTAAATTATTTTACAGAGTTTGGGCTCTTTTCCATTGACAGAACCAATGTTTATTTTTTACTATATCACAAGGAGGCGCACCACTGATGTCAAACTGTCTGGCTTGGATCACCAGGACAACAGAGATGGGGTAGAAGTTGACCAAGAAGAGAGGCGGGGTGTCCAGTTTGAGCAGAAGACCCTGGACACTTACATTGCTTGAGGGAAACCACTCTCCAGCACACCCAGGTGCAAATTACCCATATTCTCAGAAGCCTTCCGGCTGCCGTTGTCTCAGGGCTGAGTCCTGGAGTCCCACTCTGGGCTCCCCCAGCTCCTGTCCTCCCTTTGACCCTGCCTCCATCGCAAGGGGCTGGAGGCTTCCGAATCCAGCACGATCTCCCCCAAGACTGGGAGCTCCTCACCCTCCGCAGGGGCTGGGCCTCTTTGGGCAGCAAGAGGCAGCAGGGGGCCCTTGCTGTGTGCTGGAGGAGGCAGTGGGGCTGCAGGTCCCTGAAGGTCCCTCGAGGCCACTCCCGGCCTCTCCAGACCCAGATTCCAGCCCTTCCAGGTTGGCTTCCTGGAGAGGCCCATGGGAATGTCGTGCTGGGAAGGCCACAGCAGTTTAAATCACACGGCATCTGAACCAGGAGGCCCTTGGTCTGGCCCCTGTCTACACCTGCAGGTGGCAGGCTCCCCCTGAGAGCATCAGACAGGGGTGCTTTCCTGCCTTCTGCTTCTGGCTGGTGGAGAGGGATGGGAGTGAGAGGGTACGAGGGCAGAGTCAGAGAGCTGTGGGTAGAGCTGCTGGCCCGGAGCTGGGATGCAGGGCCGGGGAGAAGAGGGGAAGAGAGGGAGTCCTCAGACGTAGGTGGCTGGCTGGGGTCTTCTCTGTTTGCCATCTGGTTCCTGGTGGTTCAGCCAGCCCAGGTGCACACTGTGGCTTATAGGTCATTGGTTTCCAACCGTATGAGATTCTGGCCCTCGGGGGACATTTGGCCACATCTTGAGACATTTTGGTTGTCACGACTTGCGGTGGGTTTCTTCTGGCATCTTGTGGTTTGAGGCCAGGGATGCTGCTAAACGTCAGACAATGCATAGGGCAGCTCCCGCTGTAATGGCCCAGCCCCAAATGTCACTGGTGCCGAGGTCGAGAAGCCCTGTTCCAGGTGTGTTTCGCCTTCGCTGTCGTGTCCCTGCTAACCCGGGTGGGAAGACATGGGGAAGGTGGGTGGAGCTGGGCGGGTTCCCGAGCTGTGAGGTGTTTGCTCAGCACCTGTGTGTGGGCCATCCTCAGTGAGACCAGAGTGGACACAGTTCTGTCGCCTGTCAGAGGAGATGGGGGAGCCCAGCCCCGAGAGCCCTGGGTGCTCTCCCCAGCAGGAGGTGGGAAGGCAGACCGCAGGGGTGAGGCAGGGGCTTGGGGAGAGGGTGACAGTTGGATCGGCCCCTGGGGGAACTGTCGTGACATTACCAGAGGTCCTCAGGGCCCTGCTGGAGGCAGAGCCCCCTAGAATGGGGCCAGTCAGTGACATCTGGTACCGAGGGATGCAAAGAAACCAGCTCAGAAGACCGAAAACGATATTGGACTCAGTGACGACTCTTTGCTCGGTGAACCCTGAGCCCTTTACCTGAATCCTCGTGGACTCTCCGAAGGCAGTTCTCCGGTTACCCCCATTTTGCAGTTGGGCAGAGGACGCTCAGAGCTGGAAAGCTCTTTCTCCAAAGTCACACAGTGGGAGCTGGGGTTAGAGCCCTGGGTCTGACGACTCTATGGCTTGTGTGTGTTTCAGAACATTCTCTCTGGAAGCCAGAGTGGAGCGGCTGCAGAGAAGGAGCCTAGGGAGGGGTCCCAGGGGGAGGGGATGGGACCAGGAGGCTGGAGGGAGGGGAGAAAAGGGAGAGCTGTGTAGGAGGGAGAGAGGACGCCCAGTGCTGGGGGGGTGAGGGACAGAGGGAGCTGATGCTGGTGCGTGACTTCTGGGCAGGGTGACTGTGTGCTCAGAGACTTTTCCCTCCAGGTCTTAAGTGCAGTCTTCCCACGTGGGATGCTTGGTCCTCTTTCCTGTGAAGTTCCTCATTGTCCAGGTGATTCCGTGTCCTCCAAGCTCCAGGCTGACCCCTGCTGGGGGAATACTTGGGAGACAAATCCCTGATAAGACCACAGAGAAATTGTGGGTGGTCCTGTCCTGGAGCCAAGGATTTAGTAACTCTTCTTAGCGAAGTGGCCCAAGGTATTTGTAAAAGTATTTTTGTTTACTTTCTGGTAGAGTTCCGGTGCAAAGGTTTGAGTCTACCTTTCCAGTTTGTGATTTTTGATGACCGTTGGTTTTCGAAAGATCCTTTTCTTATTTCATTTATCGATCACTTTTCTTTGACTCCATTTCCCTTCTCTTTTTTTTGGACAGATATTCTAACATACTGAAATTTTGATTTGCATATGTTTTGTAAGATACACATTGCTTTTTATGTGCACTTATTTTTTAAAATTACTTTAAACGAATGGACTTATTTATTAGAGAAATTTTAGGTTTGTAGAAATATTGACCAGAAAGCACAGAGATTTCCCTCATCCCCGTAAATAAGAGTTTCCCTATTATTTACATCTTGCATTAGAGTGGTGCGTGTGTTACAATTGGTGAACCAGTATTGATACATTATTATTAACCGAGTTCCACAGTTTACATCAGGGTTCACTTTTTGCATTGTACATTCTATGGATTTTGACAAATGACATGTGTCCATCCTTACTGGTTCATACATGATAGTTTTATGTACATATATTTTTAATGTGCTCAAATGGAATTATGCTACAGAGTTCATATTTTTTGCTTTTTTCACTTGATAGTATTTTTAAAATTCACTTACATTGCTATATGTGCATCTAACATAATAATAGATAAATCACATTGATTAAATTTTATGTGGAAATTTCCAATAGACACAAAAGTAGAAGAAAAACATAATGATTTTTGATGTCTCAATAGGTGTAAACACTAAACCAATTCTGTTTCGTCTGTAACCTGCCATGAATGGCCTACAGTATTGGTAAGAAAATCCCAAGCTCTGTATTACTCAACCCACAATGACTTGAGTATGGCTCTCTGACACGTAACCCTTTCTTTGAAAGATACAACCACCATCCCACTATCCCATGTAACAAATAGCCCATAATATGATAGCCATGCCTGTTCCCTCCAAGTGCTGTTCACACTATTGTGCCGAAATTTCAGCGTTTCCTTCTAGGGCACGTACTCTCGAGCCCCCGGGGGCAGGGAGAAGGATGGACGGTGGATGCATAGACACTCGAGGGGCAGCGGGACAAACCCTGTGTCAAGGGCTGAGTTTCCATAGATCC
>NW_012154352.1:193070-202486 GCF_000956105.1 Propithecus coquereli
GAGGCCACTCCCGGCCTCTCCAGACCCAGATTCCAGCCCTTCCAGGTTGGCTTCCTGGAGAGGCCCATGGGAATGTCGTGCTGGGAAGGCCACAGCAGTTTAAATCACACGGCATCTGAACCAGGAGGCCCTTGGTCTGGCCCCTGTCTACACCTGCAGGTGGCAGGCTCCCCCTGAGAGCATCAGACAGGGGTGCTTTCCTGCCTTCTGATTCTGGCTGGTGGAGAGGGATGGGAGTGAGAGGGTACGAGGGCAGAGTCAGAGAGCTGTGGGTAGAGCTGCTGGCCCGGAGCTGGGATGCAGGGCCGGGGAGAAGAGGGGAAGAGAGGGAGTCCTCAGACGTAGGTGGCTGGCTGGGGTCTTCTCTGTTTGCCATCTGGTTCCTGGTGGTTCAGCCAGCCCAGGTGCACACTGTGGCTTATAGGTCATTGGTTTCCAACCGTATGAGATTCTGGCCCTCGGGGGACATTTGGCCACATCTTGAGACATTTTGGTTGTCACGACTTGCGGTGGGTTTCTTCTGGCATCTTGTGGTTTGAGGCCAGGGATGCTGCTAAACGTCAGACAATGCATAGGGCAGCTCCCGCTGTAATGGCCCAGCCCCAAATGTCACTGGTGCCGAGGTCGAGAAGCCCTGTTCCAGGTGTGTTTCGCCTTTGCTGTCGTGTCCCTGCTAACCCGGGTGGGAAGACATGGGGAAGGTGGGTGGAGCTGGGCGGGTTCCCGAGCTGTGAGGTGTTTGCTCAGCATCTGTGTGTGGGCCATCCTCAGTGAGACCAGAGTGGACACAGTTCTGTCGCCTGTCAGAGGAGATGGGGGAGCCCAGCCCCGAGAGCCCTGGGTGCTCTCCCCAGCAAGAGGTGGGAAGGCAGACCGCAGGGGTGAGGCAGGGGCTTGGGGAGAGGGTGACAGTTGGATCGGCCCCTGGGGGAACTGTCGTGACATTACCAGAGGTCCTCAGGGCCCTGCTGGAGGCAGAGCCCCCTAGAATGGGGCCAGTCAGTGACATCTGGTACCGAGGGATGCAAAGAAACCAGCTCAGAAGACCGAAAACGATATTGGACTCAGTGACGACTGCATTTGCTCGGTGAACCCTGAGCCCTTTACCTGAATCCTCGTGGACTCTCCGAAGGCAGTTCTCCGGTTACCCCCATTTTGCAGTTGGGCAGAGGACGCTCAGAGCTGGAAAGCTCTTTCTCCAAAGTCACACAGTGGGAGCTGGGGTTAGAGCCCTGGGTCTGACGACTCTATGGCTTGTGTGTGTTTCAGAACATTCTCTCTGGAAGCCAGAGTGGAGCGGCTGCAGAGAAGGAGCCTAGGGAGGGGTCCCAGGGGGAGGGGATGGGACCAGGAGGCTGGAGGGAGGGGAGAAAAGGGAGAGCTGTGTAGGAGGGAGAGAGGACGCCCAGTGCTGGGGGGGTGAGGGACAGAGGGAGCTGATGCTGGTGCGTGACTTCTGGGCAGGGTGACTGTGTGCTCAGAGACTTTTCCCTCCAGGTCTTAAGTGCAGTCTTCCCACGTGGGATGCTTGGTCCTCTTTCCTGTGAAGTTCCTCATTGTCCAGGTGATTCCGTGTCCTCCAAGCTCCAGGCTGACCCCTGCTGGGGGAATACTTGGGAGACAAATCCCTGATAAGACCACAGAGAAATTGTGGGTGGTCCTGTCCTGGAGCCAAGGATTTAGTAACTCTTCTTAGCGAAGTGGCCCAAGGTATTTGTAAAAGTATTTTTGTTTACTTTCTGGTAGAGTTCCGGTGCAAAGGTTTGAGTCCACCTTTCCAGTTTGTGATTTTTGATGACCGTTGGTTTTCGAAAGATCCTTTTCTTATTTCATTTATCGATCACTTTTCTTTGACTCCATTTCCCTTCTCTTTTTTTTGGACAGATATTCTAACATACTGAAATTTTGATTTGCATATGTTTTGTAAGATACACATTGCTTTTTATGTGCACTTATTTTTTAAAATTACTTTAAACGAATGGACTTATTTATTAGAGAAATTTTAGGTTTGTAGAAATATTGACCAGAAAGCACAGAGATTTCCCTCATCCCCGTAAATAAGAGTTTCCCTATTATTTACATCTTGCATTAGAGTGGTGCGTGTGTTACAATTGGTGAACCAGTATTGATACATTATTATTAACCGAGTTCCACAGTTTACATCAGGGTTCACTTTTTGCATTGTACATTCTATGGATTTTGACAAATGACATGTGTCCATCCTTACTGGTTCATACATGATAGTTTTATGTACATATATTTTTAATGTGCTCAAATGGAATTATGCTACAGAGTTCATATTTTTTGCTTTTTTCACTTGATAGTATTTTTAAAATTCACTTACATTGCTATATGTGCATCTAACATAATAATAGATAAATCACATTGATTAAATTTTATGTGGAAATTTCCAATAGACACAAAAGTAGAAGAAAAACATAATGATTTTTGATGTCTCAATAGGTGTAAACACTAAACCAATTCTGTTTCGTCTGTAACCTGCCATGAATGGCCTACAGTATTGGTAAGAAAATCCCAAGCTCTGTATTACTCAACCCACAATGACTTGAGTATGGCTCTCTGACACGTAACCCTTTCTTTGAAAGATACAACCACCATCCCACTATCCCAGGTAACAAATAGCCCATAATATGATAGCCATGCCTGTTCCCTCCAAGTACTGTTCACACGATTGTGCCGAAATTTCAGCATGTCCTTCTAGGGCACGCACTCTCGAGCCCCCAGGGACAGAGAGAAGGAAGGACAGTGGATGCATAGACACTCGAGGGGCAGCAGGACAAACCCTGTGTCAAGGGCTGAGTTTCCATAGATCCCACCAAGGGAGCTCTCTGCTGGGAGTGAAACCCTCAACCAGAAGTGGATCTTCTAGGAATGGTTTAGCACCAGGTTCCCAAGACTGTGCTTTACATGATGGGCGAGAGGGCAGCCACCTTTCCCGCAGCGCCTTGTTTTCCTGAAGCAGGGGCGCTCTGCGCCAGATCCTGGTCCCTGCGCACTGCGGGCTGTGAAGCCAGCCCGGGCTCCACAGCGCTCCTTGAGCATTTCTTGAAAAACAGGAAAACTCAATGTTGTCAGAACATGAGTTCTTCACAACTTCACCTATAGAGTCAATACGATCCCAACAGAAATCTCAGGAAGTTATTTTGTGGATACCAAAAAACTAATTCTAAAATGTATATGGAGAGACAAAAGACCCACATTAGGCGATACCATATTGAAGGAGTAGAATGAAGTTGGAGGACTGGCACTGTCCAACTTCAAGACAGAGCAAAGCTACAGTCGTCCAGACGTTGTGGTCTTGGTGAAAGACAATGCAACAGGTTAGGAAGTACAGAAAATAGACTCCCGGAAGGACAGGCAACGGATCTTTGCCAAAGGTGCAAAGGCAACGCACTGGCCCCCAGACAAGGAAAGATAATCTATTAGGAGGAAAGGATCAAGGCCATGGTGGCCGAGTGCAGCTGGAGGGATTCGAGGACTCAGTAGGGCTCAGTGGTGCCAAGTCCCTCAGGCTATGAAGAGATCAGCGTTCGCAGCAGGGCAATATTTTGAGATGTTAACTAAGGTTACTCTCATTCTCCACCTCCTGGCACCTTCAGGTGGCCCATCACTCTCAGAAATAACTGCTTCCTGTACGTACAGCCTGGAGGGGAAAGACCTGATTCAACGAGTACAAACCTTGCAATTCCTGTGTCCGAGTTCCAAGGCACACTCTTAAAAGTCGTGGCAGGAACAATTACCTCGAAAGGCAGCACGCTTCAACAGAGTTTCTGAGAGAGGCAGTGATGTGGCCACATTTATCGAGCATTAACTGTGCACTAGACAGAGTTCTGTCCTTTGTATTTAGCCCTCAGGACAGTCCTGAGGTAGATTGTGCTATCCCCATTATATGGTTGAGGAAACAGAGGCACAGAGAGGGACATTAACTTGTCCCAGTCACACAGCAGAGCCCAGACTTGAACCCAAGCAGTCAGGCTCCAGATGCCATCCTTTTGGGGCTGGTGTTTGTGTCCAGGGGTCTGGCTTTGAATCTCAACATTCAAATGGGTTGGCGCTGCCCCCACCGCACCCAAGACGGTCCAGGGAGGCCTGTGATGGGAATGAAGGAGGGACTGGAGGTGAAGGGGTGGGGAGGAGCCTCCCCTGAGGCTCCTGTGGGAGCTCCTGAGTGGGCTCAGTCGGTGTGTGTTGTCCAGGCTGCCCCGGCAGCATCAGGGGCCCAGAAGAGGAAAGGAGGGGCTCCCTCAAGGTAGGGGAAGGGGTCACGGATGGGACCACCCGGGAGGGGCAGACACAGGGAATGGAACATTGACAAGAGCAGGAAGGGAAGCAACGATCCCAGAGAGGCTGCCAGGGTGGAAGCTGCAGGCCACCCACAATGTGGACTGGGATAGTCAGGGGCCTCTGTCTGGTGGGGACACCTGCAGCCCAGACTAAGGGATCTGCCCCTATTGTTTTCCCTCCTGACTCAGAGCCTCAATATTGCCTGTTAAATCTGTCCCCAACCCTGGTCCCTCTCCTGCTCAAACACCTCCCATGGCTCCCTATGGCCCACAGCAGAAAGTCGATACTTGGTCTCTGACACAACCTGGGATCCGCCTGAGGGCCTTGTGGTCAGCCAGAGAGGCAGTCAGGTTTTTGGGCTCAGAACCACCAGCCCCACCTCAACCCACCCAGGCACAGGCCCTGGATCCCCGCAGTCCCCAAGGGCTCCCTGCCATCTGTCAACCAGGCTCAGGCAGAGGTGACAGCTCAGTGTTATTCCGAGAACTCTGCAAAGGTAAGTGGATGGGGTCAAGGGGTCACTGCTGGCCCGCCTCCAGCGGCTCCACCCTCAGCCAGAGGCCGCCCTCAGCTCGCAGGATCAGCTCTGGCTTCCTGCGCGGCTCCGTGTCGTCCGGCAGGAGGCGGAAGCGGAGCAGCGTGAGCGCCAGGACCACCTTCATCTCGGTCATGGCGAAGGTCTGCCCGATGCAGTTCCTGTGGGACAGAGGTGGGGACTCTTGAGTTCACCCAGGACAAGCATCCTGGCCCCATCGCACCTGGAACCTGGCCCGAGAGGCCCCTGCCCCCACCCAGATCAGCTTGAGGGGCAGAGAGAGGAGCTAAGCATACCCGGGACCCCCGCACACACAAACACACAACACAACACACACACACTGACACACACACACAAACACACACACACACAGTGTTGGCTTGGGTAACCCCCTAGCCTGGCCCAGACTGCAGCCCCCAACTCACAACAGCAGAAAAGGGGAAGGGGGAGCTGAGCACACCACGGTACCCTCACAGGGACCCCATTCTATGGACCTTTGGCCTTAACCTTGGGAGGGGCGAGGGAAGGAGAGCTGAAATTATGGCCATCTGCAGCTCCCCCTCCCCCACCTTTTCTCACGGTCATGCAGAGTCCCCTCCCCCCCGCACCCATCACTCCATCCCTGCCTGGGGCACACCCCACCCTTACCTGGGCCCTGCGGAAAATGGAGTAAAAGCCAGAGGTGACCGCTCCTTGACATTTTCTGGATCGAAGCGGGAGGGGTCATACACCTGGGGGCGAGAGGGAGACAGGCTTGCTGGGTGGGTCTCCCAGGACAGCCAGCCTTGGAGAGATAGATGAGAGTGTCTGGTAGTGGGGGAGAGAGGTGATCTCGAATTTCCCTGTTCAAGCCCCATCTCCTCCTCTAGGACCCCTGGAATGGGCAAAAACAGTGCGGGGTGGGGGGGGTCAGTCAGCACCTCAGGGTCAGGCCACACAGCTGGATTGTGATGGGTCCCGAAAATACTGATGACACAGATGACACCTGGGCAAGAGGAGGGAGCAGTCAGGACAGGGCCCCACTGCCTGATGGGCCCCTCTTCCTGCCCAGGAGCCTCCTCCCCCTGCCGCTGTGGGCACCTTTGGGGATGACCCGGCCATCTGGGAGCACAATGTCCTGGGTGCAGCGTCGGGAGATCATTGGGGCTGGAGGATGCAGGCGCAGACTCTCCTTAATGCACATGGTGAGGAAGGGCAGCTGGGCCAGGTCGTCCCTGTGGAAACACCCCCCACCCAGCAATTATCCAGGGAGCAAAGAGAGAAACAGAATCCTCCAGGTGCTGTGTTTCCCAATGAGACCTTTTCTCCTTATGAGAAAGTAAGGTCCACAGGAATCAAACATCTGAGAATTATAAAAGCAGAAAAAATCAGAAGAGCAGAGAATTAGAGAAGTACCATAGGAAATTTAGCCAGATATTTTTAAAAGATAGTTCTTACAAAAACATAGTATCCAAAAGCCAACTGTAAAAAGTTAACATATTTGCAGACAAATATTTTTTTATGGCAAGAAAGCCAAATCGTAATACAAATGAATAAGAAACAAAATACACAGATCCAATGTTTTACTCTTATTTATCAATGTACTAGAGATACTAGCAAATGCAACTAGACAAGAAAAAAGGAGGAAAACACAATTTGAAATGTTGGGGTAAATGTATCATTTTGGCAGGTAGTGATTTTATACTTAGAAAACACAAGAGATTCCACTGGATAACTTTTATAAACATTGAAGATCCAGTAAGTGGGCTGAATTCTTTGCCCACTTGTTTTCCAGTGCCTATTTAAAATGCTAGGACCTGCTACACTTAAGTGGTTCAAAATTTGAAAACTCTATACAACCTCACTCACCCCTATGGCCCAATGGCACCCCACAGGTGGCCTGTGTTACTAATTTTTAATGTGTCCTTCCAAAGCTACTTTTAAAGCATCTTTAAGAAATTATACAGTAGCATGCTATATAACTATACTGTAGTTATCATGCTATTGTACTATGCACACTACTGTGTATCTTTTCTCATTCAACATTATATCATTCTCTTCTTGTCTATCTCCTGGGATTTGTGTCAAAATAGGGTTATCTCTACTCAGGAGCTATAAAATAAATTCCCCATGGTTTCAACTAGAGCTTTTAAGACTCTTGTTTCTTTAAACTATTAAATATGTGACTTATGTGGACATTTCCAGACAGCTTCCCAGTTGTTCCAAGTGCTTTTCCTAAATGACCCATATTTTTCCTCTTCATACTAGACGTCATTTTTAGTATTTACTATGTTAATTGGGTACAAAATTTATATCCCTAAATCATGAGTTTCTCTATGTAGAAATAACAACCAGCTTGACAAGATAATACAAGAAAAGATGCTAATAATATTAATATGATATACCTGGATTAAATTTAAGAAACATGAAATCTCTATATTCCAGATAAACTGATAAATTTCCTTCAATGCAATTAAAAGATATTCTTCAGTACAGCAACAAAAGTGTCTAAAGGTTGGTTTAACAAACATGTATAAGATCTGGAAGCAAACATTTTAAACTCTGTTAAAAGACTAAAGATTATCTGAATAGGTGAATATCCATTTCATACTATGAGAGAGGATGTGTTGATATTACGAAGTTATGTTTCCCATGAATCAATCATATATTGGAATCAACCAATGAAATATATTCAAGTGAAATTATAATCTATCTGACTTTTCAGGAACTTGATAAACTTACTCGAAAATTTTTCTGGAAGAATAAAGGATCCTGAAGACGTAGGTCAATTTGAAAATAAAGTATTAAAGAGGGGAAAGTGATTCTACCAGAAAATAAGACATATCACAAAGTCACAGGAATAAAAACAGTGTGGCACTGCTGCACAACAGCAAAATAGACCCATGGGACAGGATAGAGACAGACACGTAAACAAGTGAAAACTTTGCATTTGGTGAAAGAAGTCCCACAACCCCCTGGAAATGGATGGGTAATCTGTTTGTAACATAAAATGTAGAAAAATTTGGTTTTATAAAACTTAACCAAAATATCCACGCCCAAATCAAAAGGGAATCTTTTGCAACACAAGACAGAAAAAGATTAATTTTGATACATGTGCCTATAAGTAAATATGAAAAATAATGAACCCAAAGAAAAAGAGGAAAATGTGTAAGATAACCACTTCCATAAAGTGTAAACAAATGACTTATCAACACGTGCAAGGGATGTTCAATCTCACTGTTATTAAAGAAATGTCCATTAAAGGAAGAAATATAAAGATTGACAAAGATTTAAAATTCAGTAATACAATAATAGTATTGTCGATGTTATGGGAAAGCTGGTACCATCGAACTCAGGTAACAGGAATGCATTTGCAGTCATTACGACTGTGCATTGCAATGGTCTTTGAGTCACCAGTTGCACGTCTCGGAATCTGTTCTTCAGAGATGCTCCCACTTGAAGCAATGGTGACTGTACACACATGCTGACTGCACCGTGTTTAATTTGGCAAAAGGCTGGACACAATCCAATATATATCAATGGCAAGATGTTTAGATAAATCATGATACATCCGCACAATAGAATATTATACAGCTACGCCAAAGGAAGAGATGAGGATCACTAGTCCTATCACACTGTAGACTGGGAGGTAAATCAGGACAGGGACTGGGAAGCTTATTGGCAATATCTATTATAACTGCAAATGTTTACTTAAGGGTCTTCAACGTGGGGGTGAGCTGAATAAAATACGGAATGTTATGCAGCTTCAGCAAAGAATAGCCACAGACACACTGTTGAGGGGATAAAACCAAGTTGCATACACCCATATATAAATATATACACATATAACAAAAGGTAGAAACTATATGGATATATAAGGAGATGACTGACAGGTAGGTAGATGGATAGATAAGCAGATAGATGACCAATTGATACCTCTAGACACCCCTGGGGAGAAAGGGAGGGGATTCAGGGGGGTGGGAGGAATGTTGACGATAACCCTAGTCTTCTCTGTGATGTCCCATCTAGTACAATGTTCAAGAAGTACAAGAAGAAAAAAGTACAAGAAGAACTTGTTCTCATTTGTTTTTGTAATTCAAAGCTCATTTTCCATGTGGTTCATATACAAAGTGGAATGCTACCCAGCCTTCAAAAAGAAGGGAATTCTACCATTTGTGACGCCACGGATCAACCTGGAGGACCTTATGCCAAGTGAAATAAACCAGGCATGAGAAGACAAGTACCATGCGATCTCACTTAACTGTGTGACCTAAAATAGATAACATAGACATCACAGAAACAGAGAAGAGAATGTTGTTACCAGAGGAGGGAGAGAGGAAAGGAACAGGAAGATGTTGATGAAAGGGTACAAGTTTCAGTAAGACGGGAGGAATACGTTTTTGAGATCTACAGCATAGTACGGTGAGGACAGTTAACAACAATGTATTGCATTTTTCAAAATTGCTAAGAGAGTACATTTCAAATGTTCCCACCACAAAAATGAAAAGTATAGGAGTGGAGAGATGTGTTCATTAGGTGAATTCTATTGTTCCATATTGTACACATATATCATAATATCACATTATAGTACATAAAT
>NW_012154352.1:202536-220403 GCF_000956105.1 Propithecus coquereli
GTTCATTAGGTGAATTCTATTGTTCCATATTGTACACATATATCATAATATCACATTATAGTACATAAATATATAAAATTAAAATGTGCCAAATAAAACCGAAAAACAAATTTAAAAATACATTCATTTCCAAAGCTCATATTTGAGAAAAAGAAACAACCTCACAGTATATTGTTAGTGTGCAGACCTGTGTTGCTTTTAGATATCCCCATGTGTACAGAAGAAGAGAGTGTGCACATAAACGTGGGCATCGGGTAGCCATTTTCTGGAAGGACACACAGGAACCCATTGGCCACAGTCACTACTAGGGTGTGGCTTAAGAAGTAAGCTTATTTCTATCATAAACTCTTCGGGACACTTTTATTTTTTACCAAGTGCATAATTTTTCCTGAAATCCTGGTTTGAAATGAATGAAAATGTTTCTCCACCTCACAGAAAATGCCGTGCTGAGCAAATGCTTGGAAGGAAGGACACCGTCTCCAACACCTGTCTAATCCAATGCTTCCATTGTATGCCCCCATCCTTGGCCTGGCTCAGACCTCAGAACTTCCCCCCTGCACCCCCATGCTACAGCGTGTGCCTTCCAATATTCTGTCCACACTAGCCCTAGAAGAGCTTTCTGGTACCCAGATCTAACTTCTCCCTCCCCTGCTCAAACACCACCCCTGGCTCCCCATTAACCTTGGGGTAAAGTTGACCATTAAAACTTCTCTCTTCCTCTATCTCGGTCTTATCCCTCTCCACACCTTTGCCCAGCCCATCTCCTTGACCTTGAACACTCTTTCCCAACTGCACCCAAATATCTACTGACCATCACTTAGGGACTCAGCTGAGACACTTTTTAACCCCCAGTCCTGCTTCTCTTCCTCTCAACTCTATTCACGCTCCTGTGGGCTGGGAATGTCCTCATGGGGGACTGTTCCCCCACCAGACTGGGAGCACCTGAAAGGCACATCCCTGGCCTGGGTCATTCCCAGGTCTCCAGAGCACAAAAAAAGTGCTGGGCACAGAACTGCGGGTGGGAAGGCAGCGTGGGAGTGTTTGCTACATGGAGGCTGGGTGGGTGAGTGACCCAGATGTTCTGGACAGGAGACGGACGACTTTTACCTCTGGGTCTCCTTTGTGAATCCCTGGACTGGACAGTCGGGTAGGAATTAGGGCACAGAGGAGCAAACTCAGTGAGTGAAGCTGTTTAAAGCAATGATATTTAATGGAGAAAAGAAAGGGAGTGGAGACGAGGTTCATTAATGATCACGTGCTGAGTGGCATCATTAGACCTCACAGATCATTACTAATTCTCTCAGCAACCCCAGTCTTTCTGGCCCGAAAACCTGCAATCATTCCCCTGATAGCCAACTGAGTCCCAAGTCTTGTCTCCGGGCTCTGCTCCAGTTACCACTAAGAAATACCAGTAGAATCAAGAAATACAACTTCTCTCCTCTCCACCTTGGCAGCAGAACCAAGGAGAGGGGCTCAGGAATGGCCACGAGGACCTGCACTCACCATTCAATCTCTTTCGGCTCGCGGTCCCTCAGCAGCTCTTGCACCTCCTGCCGGCAGCACTCCTGATATTCTGGGTGCCTCGCAAGGTTGTACAGGACCCAGGAGAGGCCACTGGCCGTGGTGTCATGGCCTGAGGTGCAAGAAGGTTGAGGTGGGTCTCTGAGCTGCTTCAGCACCAGAGGGGTGGACAGTGCCCTTGCAAGGAGGCCCTCAGGGAGGATGGGAAGGATGGAGTATCCCGGTCCATCCACCTCATCCGTGGAATGGAGAGACCCCTGTCCCCACACTGGGACCCTCACCCCCAAACATGAAGGTATCAGCCTCCGCTCTTATCTCCTCATCTGACAACTGCCTTCCACCTTCATCCTGGAGAGAAAGCAAAACCCAACAAATCTCACTAGCTCTGAGTCTCTTGAGTCTAACCTGAGACAATGTCTGAAGATGCATCCTCCTCCCAGAAACCCAAACCCACCCTGCACTCCTAGATCTCTCCTGGACACCATAGCCAGAGCCCTCGTCTTAAGGGCTTCCTCGCTGCCTGCCTCACCCCCTCTTTCTTTTATCCCTGGTGGGATTAATCAGTGACCCATGAATATTTTCATGTTTCTGTATAATGAGGACTTCTGGGGAAAAAGTTGCTGGCAACCTGGGTTTCAGAATGTTTAAAGGACAATTTGCCTTGGAGCTCAGAAATCAAGTGTTGCTCCAAAGATATTTGCTCACATTCTAGGGTGGTAAACACAGAGAATCTTATCTCCCCTGAAGGCATTTGGTTATAAACCCATAGTCATTTCCTTCTCACTGGAGACTAGTTTACACTCCAGAACAAAGTTCTCTCTCTCTCGCTCTCTGGCCGGAGGAAGGCACAGATGTGCGAGCTGTTCTCTATGAGCTCCAAGGCTCGTAATATTGGGGCCCCTCTGCTATGGTGCAAATTCTGGTGCACTAAGAGGTAAAACATTGCATTGCCCTAGGAGGAATTGGGGAGTGGGTCCCTTCCTGACTCCAATAATTTCCATGCTCCCCAGAGCCCACTGGGTCAAGTCCAAGTTCTTGGATTTGACATTGGCATGAAGCTCCCCATTCTATCTCTTGAGTTCAGGTCCCAGGAAGCCCACCTTGCTCAGCAGGAGCACATCAATGAAGTCCAAAGTCTTGGTCTTGGCTTTGGCCTTGAGGAAGTCATCAAGACCCTGACTGGGCAGGGTGCGGCGTCTCTCCTGGATGACGGCATTTGTGAAGTTGTGCACCAGGCGGCAGGCCTCGCGGAAGCGCCGCCCATCGCGGGTGAGATAGTACAGGAAGTCCATGTACAAGAGGATGTTCTCGCTTCTTTTTTCTATAAGGGCACTAAGCTCCAGGATGGTGGCAATGTATTCACTGGGCTTCCTGCAGGATGAGGGAATGCGGAGGAAACAGCTCAACACACCTGAATCCCCGGGAGGATTTCCCACCAGCAGGCAGGATCTACCTCCCATCAGGAAACTGAGTCTGCAGAAACAGACGGCCCCAGAGATACACAGAGGGCATCAGCCATGAGACTTGGATCTCCAAACCCTCTTCTCTGCCTGCATCCACCTCTGTGAGCTGCCTACATGTCACTAGGCAGCCAGAGCATAGTACAGCTTGGACATCATGCCCCTCCTCCCCTCTGTCTCCGACCCAGTATCCAGTCCTGCCCCTTGTCCTTCCCAAAACTGTGCACACAGCTCAGATGTTATCAGATTCCACCTGGTCCATGGCCCAGCCCCAACCCTAGCCTCCTATATGCAAAGTCACTTCTACTGTTTGCTGTATATCCTCTACTCCTCCTAGCCTCCCTTCCTTCACCCAGACATTTCTACCTACCCTTCCCTGCCCTTCAAAGTCCAGCTGTGAGATACCTCCTCCAGAACAGCTCTTCTGGTTGTCCTCAGTCTTCCCTCACCCACTCACCGCCTTGGGTCCACAGCTCAAGTTCCCAGGCCCTGGGCAAGGACTCACTCCTGACAATGGCTGTCGAAGCTGAAGATGCATTTCTGCAGACTGTCCAAGGTCATGAGGCTGATGTGCTCAAACATGTCCAGACGGGCACTGCCCTCCGAGGCCAGGCGCTGCCACTTGGCCTGGCCAGAGAAGGGGACAGAGCTGGGGCTGGGCCTTACCTCTTTGGAGCCCCTCCCCAACCCCAAACATCAGGATGGACACATTGAGAACCAGCTTCTTGGTCCTCAGGCCCAGGTAGCCATCTCCAGGGAGGACCTGGCTTGGGTGAAAGCAGAAGCTTTTACTATTAGTGGATGAAGACCCCATGGCTGGGAACAGGAGACCTGAGTTCACGTTTCAGCTCTGCATCCTATGCTGAGTGTGCCCTTGGGCAACCCAGTGCCTTCCCTTAGGTGCCACCTGTCAAATCTTCAGGAAGATTTAAGTTGACCTGCTTTGGTGAGAGATAAACCGGGTTAGAATCCCTGCTCCACCACCCCAGGACTCACTACATGGGTAGACTTGAGCAGCCCCTCTAATGTTTCTGGACAGCAGTTTCCTCTTCTGTAATGGGGTAAGAAGAGACTCTAACTGACAGGAGCATTAAAATTAAATTGGACAATTTATATCATGTCACTGGCACAAGGAATCCTTTCTGTCACATAGTGAGTGCTCAAAAATGTTGGCTTTCCACATCTTTATTGTTATAAATGGACTGCAAAAATATCCCTATGTTGGTAGAAGTCGTCTTCCTTGGGCCCTGAGCATCCTTGCTGGGCATGTCAAGAATGCAAAGACCTGTGATCTTAACCTGGGTCATTTCTTCACCCTGTGTTTGAAGAGAAGAACCTTGAGGGATAAGGTAATGATTCCCCTGGACACCTACCAGGCTGTGTCTGCTTGCTGTAAAATCAGATTCCCTAAGCCTAGTGCTCCTCCCCTGCACCGCAATGGACTCCAGGAACAGGCATCGATAGGATCCCGCCTGTGTCACCCACGTGGGATTGAGCGGCTTGGAAAAAGGAGGCAAACCAAGAAGAAGCACGTGCTGTTGTGCCGTGAGTAGTAAACCACCCTTTGTCTCTGACCCTGGAGTCTCATGTCTGTGGCAGAATCCACGAAAAAGTAACACACTAACTTATAACCTTGCGAGTAAGAAAAAAATCTTAGGCAAGTTCAAAAAATCCATATCCTACCTGGAAACCATTCTTGTAAGTGAATTATCAGAAAAATGGAAAAGCAAACAGTACCTTTACTCACCATTAAAATGGGACTAATCGATCAACACTTATGTGCACATATGGAAATAACATTCATGGGAAATCCAGCGGGTGGAAGGGGGCAGGAGGGGACGGGTAATTCACACCTAACGGGTACAATGCCCACTACCTGGGTGCTGAACACACTTACAACTTTGACTCAAACGGTACTAAAGAAATTTTTGTAACCAAAATGTTTGTACCCCCATTATAATCTGAAATAAAAAGGCAAAATATATACATAAATTCCTTACCCCATTCTCCACGAATCCCTCTGCCCACACCCTTTGCAGTGTGATTTTTCAGCAACTTGCACTAAGAGACGGAGCCTACTTTATCCAGCATCCTTTGATTTTGTGCCAGACCTTTGACTTTTTTTGGCCAATACAGTGTGGAAAATGACGACACAATAACTCTACTGAGCTCCAAGAGGCTTTGCAGCCTCCTCTTACTCCCTGGGAGCCCTGTATCTGCTGTGGGGACAGCCGGGGATCCCTTCTGGAGGGAGAGAATTGCGTGGAGGAAAGTCCAGCTGTCCCTGCTGAGGCCGTCCTAGATCAGCCTGATGCTGGCCGAGCCCCACACAGGTGAGAGACTGAGCCAGGATCAGCAACGCTGCCACCTGGCCCGCAGCTGATCACACACCCTGAGTGACCCCTTCCACAGCCACAAGAACCAGCCCACTGTCCCCCAGACTTATTAGCAATCACGAGCACATTGATTAAACCGATGAGTTCAGACGTGGTTTGTTCGCAGCAGTAGCTGCTGTGTAATCTTCATCATTGCTCTCTTGAGCTCACAGGAAGAGAAACAGAGAAACTGACACTGTCTGAGCACCTGCTATGTGCCACGGACAGGATGCCATTACATCATCTTGACCTCCTCTTAAGTAGGGATTATTACACCCATTTTACAGATGAGGAAAGCAAGTCTCCGAGAGGAAGAATCACCAAGCCACCGAGCAGAGCCAGAACTCCAGATCAGACCGCCTGTGGTCCCTCCACCCCAAGGCTCCAGTTAGGACCCCAGTGTCAAGGGACTTACGTGCATTATGCTCACGCTGTCGTTGAAAATCTTCACATAGGGCTTCAGGATGTTGAAATGGAAGGCGGGAGTCAGCATGCGACGGTGGCGGCTCCACTTGTCACCGGCACTCAGCAGGAGCCCCTCCCCTAGTCGGGCAGCGAAGGGCAGTGAGCAAAGGCAGCACCTTCTCCTGCCCCACAAGGCTGTCCCCGCCCCACTACCCTGCAATTACTCACCCAGCCAGGGCTTTATGAAGCTGAAGAAGATATCATCCTTCCGTACAATGGCGGCTGGCATGAATGAGGACAATTAGGGACATGGAGGGGGCAGGGGAGGGGATTGGGGTGGGGTTGGAGGTTCCCAGCCAGGGTTCTGAATTCCCCCCTCCAAGCCCAGCATAGCAGGAAGGGGGCCAAGTGCATACAGAGCAGGGAGGATGTGGGAGGGGAGGGGCCCAGACCAGGCTGCAGCAGACACTAGAGCACCACACACCCTCACAGGGCAGAGCACACACCATCATGCCTTGACATGGCCCCTACATGCCTCAGCATGTCTGCAACAGCCGAACACAGCTCAACACCCTACAAAACACCTTTCTAAGAACCTAGGATACCCTGTCTGCGCAGAACTCTCTGACGCCTCCCGACAGGGATCTCAGACATGTGACCTGAACCCGATGTGTTACCAGTCCTGACATAGCCACGACACACATGACAAAGCCTACATCACCCAACATGGTCTGAATTGACCTGAAATGGTCTGACATGAGCTCAGCATGACCCACGGTTGGGCCCCAGATGGGATTTAAATATAATCTTGTTAATGTCCCAGATGTAGACCAGGTGTGAGCCAGACTGTGCCCCAGCTGTGATCCAAACATACCTTAAGGCCTGCCATAGACAAGACTCGTATCTCAGACAGCTCACAGAGGGGCCCTGGGTCCCAGACCTCAGACAAGCCCCAAATACGGCCCAGATGTGACAAGCAGGAGAAAAAGCAAATCTCAAACACTTCAGACAAGAACCAGATAGGCCCCACCATGTTCCAAGTGACCTTGGCTACAGCTGAGCCCCAGACCTGGTGATCGCCATGATTCCAGGTGTAAACCAGGTGTAACCAGGTGTAACAGGGACCAGGTGCCATCTGGACCCAGGTGTAAATATACACATGACAAGATGTGTCCATACAGCAGATGCCACACAGACATGCTCAGACATGAGCAAACAGGACCAGAGGTCAGACAGAGGTCAGACAGGTCAGTCCAGGGGAGACAGAGGCAGTGTCTTCTCCACCGCCGCAGCCCCTCCTGTCTGGACTCGGGTCCCCAGACCAGCTGGAGGCAGCACAGAGACCGCAGCAGTGGGCGAGCTGTGGCCAATGCACTGTCCGTCTGAGCAAAGAGCACGGGCTTGATGCAGGTGGGTGGAGGATGCGGACGACCACGTCCCACGGCCTCAACCGCTGGCAGCGACATCCCCAAAGGTGCTGGCTCGGCCCTGCGTGTACAGGAGACCGTCCTGCAAGCCCCGAGTCTGGAGAAGAGCAGACAGAACCCAATTCACAGTCTTCCAGGCTGCCAGGGAGAAGGACCTGTGAGGTAGAGACACAGCCCGGAGCCCTGGGGAGTCCGTCCCGCGTCTCATCAACCTCTGCGCTGAGCCTCTGCCTTGGCATCCCCCCGCCATTCTCAAACGCAGCAACCAGGAGCCTCAGTGACTGGACAGGAAAAGCCATTCCCTGTTTGGATCCTGTTGTGGTTTGAATGTCTGCCCCTCGGAAACTCACGTTGAACGTGGATCCCCACGAGGCGGAACTGAGAGATGGGGCCTTCAAGAGGCGGCTGGATCCTGTTGGGTCTGCCCTCCTGAACACACTCATCCATTGAGGGGTTAATAAATTAATCTATTAGTGGGTTAATGGATTAATGGGTTGTCACGGGAGTGGGATTGGTGGCTTTATAAGAAGAGGAAGGCAGACCTGAGCAAGCACACTCAGTCCCCTGCCCTGCGGTGCCTTCTGCCATGCTCTGACACAGCACAAGGCACTCGCTAGAAGCTGACCAGATACAACAGCTCAACCTCGAACTTCCCAGCCTCCATAACTGTGAGTATAAATTTCTTTTCTTCATAAATCACCTAGTGTCAGCTATTGAGTTACAGCAACAGATGAACTAAGAGAGATTGTAAATGCCAGTTCACCTTGGCTGTCTCTCAGCCCATTTTCTACATAGAGAAACTAACACTCTGAATGATGAAGCCCCTCACCCACAACCTCCAAGGTAGTCAGGGGCATGCCTGAGACCTCAGCTTGGCTCTGTCTGAATCCAGGGCCTGAGTTCTTATCATCAAATTCCTTTGTGCCGAAAAACAATAGCTCTGGAAGCCACACACCTGGCAAGACTGGGCAATCAGAGTCATAGTGAGTAGGTGAGGAATTGGTCCTGTGACCCAGGCCAGGACAATCACAGTGAATCTCAGGCTACTTATGGAAGGTCTGAGGAAAAGAGGAGATTTCCGAAGCTTCTGGAACCCCTCAGGGACACCACGAGGAAAGGGTGGCCTTGCAAGAAAAAGTGATACAGTAAAAGATAAAACCAAGAGGGACACAGATGGCTGAAGAGATTCAGACCTGGATCCAGCCTTGCCTGAAGGCCACCCTCTCTGGACTTTATGGTCAACAGATTTCTTTTCTTTGCTGAAATGACATGAGGGTCAGTTTCCATCACTCAAAACTGAAAGAGATGTCAGAAGCCAGAGAGACCCAGGGACCTGCCCAGAGTCACTCAGCATTTTAGCTTTAGAGCCATAGCCTCTGTGGGATGCTGCCTGTTTCCCTGGTCAGCCTGGCCTGCCCAAGGAAGGGAGGGCAGAGGGCAAGGGAAGGGCACCAGGCTGCAGTGGGGCTCCTTGGAGATTCCTGGGGCCTGGAGCAGAAGAGCAATGAACTTAGGGCAGACGAGCCACCGGATGGGGTAGAAGGAGCTGACCCACAGTGGTGGCACTCATGCAAGCGGTCCAGGTCCTCCACCAGCTGCCAGTTCTCCTCGTTGTCCTGGACTTGGGCACATGCGAGGCTGACAGCAGGCCTGGCAGGGAGCCTGGAACACTAATGGTGCCCACTGCGTCACCCTTCCTGCACTTAAAAAGTTCCTCCTCATCAATCCAGACCCAGCTCTAGCAACTCCTCCTGCAGGAAGCCTTCCAGCCTGCCCCAGCAGAAACTTAGTTCTACTCTGAGCTGTCATAGTGCATCTTCGTCTGGTCCATTCCTGACCACATGAAGTTGGGGAGTTCCCCCAGGAGAAGGCCTTGAACTGACAGGCCTCCTAGGGCCCCAGTGGTGCCCAGGACACCAGGGCAGGGAGCAGAGGACAGTGCAGGGAGGAGACACTGAGGTGGGAGCGGGTGAGTACATGCAGGGAAGAGGAAGGTGGCTAAGGGAAAAGGGGGAGGAAGGGACCCAGGTACTTCAGGGGTAAAGCAGGAGCATGGGAGAGGAGGGGCTAGAAGCCCTTGGATGCGCCGCGGCGCCCACCACCACTAGCTCTGCATGGTACCTGACGCATTCAGAACAGGTCGGAGGGTGTCGGGGTGGCACAAAGTGATGACGGGGAGGATAGGGCCCAGCCAGCACTTAAAGCCCTGGGGGTAGGTGGCCACCAGCTGAGTCTCTTCCCTCAAACCCTCCTCTGTGGGGGGGACCTGCAAGCAAGACAGGGCCGTCACCTCCTGTGATGGTTAATTTCAGGTATCAATGTGACCGGGCTAAGGGTTGCCCAGATAGCTGGTAAATATTATTTCTACGTGTGTCTGTGAGAGTTTCCAGAAGAGACGAGGAGCTGAATGGGTAAACTGAGGAAGGAAGCTCTGCCCTCCCCAGTGTGGCAGGCAGCATCCAACCCACTGAGGGCCCAGAGAGAACAAAAAGGCGGAGGAGGGGACTTGGCTCTGTCTCCCGGAGCTGGGACTTCCACCTTCTCTGCCCTTGGACATCCGAGCTCCAGCTGCTCAGGCCTTCTGACTCGGACTGAGCGACAGCTCCGGCGCCCTGGGTCTCCAGCTTGCAGTCGGCACAGGGTGGGACTTCCTGGTCTCCAAAGTCGCCTGAGCCAGTTCTCATGGTAAATCCCCTCTTCTCTGTCCAGACCTATACCAGATCTGTGTGCCCCGTGGTTGTGTCTCTGTGGAACACTGACTAATACACGTCCCCAGGAGTGGCCACCGCAGGTCCCCCGCAGCCTCTGGAGGTGGCACAGCCTCTGCAGTGAACGGAGTGTCTGGATTCTGCAGAGATGAGGGGATCTCTGCTTCCTCCTGCGCCTTCTCTCCTGGGGCCATCTCCCAATGCCACAGTTGCGGCCCAGGCAGAGGCAGGGGACATGATCTGTGCCCATACATGGGCCAACTTGGCTCCAGAGGAAGGGTTTTCTTGTCCTGGGAGTGGTTCTGGCCTGGGGACAGCCATATGGGGATGTCCACACAGAGGGGGTTGTGGGCAGCAGTGTGACCTCAGGACGTGTCCCTAAGGCAGGTTTCCACATCCCCTCATGTCCTGGCTGGTGCACGTGGGCTTCAGTTCCTCCCATGGGGAAGGGTCTGCACCCTGGGGACCTTCCAGCCTCAGCAGACCCCACGGAGCAGAGGGGAGCTCTACCTGTCCATGTGGACCATGGCTCCCACCTGTGAACACCTTCTGCGCATCAATCTCTGCATAGTGAGTCCTGAGAGCTCTGCACTGAGCCTAAGGACACACCCATTGCCCCTGCCATTACAAGTGAACAGGTTGAAGCCACATCACCCACAGGGAAGAGCAGGTCCAAGTCAGAGGGCAAGGTGTGGGGAGAGGGGAGTTGGGAAAGGCTCCTGAGAGGGGAAGCGAGCGGCCAACTGTCACGCAGGTTGCACAGCAGGGCCCACTGGGACATCTTAGTGGGGAAGAGCAGGGTAAGAGGAGGGGGCCCAGGAAGGGCCGGGGTGGGACACTGTCCCCACCTGTCTTCTGGCCCAGCTGTGCCCCTGTGTGTTTAGGGGAGTGGGGGAGTCACAGCCCAGAGAGGGGCAGACACAAGACACGGGCCAGGCAGGGAGGTCCAGGCAGGGCCACCCTGGACACTGCCCCTCAGGTGGCGTCAAGTCCCACGGTGGAGAATTGGGAACACCAGGGGTCCCTGCTCTGTGCAGCCCTCCCCGGGAGCCCTCACGGTGCACCAATGTGGGAAGACAGGCAGGAAAAGGGTGCTGAGCGGGCTGGGGTGGGAGGACAAGGAGAGGACAGAGGCCTGGGACGGCACAGCAGAGCAGTGAGGCAGTGAGCAGAGGAGTGAGTGAGCCGCCTCCCTCGCTTCTCTGCCGTCCCAGACCCCAGCCCACCTCCAGCCCCGGCTCCATGAGCCCCTTCCTGTCCTGGGGAAGTCCACCCACCCTGACACCCCAGACCCGTCCTGCTGCCACACTCACCAAGTCCAGGTGACCCCAAAACCAGCTCCGTTTCGGAGGCTGCGGGAAACAGCGGAGGCGGCGGCAGGTGTCATAGAAGGCATAGGTCCAGGCCAGGACGCGGGCCAGGAGCCAGGAGGCCCCGACCAGCAGCAGCAGCAGCCATGGGGAGGCTGCCAGGGGCCCCAGGCCCAGCCAGGACAGGCTCAGCTGTGACATCCTGCAGGGCAGACGGGTGCAGGGGGAATTCCTGAGGCCCAGGAGAGGGAAGGGCGCTCCGGGGCCAGGACAGAGGGGCAGGGGTGGGGAGGGGAGGGCTCAGAGATGGGGACACAGGGGCTGAGAGCAGGGAGGGAGACCCAGGGACCCCAGGGGAAGAGGCAGATTGAGAGGGAGAAGAAAAGGAAGAGGAGGAGGAGGAGGAGGGGGTGGAGGGTGAGGAGGAGGAGAGAGAAAGCTGATTACAGTTTAGAAAGGCCCAGCTGAATCACTGGGAGTCTGCCAAGGGCTCAGTTTCCAGGAAACCACCAGTCCCAGGACCACATTCCTGCAGCCGCCGCAGCTTGGGCAGCCCCCCCTCACCCAGGCCAGGACCGTGCAAGCCCACCTCCCCCAGCCTGGCACCTTCTCTCAGGAGCAGCTTGTCCACACAACCTCCTCTTCCCCTGTCCTGGGTGGTCTTTGCCCTGATCCTGATAATGGCGGCTGCAGCAGGGCCGGGCTGGGCTGGGCTGGGCCTTTCCTGGGCAGGCGGCCAGGACATGGGGCGGGAAGCAGCTGTGTGCAGAAGGACCAGCTCGGGACGACACTGCACTTTCCACATCGGGGTGTGCAGTGAGTGGGGGCGATCAAAGGTGACTCAGAGCCCCAAGGTTTACACACCAGGGTGCGGCAGATAAAAGCATGAAGCGGAGAGTTCAGGTGCCAGGCGAGCAGGGCCAGGCCAACCCTCGTCCCGATCATCTCCTGAGCTCCTGTCCCAGAGTCGGCCTGGAGGAGAACATGCACCATTTCTCGGGGCAGAATTAGGAGGCTTGGAGATGAAAGCCCAGGGACCCAGGCTGTGCAGTCTGGCGGGAGTTCGAGTCCTGCCTGGAGGCAGCCCAGGCCCTGGGTTGAGACATGACCGCTAGGAACAGAAACAAACAATCCAGGCTTGCTGGAGATTATTCCAGTCAGATTCTGGGGATAAAGGGCCCAGCTGCTGGCCGGGTGCAGTGGCCAAGGCGTGTAATCCCAGCACTCTGGGAGGCCGAGGCAGGAGGATCATTTGAGGTCAGGAGTTGGAGACCAGCCTGAGCGAGAGTGAGACCCCGTCTCTACTAAAAATAGAAAATATTAGCTGGGCATTGTGGCTCACCCCTGCAGTCCCAGCTATTGGGGACACTGAGGCAGGAGGATCGCTTGAGCCCAGGAGTTTGAAGTTGCGGTGAGCTAGGCTGATGCCACTGCACTCCAGCCTGCACTACAGAGAGAGACCCTGTCTTAAAAAAAAGAGCCCAGCAACAAGGGCAAACCTGGAGGCTGGGCTCAGCGTCCAAGGACAAGGGGAGGCTCTGGGGGTGAGGCTGAGAGGGGCCGTGAGCACACGGTGTCCAAGCAGGGAGGGCAGAGCCAGGGGACCCTGAGTGGAGTCCTCGTGCTGCTTCATCCTTGCTCTGAGGGTGGACAGTGCCGGCCAGGCTGGACTCATTCTTCCCATCTGGTAAATGGGATATCAGATGAGGTCCTAGTTGGGTGACAGAGGATGGGTCTACAGAGTTGGGAGCCAAAAGAGAAAGTGAAGGGAAGGGGCTGGCAAGTAGCCCTTGAGCCGCTGTGGACCAGGGCTCTGCTCTGTGCAGGAGACTGTAAAGTCCTTCTGCTGTGTGGTCTACATAAACTGCACATACTGTGTGCTTTACATAAAGTGCACCCACTGTGTGCTGGCACTCCACATACATCCTGTCTACTGTGTTCCAGGTGCTCTATAGAAAGCAAAATTACTTTGAGCACAGTACTTTATATAACATGCACCTACTGTGTGCCGGGTGTTCTATGCAAAGCATGCCTACTGTGTGTGAGATGCTCTACATAGAGCATGTGTACTACGTGTCTTGTGATGCACATAAAGTGCACCCACTGTGTGCCAAGCACTCTACATAATCCTGTCTACTGTGTCAGGTGTTCTACATAAAACATGCCTACTATGTGTGCCAGGTACTCTACAGAAAGTGTGCCTTCTTTGTGTCAGATGCTCACCTGCATCACAATGCACAATGCATTTCCACCCCGCTGCCCTCAATTCTGTGGCACAGCTCAGGACGTTGATGGAGAGACCCGAGCAATGTCCTCCAGAGGAGGGAAGATGCCCATTTAACAGAAGAGCGAACTGAGGCTGAGAGAGGGCGAGTCTCGAGCCCCAGTTGCAGAGCTCATAGGAACCCAGGTCTGTCAGACTGTCAAGCCTACACCCTTTCGCTCTGCCGTGCTACTCTGCTCCCATTCACTGGGTACAAGGCCATATTAATCCAGGGACGTCTATAATAGCGGAACATCAGTCAGTGTGGTGGCCCCGGAGGGGAAATATCCTGAGGCCCTTGTATCACCACCTGCCTCCTCCTCCCACACCCAGGACGCTCCACCCAACAGACCTAGTGCCATCCCCACCCTCGGCTCTCCCTGAATTCCGATCAGAATTGCCCCGTGGGGTGTCTCAGGTGCGGGAGGGCTGGGAGGGTGGGGATCCCAGCAGAGCTGCCGAGCAGGAGGGCTGGGAAAGGACAGTCCTGACACTGGCAGGATGTTGGGGAGACTCCGAACCTCCTCCGCCCCCGTCCAGCTCAGTCAGCCAGAGGATTTGGGCAGGTGGTCCCGGACCCCCCTCCTCAGGTGGTGGGGTGTGCCCCCTCCTGAATCTCCTCCTCCTCCAGCGGGGAAGACCTCACCTGCTGGCAGGTTCCTCCGCTTCAGGGTCTGGGGCAAATGCAGAGTCTGACAAACCAGGCAGGGTCCTGGAGACACAGAAGAAAGAGCCCCGGGTGGCCAGAGGGGCTCAGCGGACTGCAAGACCTACTATGTGCCTGGGCTGGGCAGGCAGCCTAGAGCAGGAATGGCGGCCTCCACCCTTCGCCAGCACAAGTCACTGAGCCTGTTCTAAGTCCTTTAATTATATTCACCATCGTTTTTGCCATTTTACAAATGAGGAATAGAGTCTGCAAGGTATTTGTGTGACTACCCGCAGTCACAAAGCTGGGGAGCCAGGCTGTGCCCCGCCACCCAGCCTCGCCTCGTGCACCCTCCACCACTGGGCTGCGCTCATTGGTGTCTGTAAACGGCCATTTCCGCAGAACTCACCTCTCGGACTGTGGTGATAATTAAAAGAGACAAAGTATGTAAACTGCATAAGACAGAGCAACGGCTTAGTAAACGCTACTCGCTGTTACTGATGTTGCTGCTGGTGCCGTGTGAGCTGGACATGGGGTTTGGACTGGGCCCTGCAGGGGTCAGAGGTGTAGACCTTGGCCCTACAGGTCCAGCCTGTTCTCACCATCTGGTCTCTTTGGCTGTCGGTAATGACTCGGGGAGCACCCTCCTGGGCACGGGGAGCCTCGGCCTGAATCCAGAAGGGTTTTCCATGGAGAAGTAGCAACGGGACGCCTTGAACACCTGCCAGGTGTTGAGCACTGCTCACAGCTGGATTCTTGGGGAAGACTTCAGCTGTTTTGGCAGCTGGTGGCTGGTCAGTGCATGGATTCTACCTCCTACCCAATGAAGGGATGAGCCGTGTACCAGCAAGCTACTGCATCCCTGGCAGTCTCTGCTTATATGCCCCCAGGACGGAGAGCTCACCACACACACACACTCGTGGTCTATTCCTTTAAAGAACATTAGAAGGCAGATCCTCTATGGCAGTGGCCTGAAATGTAACCAGTGGTAACACTGATGAAGAGGGGTTTGTTTAAAATGCACCTTCCTTGCTGTGTGTTCGCCTGTCAAGAGGGGAGAGATATGATACCAGTTAAGACCGTGAGGTGCAGAACCTCATGTGGAGCCTGCGACATTTTCTCACAGTGGGGTGGAGAGTGAATGAATGCATAAGCTCCTAGTCGCCATATTTGTGTGAATAGATCCTAGCATGGATAGTATTTCAGCCTGGACTACAGGTACTAATGTACCTATAAGTATTTACATGTTTACATATTTCACTGGTGATATTTTCCCTCTTTTTAGAAAGTAATCCCCACAGGTCTCTATTTGTGGGACCCTGCATGACACTGAGGACTTGGACTCTGGGCTCCAGGAGTGCATGGGATACACCTGAGCTGGCTGGCACCCTGCAGCCTCAGAGGCCAAGGAGTCCTGGGGTGGTCGCTGTCCCTCGTGCTGACGGAGGCAGAGACTCTCCCATTCCCTCTCCTGTCCCCTCACTACCCACGTGGTACTCCAGACACATGGGGATGCTATCAGGGCCCAGAGGGGGTGCTTTAGGGGTTTTGGGGAGGTGTTCACGATTTCCCCACTCACACTCACTTTCGCTGCTAAGCAAAGAAAGGAAGTACTACTGCAGAAATTTCCATGTCTCCTCTGGTGCGTGGCATCTGCCAGGCCAACCCTACTGCCTGTGTCTCCCTTTTAGGGAACTTTTGACACCTGAGTGCAAACACGAGCTGGACCAGAAGCCCCAAATAGCCCCGAGGTTTGTACCCGTTCCCCGTGGGCGTAGCATTTCCCTCCTTTGGGGACTCGGCGGCCTGCTGGTGCTGATGCACCAATTGGGGTCATTCCGCGTGGACCCATGCTGAGTTCAGGGCACTGGCACACATGGACCCACAGCACTGCACTGTGAATCCGTGTGAGCCTGTCTGACTGACTCTGTGTGTCCGTGTTATTCAGGTGCCATCTGTGGTCTGCTGTGGCCTGCAGTCCCCCATGAGGGCAAGACGACGACGGAAACTTTCTCGCCTGTGGCCTCCAGAGCGGCCCCCCACAGGACAACTCCAGGCTCCGCGCCACGTATCATCCCACCCTCCACAGGTGGCCACATCTCTCTCCTCCAAGTGTTTCTGATGCCATTTCTATGCGATTTCAGAGCGTCCTTCTAGGACATGCCCTCTCTTGCCTCCAATGGATGTGGGGAATTTCTGGCTTTTTGGTTCAGCTTTTGGCTCCACCAGATGAGGAACAAGATGTTCTTGTCACAGCGGTGGGACCTTTCTCGTAATGCCACTCACAGAACCCTCGCCTGTGCTTCCTGCTGGTGCTGATGTGTAAACACCAACACTCACGGCCAAGAAACAAGGACAAATGCTCAACATCTCTAATCATCAGGGAAACGCAACTCAAAACCACAATGGATATAACGTAAAGCCAGTGAGAACAGCTTTTATCAAGAAGTCCGAAAACAACAAATGCTGGCGTGGATGTGGAGAGATAGGCACACTGCTACACTGCTGGTGGGACTGCAAACTAGTACAACCTGTGTGGAAAGCAATACAGAGATACCTCAAAGAGCTACAGGTAGCGCCACTGGGTCCATAATGGAGATCGCAGTTGGCAGGCCTGGTATCAGGGGCTCTAGTGGGCATGGATATTGCCTAGTCCCTGGGTGGACGGGACTGTTTCCAGGAACTTTGTCTGTGCAGCTGATGCCAGGATGAGGATATGCTTCAGTGTCTTCAGATAGTGCTCTATTGCCAGGTGCACCCTGGGTGTGGCTTCCCGCAGGCCTTTGGGGGGCCGTTGAATCACTGGGGGGGAGGGGGTCCCGGTGCAGGCCACGCTGCCATGTTTCAGAGCTGAGTGAAGCTGGAATGGAGTCGAGGATGTGGTTTAGGGTCTACAGCTAACACCAAGATCTTCAGGTCTCTCTCTGGGGCCACACACAGGTGCTGTCTCCGGGCAGGTGCCAGGGTGGGCATGCCTGCTCTCAGACCACGCTTGAGAGGGGCTGGCTGCAGCCAATTTCTAGGGCAGTTTTCAGACCCACAATCAGACTGAGGTCAGTGAGTCAGGCTGCAGTGGCGCCGCCAGACGTGCCTCCCGAGGGTTCCTGGGTGGGAAAAATGCCTCTCGATTTGTAGCCAGAACTGAGATTAAGGGGCATCTGAGGATCCCCTGTGAGTCCGAGGTTGGCAGTCCTGCCTGCTGGGCTTCTCTCCTGGTAAAACTCTCGCCAGGAAGACCTGCTCTAGGCCTACAGGCGGGAGGGCGGGGCAGGATCCAAGCCCTAGGGATGTTTTAGGATTTGCTGTGAGACTAAGGCTGGAAGCTCAACTCGGTGGCACCAGTGCTTGCGACTTCCGGCAGTTCTCGTGCAGCCGGGGTTGCTCCGGACCAGAGGCAGGAGAGGCTGAAGCTGGCATTCAGGGCCCCTTCAGAATCTGCTGTGGGACGGAGGCCTGCAAACCTGTAGGTGACACAGATGCATGAGCGGCCCTCTGGGTCCCTGTGTGATCAGGACTAATTTGGGACCACAGCTGACGAGAGACGGAGCTAAGTCACTGGGTAGTTTCCAGGTCCACTGCTGAGGGCGACGGCAGTGAGCCTGTCTGCTGAAGCGCCAGTCACGTGGGTTCCTCCTAGACCCCTTGGTGGATGATTCTGGACGAAGGATCGAGGCCGGCTGGGGCTATAGCTAAGCCCTTCCTGGAATAGGGCCTTTTCCAGATCTTGAGCCAGGACCAAGATCGGCACGTCC
>NW_012154352.1:221983-254051 GCF_000956105.1 Propithecus coquereli
ATTTTCCTCTCGAAAAGTGTCTGAAGAATGCATTTTAGTAATTCTTTTAGTTTGGCTCTTTCGGTGGTGAAAATTCTCTACTTTCGTTTATCAGAAAATGTCTTTATTTTGCCTTCATTTTTGAAGGACGTGTGAGGCAGATATAAGAAGTTAGATTGCAGTTACTTTCGTTAGGCCTGTGGGAAATAACATCTAATCTTCTGTCCTTGACTTTTGGTATTCAGAAGTTAACTGTCAGCCCACTTGCCTTCCCTTTGAATAAAATCTCTCTCTTTACTCCTCTAACTCGTGGCTGCTTTGAATTTTGTTCTCTTTTCTTTAGCTTTTCTGAAGTTTTACAACAATATGTCGAGGTGTGGATTCCTCTTATTTATTTTGCTTGGGGTTCACTGGGGTTCTGGAATCTACAGATAGACGGTTTCATCACTTTTAGAAAAATCTTGGCCATGATTTCTTCAAATAATGCATATACCATATTCTCTCTTTCTTATTTCTGAGATTGTGATTAAACAAAATTTATGCATTGTCATTCTAACCCCTATGTTTCCTTCCCTCTCTTCTGTATTCTCCATTCTTTATTGCCTTTCTGTGCTTTTTTTTTTACTTCAGCATATTATGTGGGTACAGGTGTTTAGGTTACGTATGTTGCCCTTGCCCCCTTACCCCCCAATCCGAGCTTCAAGAATGTCTATCCCCCAGGTGGTGTGAATCTCACTCATTGTTTATGCATATGCCTGTTCCCTCCTCCCCCCTCTCCCCTCCCCTCTGCCCGACATCCAATAGATGTTATCCTTATATGTGCACTTAGGTGTTGATCAGTTAATACCAATTTGATGGTGAGTACATGTGGGGCTTTTGTTTCCATTCTTGGGATACCTCACTTAGTAGAATGCGTTCCAGCTCTATCTAGGAGTATACAAGAGGTGCTACATCACCATTGTTTCTTAAAGCTGAATAGTACTCCATGGTATACATAGATCACATTTTATTAATCCACTCATGTATTGATGGACACTTGGGTTGTTTCCACATCTTTGCAATTGTGAATTTTGCTGCTATAAACATTCAGATGCAGGTGTCTTTTTTATACAGTATGATTTACCCAAAAGACCAAATGATACTGTATAAGAAAGACACTTGCCTTCATTTTTGAAGGACATGTTAGGCGGAAATAAGAAGTTAGATTGCAGTTACTTTCTTTAGGCCTGTGGGAAGTAACACCTACAGTCTTCTGTCCTTGACTTTTGGTGTTGGGAAGGTAGCTGTCGGCCCACTTGCCTTCCCTTTGAATATAATCTTTCTCTTTACACCTCTAACTTGTGGCTGTTTTGAATTTTGTTCTCTTTTCTTTAGCTTTTCTGAAGTTTTGCAACAATATGTAGAGGTGTGGATTCCTCTTATTTATTTTGCTTGGGGTTCACTGGGGTTCTGGAATCTACTGATAGACGTTTTCATCAGTTTTAGAAAAATCTTGGCCATGATTTCTTCAAATAATGCGTATACCATATTCTCTCTCTCTTATTTCTGAGATTGTGATTAAACAAAATTTATACATTGTCATTCTAACCCCTATGTTTCCTTCCCTCCCTTCTGTATTCTCCATTCTTCATTGCCTTTCTGTGCTTCTGTTTTTTTATTATGTCTTCTTACCCTTGCTCCAATTCACTAATTCTCTCTTCAATCGTGTCCGACCTACATTAAACTTCCACACTATTAGTATTGAATTTTTCGTTCTAAAAAATACATTTTGGTTCTTTAAAAAGTCGGCTCTGTCCCTCTTGACAATCCCTGATTCTCTGAAGACATTTCTAAAACTGCATTTCCTTCTTTAAGCCAAGAAAGCTATGTCGTTTCATAGTCCTTGCCTGATAATTCCAATATCTGCAGTCTCTGTTGGACCGTTTCTGGAACCACGGGGAACTGGATGATTCTGAAGGTGCTCGTGACTGTGTCATAACATATCCTGTCAATTTTATGGGGAGGAAGAGGCAGAGTCAGAGAATTCGGCTCCCTCCGCTCTATCCCTGGGTTTGCTACAGGAGCCTGCTCTGGGTCCTTGGCCTTGTTCCCTGCCCTCTATGGATTTTGTGTTTCCAGAGGCAACAACAGAGGATGTTTTTTTCTGAGGACCGACTTCTACATCTTTCCAGACTTTTTTCCCGAGAGAAGAAAACATCCTGGAAAACTTTGTCCCAGAGTCCAGTCCCATTTTCCCAAAATGCTTAGACTTGGGAGGCAGCCAGCCCAGCCTAGCTACCCAGTGCAGGGGTGGGGTTTGCCGATGAGATCTGGGAGTAGGTGATGTGCAAACTGAGACCTCAAGGAAGAAGAGGACTGAGATTGGTGAGAGTGAGTGGTGGAAGGGGTGCCCCAGGCAGAAGGAGGGAGAGAGGGAAGAAGGAAAAAGGGAGGGAAGGAGAGAGAAGGTAGGGAGGAAGGAAGGAAGAAAGGAAGGAAAGAAGGAAGGAAGGAAGGAAAGAAGGGAGGGAGGGAGGGATAGAGGGAGAGAGGAAGGAAAGAAGGAAGGAAAGAGGAAGGAAGGAAAGAAGGAAGGAGGAAGGGATAGAGGGAGAGAAGAAGGAAAGAAGGAAGGAAGGAAGAAAAAGGAATGCAGGGAGAGCAGGCATTTCCACAATCACAGCCGCTCTCCTTGGACTTCAAGGAAAAGGCATAATGCATCCCGCATCCCCAGACAGGCACCTGGAGAGGCCTCTGGGACCCTGCCACTGGGGAAGATGCCTGCAGGAATAAATTTCCTGCCCCATCCACCATGGCCCAGGCGTCCTGGGTGCTGGGCCACCCAGGCCCGGCTGCAGGGCATCATCAAAGCTCTCCAAGGAAAGTAAGTGGAGCCCACTGTTTCCAGAGCCCCAGGGGCTGCAAGGGAGAGGCGTGAGGACCAGGGAAAAGTGGAGCAGAGGGCGGCCTTGGCAGGGGAGGGGTGCGGAGCATGGGACGATGCGGAGTAGGGAGTCTGCAGCCCCAGCAACCCTGCTCCAGGCTGGGTAGGGCTGTCCTGCCTCCTGGTCCTCCACGTGACCTTCGCTCTGTGTGTGTTTTCTCCTCTTCTCACGGGGACTCTGATCATTGGGTTTAGGGCCCACCCGCATTCAGAGTGATCTTGTTTTGGGATCTTTACCGGAATTACATCTGTAAAGGCCCTGTTTCCACATAAGATCACATTCTGAGGTTTGGGTGGACACTATTCAACTCAAAGTAGTGTCATTGCACACGTAGCCACCGTGTGTCCCTAGTGTATCCCAAGCCCAGATGAGCCCCGGCACCTGTGGTCAGGAGGTGTGTGCAGAATGAGCGACGATGTCTCTGTTTCTGGCTGTTCCCTGGGTGTCCCTGCCCGTGTGTATTTCAAAAGCGGCGTGGCTCAGCTCTGTCTGCGTTTGCACCCGTGTGCACAGTCTCAGGTCTAGGACACGGCGGCATAAGCACAGAGGGCTGAATGAGTTGAAGAGTGTCCCCCTTGAGGAAGGAGGGCACCGGGGCAGGATGCGGGAGCCAGCCTGCATACACAACGGCTTGCGGCTCTGCCTCGGAGCACTCTATGCTCGTGCAGGGAACTTGGAGAGCCCCTTTGGAGAACCCTGCGGAGGGGTCGTTCTGGCAAAGGGTGGGACAGAGCAAGTGTCAGAGGGAGACAGGGAGCTGGGAGAGCCTTTGTGAAATCTCTAGGAAAACTCGTGTACTGAGGAGCAGGGTCCCTGGAGCCTGCTTGTAGCCAGGGGAGGAGAAGAGGCAGGCACCGTGAGGGAGCGGTGCTGGGCACGGGGTGGGGTATTCCCAGTGTCGGAGGGAAGAGTAGTCCGGAATGGGGTTGAAACCCTGGACTGTCACAGTGCCTATATGGGGCACCTGGTGGGGAAGGCTGAGTGACAGCCAGCTCAGTAGACGGCAAACAGCAACAGTGACAGAGATGCTCCCAACACTGCCAGCTGGGAGGCTTGAAAACTTCTCGCTGAGCACTTGACATCACATCTCAACAGAGGATCCGCAGGGCAGGCGTCTAGTTCTCCCAACACACAATAAGAACCTGGGATTTGAGCGACGGGTCTGCAAGATTCCACAACCTGTGTATGGCAGCGGTCCCCAACCTTTTTGGCACCAGGGACCATTTTCATGGAAAACAATTTTTATTTTATTTTATTTTTCTTTTATTTCAGCATATTATGGGGGTAGAGATGTTTAGGTCATGTATGTTGCCCTTGGTCCCCGCCCCCCAAGTCTGTGTTTCAAATATATCCATCCTTCAGGTGGTGCACATTGCACTCCTTGTGTATACAAATTTTTCCACGGACCAGGGAGGAGGGGGGATGGTTTGGGGATTATTCAAGCACATTCCATTTATTGTGCACTTTATTTCTATTATTATTACATTGTAATATATGATGAAATAATTATACAGCTCACCATAGGTTGGGGACCCCTGTCTTAGAGAACTGGCTCTGGTAGTTGGAGGTGGGGGTGGAACAGAGGAGGGGAGGTGAGCAGGCGCAGTGGTCCAGGAGAGAGGTCAGAGGTGGGTCTGTGTCCATGTGATGGAGGGGCAGGGAGTGAGGTCAGGGATGATGGTGGAAGGACAGGAGGGATGAGGAAGAGGAGCGAGTTAAGGCTGGTGCTCCAGTTACTGGCTCGGCTGGCTGGGTCCCCTCTAAACAACCCAAAGACACTACTTTCCCGTGTGGGCACACCCGTCTCGTCTGAGCTGAACTGTGCATTCTCCAGGTGGTGTTTTCAGCCCTCTAGGCATTGGACCGATGTGGCTCAGAGAGAACACTTAGCAGCAATCTCCAGGTAGTGCTGGGAGGAGACATTGCAACATTGGCATGAACCCTGTCCCGGGCATTCAAAAACCTATTATCAAAACAGTAGCTTGAGTTAGTCGAAGATACATATATATGCACAAATATATATATTTGCAAATTTTCGTTGGACTGAAACTGCAGACATCTGAGTTGATTGCACTCCTCAGTCGATGACATTTTATCATCACTGAGCTGCATAACAGGGGCCATTCTCTTCTGTTTATGCCCATTTATCGTCATGTCTCATTCCTGTTCCCCTACCCGCCACAGGCTGCCGTCCTAATATGCTCAAAGTGCATCCTTCTGCTTGCACAAATTCTTATAAAAGTGTACGGTTGCATATACGTGCGTACATGTAAAGCACATACGTGCTTTCACTGGGGGACATTGTTCTGTGCTGGAGGTATCATATTTCTTTCTGGTTTTCCACCCAGCACTGTATTTTTGAGAATCATCCATGTTGCTATGTCAATATCATGTTTGTTGCTCCTAAATGTTGTCTGCTACGTTCTGGGGTACGCCTCCACCCCCCCTAGTTAGTGGGGGTCGCCCGGGCTGCCCATGACTCTCTGCCATCCTGGACAATGCTGCAATGCAGTTCCTCACCGCCCTCCGCCCCCCGTGTGAGAAGTGCATTAGGGTGGAGACCCAGGAGCGGCATTTCTGAGACTTAGGGTAAGTATTCCTTCCCCTCATGTGGCCATGAACCTCCAGGTACCTGCTAGAATGTCTGCAGCCCCCCATCCTCACATTTGGGCCAACACGCGGCAGCATCCGGCTCTCTACATTTTGCTATTCTAACAAGTGTAATTGACACCACCTTACCGTTTTAAATTGCATTCCTCTAATTGCTAATGAAGGTCCACATGTCCTAATGTGCCATTAGCCTGTTGGGTTTCCTCTTCTGCAAATCACCCACATCTACCCTCTGGCCACTTCCTACTGTGCTTCTTGTCTTCCTTCCTTACTGGTCTGTAGACAGTCCTTGTAGATTC
The DNA here is from genome assembly GCF_000956105.1 of Propithecus coquereli. Classification (NCBI taxonomy): domain Eukaryota; kingdom Metazoa; phylum Chordata; class Mammalia; order Primates; family Indriidae; genus Propithecus; species Propithecus coquereli. Next base: position 227,796 of record NW_012154352.1, read on the forward strand.
TAGATACTATCTGCTGTCCATTTCCAACATTGTAAATCTCTTCTTTCTGTCTGTCATCCGTTAACTTTATCCACGATGCTCTTTACTGATGTGATCTGGGATTTTGATGCAATGGAATTGGTCATTTTATTTCTTTTATGATTTCTGCTTTTGTTTTGCTTTTAAATAAGTCATTTCCTGTTCATAGACCAGAAAGACCATGCTACGCTTTCTTTTTTTTTTTTTTTTGAGCATATTATGGGGGTACAGATGTTTAGGTTACGTGTGTTGCCCTTGCCCCCCCCTCCCCCCCTAAGTCCATACACTTTCTTTTATGAACCATGTTTTATCTTCCCCGGTTAGGTCCTTAGTGCATCTTGATTCTGTCTCGGAATGGGGTGTTGACAGGGAGTTCAGTCTTAGCTTTATCTCCATAGAGAGACACTTTTCTCAATAGCACCCCTGAACAATTCATCGTTTGTGTTGATTTGTGGGGTGACCTTAACCATAAGTGTGACTCCATTTCTGAGGTCTTCACTCTGCACCACCGGTCTGTTTGTCTGTCTGATCCTACCATGTGTTTTTTCCAAGGCTCCATATTTGGGAATTTTTTTTTTTCCAGATGAGGTCTCTCTGTTGCCCAGGCAAAAGATGAACTTCTGGGTTCAAGCAATCCTTCCGCCTCAGCCTCCAAGTAGCTGGGATTACAGGCACCTGCCACCATGCCCAGCTAAGGGAAGGAAAATTTTCCCTCTTTTCGTTCTTCATTTCCAGGTTGACTTAGTTATTCATGGACATTTATTCTTTCACAGAAGTTTTATAACAAGTATATCATCTTTCTCCAAAAAAATCCAACCAAATTGTTTTTTGAGAGGCCTCCATTGAATGTATAGATTGTATCTGGGGGAAAATTAACATTTTCTAATATTGTCATTCCATTGCATCCATTTACTTAAATCATCTTCCGTGTTTTCTGATAATGAGAGGTTTAATTGATCTCCAAGGAGGTCTTGTGTGCTCTTAGTTAAACTAAAGCCTAGATACTTGATAGATTTTGCTGCTACTTTGAATTGCATAATGCTCTGTTGTATTTAACTTTTTATTTTTAATTAACTTTAAGCTTACAAAAAAACTGCAAACAAATACATAAAATTCTTGTTCTCCCCTTTTTGTCAGCATCTTACACAACCCCAGTACAATTTTCAGGAAATTAAAGTTGGTACAATACTTTTAAGCAAACTACAGAGCATATTGGATTTTTGCAAATTTTTCTCCAGTATTCTTTTCATGTTCCAGAATAGAATCCAATTCATTTTGTTGTTATTTCAACTTTTTGTTATTATTTAGCTCTTATTATTTCTTAATTTTCCTTTTACCTCAAAGATTACTCAGTAATATGTTGCTATGGCAATGTCACCTAAGTCAACCTGATATTTACATTCCAAATATATAGGAAGTGTTAGGTATCCTCTGCTGATTAAATCCCAGTTTCTAGACTTCCTTTATGGCCTAACACAAGGTCTATTTTGGTGACAATTCTATGTCTTAAGTAGTGTTTGGTTTTTTGTGTGCACTGAAAAGGACTATGTGCCTATGTGTGATTCATGTATGTGTATCATTATAATGCATATATACATACGTACATGTTAGCTATAGATATATTTATATATAATAACTCAAATATTAAAAGTGCCAGAATTAAGTACCATAACAATAGTAATTATGAAAAAAATCAAATGGATTTATCTTATAGTAAAAAACAGAGATACAACCCTAGGTTGCCGCAGTTCAAGAAAATCTGACTGTGGCCATCCACGCCCGTCCTTGACGTTACAGTTTTAAGTGTTTACTCTCTCTCAGGCCCTGCGGTCGGCACATTATGAGCATAACCTTATTTAATTCTCCTAACAGTCCTGTCAGTGTGGAATTGCCATTTCGACTTCCTTTTAGGGATGAGAAAACTAAGGTCACAAAGATTCAGGGACCAACTCAACATCCCATAGCTCTGAAGTAAGGACTTCACCCAGGTGTGGCTGAATAGAGACTCTGTGTTCCTACCAGTGGGATTTTAAAAGAGTAGTAATAATTTATTATTATCGGTATTGGTGTTTATGGAGCTCTTATTACGTGCCAGGGGCTGTGCGAAGCACTTAAGGTGCATGACTGTATTTAAACTTCAATACGTTATTATTAATGCTTTTTTGCAGACGGACGTATCTTGGCTTGGACAGGTGCGGGAGACTCTCAGGTGTGCTCCCAGGTAGGACTCACTGGGCACTCTGTGCTCCTAACCACCAGGTCTTCCTCCCTTTCTCCTGCGCTAGGTGTGGCTGCCATGCCACCATGTGGGCTAAACCGCACCTCCACATCTGAATTCATCCTCGTCGGCTTCTCCACCTTCCCGCAGCAGCTCCTGCCCGTCTTCTTCCTGCTGTTCCTGCTGATGTACCTGTTCACGCTGCTGGGCAACCTGCTCATCATGGCCACCGTCTGGAGCGAGCGCAGCCTCCACACGCCCATGTACCTCTTCCTGTGCGCCCTGTCCATCTCCGAGGTCCTGTACACTGTGGCCATCATCCCACGCATGCTGGCCGACCTGCTGTCGGCCCACTGCTCCATCACCCTCCCAGCCTGTGCCAGCCAGATGTTCTCTTCCTTCACATTTGGCTTCACCCACTCCTTCCTGCTCACCGTCATGGGCTATGACCGCTACGTGGCCATCTGCCAACCCCTGCGCTACCACATGCTCATGAGCCCCCATGGCTGTGCCTGCCTGGTGGGCTGGTCCTGGGCTGGTGGCTTCATGGTGGGGATGGTGGTGACCACGGCCATTTTCCAACTCACCTTCTGTGGACCCAATGAGATCCAGCATTTCTTCTGCCACGTGCCACCACTGTTGAAGTTGACCTGTGGAGATGACGTACCTTGGGTGGCCAAGGGCGTGGGCTTGGTGTGCATCACGGCTCTGCTAGGCTGCTTCCTCCTCATCCTCCTCTCCTATGCCTTCATCGTGGCCACCATCTTGAAGATCCCATCTGCCGAAGGTCGGCACAAGGCCTTCTCCACCTGTGCATCCCACCTCACTGTGGTCATTGTGCACTATGGCTTTGCCTCTGTCATCTACCTCAAGCCCAAGGGTCCCCACTCTCTGGAAGGGGACACCCTGATGGGCACCACCTACACGGTCCTCACACCCTTCCTCAGCCCCATCATCTTCAGCCTCAGGAACAAGGAGCTGAAGATGGCCCTGAAGAAGACCTTCCTCAGCAAATTCTTTTTGAAGAACTCCTGATGTGGCTGGCTTTCTGGCAGGGGATTCAGCGGATGGGGACATTCCAGCCTTCTTCCTTCCTTCTCTCCCTCCCTTCTTCCCTTTTTCCTTCCTTCCTTCCTTCCTTCCTTCCTTTCTTCCTTCCTTCCTCTCTCTCTCTTCCTCTGTCTCTCTCTCTCCCCCCCCACCCATTTCTTTCTTCCTTCTTAATAGTTATGTTGGTACAGGTTGAGGGTCTCTAATTAGAAAATCTGAAATCCAGAATGCTCCAAAATCTGAAACTTTTTGAGTGCCGACATGATACCACAGATTGTCTATGTGGGTAGCTGAGATAGTGACGCCTTTGCTTTCTAATGGTTTAATGTACAAAACTTTGTTTCATGAACAAACTTATTTAAAAATATTGTATAAAATTACCTTCAGACTATGTATCTAAATTGTATATGAAACATAAATAAATTTCATGTTTAAATTAATGTCCCATCCCCAAGATATTTTACCAATATCATGTATATGTACATTCCAAAATCCAAAGAAATCCAAGATCTGAAACACTTCTGTTCCCAAGCACTTCGGATAAAGGATACTGAACCTGTCATAGCTCCCAGTTTTTTGAGCATTTATCATCAGCTAGGCACGGTCTTTTTTGGCAGCTTTATTGAGATATAATTCACATATCATATAATTTACCCATTTAAGGATATATGCAGTTATAGCCACAGTCAATTTATTAATAAAACATTTTCATCATCTCTGAAAGAAACTCGGTACGGTTTAGCTATCGTTCTCCTTCCCCCAGCCCCTGGAAACCACTAATCTATTTTTTGTCACTATGGATTTGCCTATTCTGGACGTTTAATATAGACAGAATAATATTCCGTTGTTTGGATACGCCATGTTTTGTTTCCATCAGCTGAGGAACATTTGGGTTGTCGCCACCTTCTGGCTGCTATAAACAAACGAACAAGATTTTTTTTTTTTTTATTTCAGCAAATTATGGGTGTACATATGTTTAGGTTACGTGTGTTGCTCTTGGTTCCCCCCCGACCGAAGTCCGTGTTTCAAATATGTCCATCCTTCAGGTAGTGCGCATTGCCCTCCTTGTGTATACAAATACCCTTCCCCTCCTCCCTCTTCCCGCCTCCTCCCACCGCCCTCCCCCTTCCCTAGCATCCACTAGATGTTGTTCTGATATGTGCATTTATGTGTTGATTAGTTAATACCAATTTGATGGTGAGTACAAATGGGTCCCGTTCTGCTGCTCTTGTGGTGCTCCACTTTGGATAATGGGCTTAATTTTGTGTGGACCTGAGTCTTCATTTCTTTGATCCTAGGAGTGGAATTGATGCGTCATAGGGTAACTTTATGTTTAATTGTTTGAGGAACTGCCAGAGCCTTTTCCAAAATTACTGCCCCATTTTATAATCGCACTAGAAATGTGCGAGTGTTCTCATTTCTCCACATCCTAGCCAGAGCTTCGCTACAATCTGACTTTTTGATTACAGACATCCTAGTGGTACCTTAATGTAGTTTAGATTTGCATTTTCTTGATAATTAAGGATAGGTTTTAAGTGCTTAACACACACATGAGTTCTTTCACTCACAGGGAAGATAGGATTTTTAGTCCCATTTTGAAGATGAGGAAACTGAGCTATAAAAGAGAATAAGTCAGTTAGCTAAAGGTCTTGCCCATGAAGTGGAAAAGCGAGAATAGAAACTATTTTTTAAGTCGAAGCTGGGGATCAGAAGTGCACATTTCTCAGGGATTATGAGGAGGGCAGGCCAGTCTGTTCCAGAAAGGGAGGAAGACCTGGATGGGAAACAAGAGATAAATTCTAACTAGCACCAATGACATGAGGCCAGGACTAGAAATACTTTGTTCTCCTGAGGTTGGAAAGAAACGCCCAGTTGAGAGGACTGCGGAGACCCTTGTAAGTTTGGCCAAATTGGCTGTATTGTTTCTGAGTTTGGTTTTCTTTTTAGTAGATGTATTAAAACAGAAAAGAGTGTCATTTTTAAATATAGATTGTTTGCCCTAACAAATTCATGACTCCAGGTTCCTGAGTTATATTCACAGTTCCACGGTAGTTAACTGGCAATATTTGAGGGCATCCTTTGCCTCCCCTATAAATGGGAAGGGGACCTAAATGGCAAACTCTTCCTGCACCCCCATGCCCTGGAGTTGCCGTAGACGAGGAAACGGCTAAGTGGGCAGCACGAGTCTGGGGTGCAGCCGGTGCTCTGTAGCTAATCACAGTTCCAGAGACAACCTGGAGTATGCCGGGAAACAGGCGAGAAGCAGACTGTGCGAGTTTGAAAGAGTCGCCGTGAAGGTGACTTCTGGGCTATATCTGGGAAACATCACTGTGGTTCTCTATGGTCACCAGAAAAAAAATCAACTTGCTCTAGTTTGGTTGACCGATGTCAATGTTTTCTGACATTGAAATAAACTTCACATTTACTCCTTTGCTAGTTAGTATTAGTCACGTACATTTAAAACAACCAAAGAAGTTGAACTTAGTGAATGTGTGTTGTTTTTATACGTGACATAGTCTAGACCCCAAGGGCGGGATCAAGGTGAAGAGAGTGAGGTAGGGTCCCCGAAGTGCCAGGATGCCAGCTCTGCATCCTGCCTTTATTTAAAATGTTGACATTTGTTCATCATGAATTATTTCCATTAATTTTGATTTTGAAAAATATTGCATTAAACATTATTTATCTCAATTATTAGATTTTTTAGTGGCCCCTAAAATTGGGTGTTCAAGGTGACTGCCTCACCTCTCCTAAAAGGAAAAAAAAATTGCTTGAATTTTTTTCCCATCAAAAGACCAAAAAATAGAAGCCATCGATTACTCAAAATAGAAGTAAGTGCCAGAAGTTCAAATGTAAACACAGCCAGGTCTGGGGTGATGAGCCCCCACCCTGCAGGGATGGAGACAGCTGCCTTATGCCCACTAGCTTTGGCCAGTCCTCCCTGGGGACTCTGTGCTCATCTCCCTTCATTAATTAGCTTTCACTTTCCGAAGTCCTCCACCCGCTGCATTCATAGCTTTTTGCCTTGTCGAGCTAATGGTCCCCTCTGGGCCACATTCTTTGGTATCCCCCAAGGCAGGGCCAGAGCCCAGAGAGGTGATTAAGGGGCAGGAGCAGAGAGACAGGCTGGTGATGACAGGGAGATCCCCAGACTTGAGGGCACCCCCTCCCTGAGCTAACGGCAGCCCAGTGTTGCAATGATAATTTAGCTAGAGGCCAGGGCCAGCTCGAGAGATGCAATTTGCACCGTTCATTTCTCTTGTTTTGCTCTTTCCTTTGCTTTTGGATGGAAGCCCAGACCTCTCCTTAAGGACGTTTTCCCTCTTGTTCAATCCCCAGTCCCCATACTGTCTCTGCCCTGCAGCCAGAGGGGTGTTCCTAAAGGAGAATTCTGAAAAAATCACCCCTTTGCTTAAACTTTCCTTTTCTCTTGGGATACGGTACAAACGCTAGTGTGGCCACCGAGTCTGCACCGTCAGGTCCAGACTCCATCTCCAAATTCATCCTCTGGCTTCCCGGCCCCAGTGGGCTTCACGTTGTTCCTGCAGTAAGCAAAGCACACTCGGGCCACAGGGGCCTTGCACCTGCTCTTGTTCCTCTCTGTGACATCCTTCCCCTGCCTACTCCCACACACCCTCAGTTCTGACCTAAAAGTCACCTTGTGAACAAGCCCTTCCCTGACTTCCCCACCCTGGGTCTGCACCCCTATTACAAGCCCTCATAGCAACTCATTTATTTCCAGCAGAGCTTTGATCATAGTGTATCATATATAATAATTACTGTGACTATTTGTTTAACATCTACGTCTTCCTCTCTTAAGTGCAGACGCTGCTATCAGGGGTGTTGTCTAATTGGTTCAACTCTGTGTCCCAGTAGTGCCTAAAAAAATGCCTGGCACACAGTAGGTGCTCAACAAATGCTGTTTGAATGAATACAGCAGGCTTTATCATCCTTGGCCCTGTTGACATTTGGGGCTGGTGGTGGGGCCTAGCCCGCATATTGCAGGGTGTTCAGCCGCATCCCTGGTCTTGGCCCACAGGATGCTGTAGCATACCTCTCCTCTCCCTCAGCGGTAACAACCAGAAATGTCTCTGGAAACTTCCAAAGGTCCCCTGCGGGGTAAAAACCACCCTTGTCTGAGAACCACTGGAATACAGGAATGAGGGAGGACCTGGCTGAGGTACCTTGGGCTGTAGCAGTCTTCCCCTGTTGGTACCCTTAGAACGTGGTCCGTCTGATGGTTAATTTTCTGTATTAACTTGACTGGGTCATGAGATGCTGAGATATCTGATTTAACATTGTTTCTGGTTGTGTTTTTGAGGGTGTTTCTGGAAGAGATCAACATTTGAATTGGTGGACCGGGTGAAGCAGACGGCACTCCCCAAGGCAGGTGGGCCTCGTCTCACCTGTTGAGGGCAAGAATAGAATAAGAAAGGAGAGAGTGTTGGATTCGACTTCCTCTGCCTGACTGCCTGAGCCAGAACATTGATCTGCTCGTCTTGGTGCTCCTGGTTCTCAGGCCTTCAGACCCAGATTGGAATCTCGGGCTCTCGGGCCTTCGAACTCTAATACATCACAGGTTTTCTTAGGTCTCTAGTGTGCAGACGGCACGTCATGGGACTTCTCAGCCTCCATAAGTGTGTGAGCCAATACCTTGTAATAAATATCTATTATCTATCTAGCCATCTATCTGTATTTTATCTATATATTTATCATCTATCTATCCATAGCCTATTAGTTCCATTTCTATGGAAAACCCTGACTAATATAGCCCATATCTTTTTTTTTTTGAGACAGTCTCACTCTATCACCCTGGGTGGAGTGCAGTGGCATCATCATAGTTCACTGTAACCTCGAACTCCTGGGCTCAAGTGATCCTCCTGCCTCAGCTTCCCAAGTAGCTGGAACTACAGGTGCACATTGCCATGCCTGGCTAATATTTTCTCTTTTTAGTAGAGACTGGGTCTCAGTCTTGCTCAGGCTGGTCTTGAACTCCTAAGCTCAAGTGATCCTCCTGCCTCGGCCTCCCAAAGTGCTAGGATTACAGGTGTGAGCCACCGCGCCTGGCCAGTCCATATCTTGGTTAAAGCCCTGACATTTCTCTGTGTGTCATTCCACCAAACATCATGGGAATACCTCAAAGGCAGGGAACAGCATGGACCCCTCTCTGCACTCTGAAAACTAACACAAGTCTTGATACACAGAAGGCCACAAATAATTATTAAATTCATCTTTAAAAAGCTGGCAATTACCAAGTGCTTTTTGTATGCCGGTCACTGTCAACCGCCCTATATAGATGATGCTCTTTAATTCTCAGAACCATCCTAAGAGGTGGACATATCATTATTATTATTATTATTTGTTTTTTTTTAATTTCAGGATATTATGGGGGTACAGCTGTTTAGGTTATGTATGTTGCCCTTGCCCCCGCTCCCCAAGTCCGAATTTCGAGTTAGTATTATTATTATTAAACCCGCTTGAATGACGGGAAACTGAACTTAAGAGATGGGATGTGATTTACCCAAGGCCAATTTGCTTCATCACTTAATCAGTGCACAGCCCTACCGGCAGGTCAGAATTTCTCTCTCTCTTTATCTCTTGGGAGAGCAAGGGGTTGCCTGTCTTACTTGCTGTCAGCAGTTGCCATGGTGATGAGTCTAGGACCATTCATGGATTCTGGGAGCCACAGGGAAGAGGCTTTTCTTGGAGAAGATTCCGGGAGAAGCAAGTCAAGAAGCTGAATTGGAACAGCACTTCTCCCAGTGGCGTCCCCCACTGAGCCACAGCCTTTTTGCTGTGATTCCACACCTGCCCCTCACTGACTACCAAGACGGATGCCGCAAAGGTTCGTGGCTGCAACAGAGCATTTCTCCAGTTCACACCTCTCCCTCTGATCTTGAGCGCATCAAGCCAAACTTGAAACTCTGATACCACCCTAACTAGGGTTACTCAAAAGTATCAAGTGCTGGATACTGTACTAAGCCATTCACAAACATCGTCTCACTTTAGTCTCGCAGCTGCCTTGGAAGGCAGGTGCTTTTAAATTCTTACAAGTTTAGAGAAGGGATGTGACCTGCCTAAGGACACATAGCAATGTACGAAAAAAGCCAGTTTCCCCACACTCGCTCCAACAGTGCTTTAACAAACTTTACATTTTTTCCAATCGGATGCACAAAAAAAGTATCTTTTAATTACCTTTCTTTGTCCTCATTCTTCTAAATTAATTTATTCAACAAGTATTTGAGAGCCTACCATTTGCCATGTAGGCATATATCAGTGGACAAAATAGATCAAGTCCCTGACCTCCTCAAAGCAATGTTCCAGTGGCCAGAGACAGTCATATCCAACAAGCAGGAGAGATGCCAGGTGTTCATAAGCACATGCAGACAAGTAAAGTAAATTAAGAGGCACAGGGCATGCCGAGGAATGTTGCTGTTTTCTGCAGTATGGTTAGGGAAGGAATCATTGATATTTCAGCATAAAGATTGGGGCAGTGACAGAGGAGGTATATGGACATCTGGGGAAAGAGAGTTTCTGGTAGAGGGTATAGCATGTGCAAAGGTCCTGAGGCAGGAACATGTCAGGTGTGTTTGAGGGACAGCAAGGGGGCTGGAGCTGAGTGATTGAGAGAAAGGGTTGGGGAAGGTGTGGTCAGAGAAGCAGCAGGGCCCAGGTGTGTAGGGCTCTGTTTGCTCTGTAAGAACTTTGGATTTGCCTCTGAGGGAGACAGGAAGCCACTGGAGGGCTCTGAGTAGAGGAGATATTATACAACGTATGTCTGAAAGGCTCAGTCTCCTCTTTATTGAGAATATAGTGTAGAGGGGGAAGAATGGAGCCAGGGAGGTGAGCTTGAAAGATATGGAAACCATCCAAGTGAGAGAGGATGGTCTAGACTAGGGAGATAGCCACAGCGGGGTGTGAATGGGCCAGGTTCTGGATACATTTTACGGGGAGAGTCCCCACTGATTTGCTCATGAATTGGACATGGCAAGGGTGGGAAAGAGGAATAGAAAATGTCTCCAAGGTATTATTGAGTTTGAGATGCTGTTTTCTGAGATAGGAAAGACTTTGGGAGAAAGGAATATGAGAGAGAGAGAGAGAATTTTAATGATGAGGATATGCATGAGTTAGAGATCTGGACAATTAACTTTCGAGATATCTGCCTCATAGCCATGTGGAGATGTTGAGTAGGCAGTTGGAAAGACATAAAGATTGGGATTTGGGAAACATCTATGTGCAGATGGCACCTAAATCCATGATACTGGATGGGACTCCCAAGGAGGGAGGGATGAGAGGGAGTACAAGGTTTCTAATGGGTTTCAAGGCTGCCTTGCATTCCACGGTATGAACAAGCCAACATTTGTTTAACGGCCCTTTATTAGTAGATAAGTCTAATATTTTCCAATCATAAATGTCACTGCTCTCAACATCCTTTTGTTTACATAAATGCGGAATATGTCTACAAGATGTAGATCTATCAGTGGGAAGTAGGAGGCAGGACTTGAGCCCACGTCCATCTGACTCAAACACGACTCCCCACACACTCTCACCCACTGCTCTAGAGGGCAACTAGGTTTCTTTCTCACAGTGAATCCATAAAGCCAATATTCTGGTTTGTTCAATGGTGTGGGGATTAAATTAGTCTTCCCTAGAAATATTTGTTAAGAATTGATATCTTACAAATATCATGCTGGTGCTTGGTATGATGTTGACAAAGAATGGGGAAAAATTTTGAAACCATTCCCACTTAGAACTGGAACCAGACAAGGTTGCCCACTATCTCCACTTCTATTCAACATAGCGCTGGAAGTCCTTGCTAGAGAAATTAGACAAGAGAGGGGAATTAAGGGTATCCAGATGGGGGCAGAAGAGATCAAACTCTCACTCTTTGCTGATGATAAGATATTATATCTAGAAAACCCCAAGGATTCAACCAAGAGACTCTTGGAATTGATAAATGAATTCAGTAAATTCTCAGGATACAAAATCAATGCACACAAATCAGAGGTATTCATATACGCCAATAACAGTCAAGCCGAAAATCACATAAAAAACACAGCACCTTTTACAATAGCCTCAAAGAAAATTAAATATCTAGGAAAATATTCAGAGAAAGAGGTGAGAGACATACACAGGGAGAACTACGAAACACTAAGAAAAGAAATTGTAGAAGATGTAAACAGATGGAAAAATCTACCTTGCTCATGGATTGGCAGAATTGACATTGTTAAAATGTCCATACTACTCAAAGTGATCTACAGAATTAATTCAATCCCTATCAAAGTACCATCATCATTCTTTACAGATCTAGAAAAAATAATTCTACACTTTGTGTGGAACCAGAGAAGATCTCTTATAGCCAAAGCAATCTTAAGCAAAAAGAACAAATTGGGAGGTATCAGTCTATCAGACTTCAAGCTATACTACAAGGCTATAGTAACTAAAACAGCAGGGTACTGGCACAGCAACAGAGATATAGACCTTTAGAACAGGACTGAGACCCAGAAATGAAACCATTCGCATATTGTCATCTAATCTTCGACAAAGCATATTCTTAGCTCAATGTGTGGAACTTACTCAGAGATCCCTCCAAGACTAAAACTTGTGTTTTTTTTTTTTTTTTTTTTTTTAGTGTACGAGATCCACTTTATTCAATAAGTGCTTACTGAGTCTTTCCTATGTGCCAGGCACTATTTTAGGTGCTGGGGATAAGTTGAATTGATTAAAAACATACAAAATCCCTGTCTTCTTTGTGCTTATACTCCAGAGGAAGGATACATGACAATAAACATGATAAAATAAGTAAACTACACATGGTAAATTAGAAGGTGATAGGCATTGTGATACAACAAAATAGAGCTGTCGTGAGAATGATGTCTAAGACTTAAACTTATTTTAAAAATCACAAAGGACTCCTGAGTTTATAGAAACACTCCATCAGCATTCCAAGGATGCATGTGTCAGTGTATGGTGGGTTGCAGTTGCTGTAAAAGACTATGGATGTTGGGATGTTTGGTTTGGAGAAGAACAAGTCCCCCTGGAATTAGGAGCCACAAAACTCACTGTAGGAAGACAATGCATGCAGTGTTGAATGAAGAGGACTTGGAATCAAAAAAAAAACCTACATTGGAAGCCTGACTTTTCCAAATTTTGTGATCTCTGATGAGCCATGCACCTTTTGAGCCTCAGTTTCCCCTCTGTCAAGTGGAGGGGAAATGAAAGATCCTTTGTTCTCATCACACCTTGTGAGGCTGTAATGACACAGTGAGCGAGAGAAGTAACAAGAAGCATAAAATGCAACATGTTTTCTTCAAAGGGGCTTCTCTGTGTTTCCTGGGTTTGACTTAAATTGTTTCCTACATCCTCCTACTTCATGTGAATCTGGGATTCTTTTTACTGCTCAAGTGATAAAGACTGAATTCACACTTTAGGACAAATGATGTATAGTTTACCATTCAACTTAAACCTGAAAACACCTATTTTCAACAAATTGTCAATACTATGTAGCAGGGTCAACCTTAAATCCCTTCTTATTGAGAAATGGGTGAGCCCGTAGGACCACGAGATAAACTTTCACCCTGGGCTCCGCATTTATTGTTCTGGCTCAACAGCGAGTTCCCCGCTTTCTCGTGTGTTAACACAGCAGCCCACATCTCACAGCGGAATCTTTTTCTCGAACCGACCACGAAGACACCTCTGTCTCTCCGCGCTATTCAAGGTTTGCACTTGAAAGGCCAGGGTTTCCTCAGCTTTTTCTGGGAGTCTGCTTATTGCTGTTCCTAACTTCTATTACACAGATCTGTGCGATGCTGAAATTTAGGGTGCTTTGCCCTCCTCTGCTGCAATCTGGGGTAGCCTTAACAAACCTGAGTTGTAGCTACCCGGTGCTGCCTAATAGAGTGTGGTCCATGAACACTTCCGCTTTTCCCTGCACTGCTGATTTGTGTTTTACGATGACCCTGGGTTTTGGCAGGAAGAGAACAGATTTCAGGTGTGTTGCTAACTGACGAAGTATCCTACAGCAGGTAGGACTCAAACAAATCTGATTTTCTCTCAGTGATTATCTTCCATGTCCTTCCACTCCAAATACCTCCCTGGTGCTATTTAACCCCTGTGTATACATTTGTATGCTGTATACAAGGGTCCTGTAAACCTTAATGCATCAGACGAATATTGGTTCATGGAGTGTCATTTTTAACAGTAGCATTTGGTAATCCAATGTCATTGTTTACAAGGAATTTCTCTCAGATCATTACATTTTTTTCTGGGTAGAGTTTGCTGAGGAAGGTCTTCTTCAGGGCCACCTTCAGCTCCTTGTTCCTGAGGCTGAAGATGATGGGGCTGAGGAAGGGTGTGAGGACCGTGTAGGTGGTGGCCATCAGGGTGTCTCCTTCCAGAGAGTGGGGACCCTTGGGCTTGAGGTAGATGACAGAGGCAAAGCCATAGTGCACAATGACCACAGTGAGGTGGGATGCACAGGTGGAGAAGGCCTTGTGCCGACCTTCGGCAGATGGGATCTTCAAGATGGTGGCCACGATGAAGGCGTAGGAGAGGAGGATGAGGAGGAAGCAGCCCAGCAGAGCCGTGATGCACACCAAGCCCACGCCCTTGGCCACCCATGGTACGTCATCTCCACAGGCCAACTTCAACAGTGGTGGCACATGGCAAAAAAAATGCTGGATCTCATTGGGTCCACAGAAGGTGAGTTGGAAAATGGCCGTGGTCACCACCATCCCCACCGTGAAGCCACCAGCCCAGGACCAGCCCACCAGGCAGGCACAGCCACGGGGGCTCATGAGCATGTGGTAGCGCAGGGGGTGGCAGATGGCCACGTAGCGGTCATAGCCCATGACGGTGAGCAGGAAGGAGTGGGTGAAGCCAAACGTGAAGGAGGAGAACATCTGGCTGGCACAGGCCAGGAGGGTGATGGAGCAGTGGGCCGACAGCAGGTCAGCCAGCATGCGTGGGATGATGGCCACAGTGTACAGGACCTCGGAGATGGACAGGGCGCACAGGAAGAGGTACATGGGCGTGCGGAGGCTGCGCTCGCTCCAGATGGTGGCCATGATGAGCAGGCTGCCCAGCAGCGTGAACAGGTACATCAGCAGGAACAGCAGGAAGAACATCAGCTGCAGGTGGGGGAAGGTGGAGAAGCCGACGAGGATGAATTCAGTCACCGCTGAGCGATTGGCTCTCTGCATGGAGGCTGTGCACAAGGCGAGGCGTGACAGGGAGACGCCAGCTACTGGATGAAGAAAGAAAGGTCGTCACCTGCTGCCCTCCCTGGATGTGCTCGAGGGGCCACTCCCGGGAAACGGTAACAGCCGGCATCGGTCCAGTTCCCGCTGTGTGCTTCCTACAACCTAATCCTCTCATTAACCTAGTGAGGAAGAGACGATTTTTGCATCCCCCATTTAAATACCTTGGGCATCGTCACTGAGAATCTTGGGGGGCAAAGAGGATGAGCAACTTGTTCAGGGTAAAGCTGTTGAAATGACAGACCTGACCCTGAATCCACAGCCGGGCTGACCCTGGAAACTATACCCTTCCTTACCCACTATGCCAGTAGTCCCCAACCTTTTTGGCACCAGGGACCGTTTTCATGGAAGACAATTTTTCCACGAGCTGGGGGTGGGAGGTGGGCATGATTTGGGAATGACTCAAGCACGTTCCATGTATTGCACACTTTATTTCTATTATCGTTACATTGTAATACATAATGAAATCGTTACACAGCTCACTGTAGGTTGGGACCCCTGCTCTGTGCTGCCTCCCCAAATGAAAATGTTCTTTCACTGGAGCTTCCAACCATTGCTCCTCTGCCTCCCCAGCCCGACTCCTTCTGATAAATTCTGCTTTTCTGACAGCTTCCAGTACCACGAGATGTCCCTGCTCCTGACTACAACTCCTTGGACCACAGTGTATCTCTAACTTACTCGAACCCATCAGATTCCTCCTCTGGGGTTATCTATCCATGCAGGGTCAGAGATTATGTTGGCTCTTAAAAAAAAAAAAAAGGAGCCACAGATAATGTTTTTATTGTTTTTCGGCTCCCACGAGGCATGTACGCCGTGAGGAAATGCAACGCAGCCGTCAGGCGGAGGGAGG
Organism: Propithecus coquereli; assembly: GCF_000956105.1. NCBI lineage: Eukaryota > Metazoa > Chordata > Mammalia > Primates > Indriidae > Propithecus > Propithecus coquereli. The sequence continues at coordinate 243,187 of NW_012154352.1, forward strand.
GGAAGCCAGCAGCCCTAAGTCTGAACTCCGACTCTGCCTGCTGTGCAGCTGAGCAGGTTTCTGCATGTCTCTGCACTCCGTGTCCCTCTCCCGACCTGGAAGAGTTGTTGTAAGAAATAAGGGAGCTATTCTTAGAAGGTGATGATCCAACGCAGAACAGACGCTACCTGGGATGATTAAATCGATGCAATGAGCGAGCAAATGTACACAGTGTGTGCTCAGTAAATAACTTTAATTTCGAGAGATTTCAAGGTGTCTTTATGAATCACTTAACTATAATTATCTTTTAAAAAAAATTAGGCAAGCGATGTAAAGTTTAAAGGAGTAAAACCACTACTCTGCTTTCTGTTTCTATGGATTTGCCTGTTCTGGACATTTCACATAAATGGAATCCTACAAGATGTGAAGGTTTGTGTGTGATTTCTTTCACCGAGCATAGCGTTTCAAGGCTCGTCTACGTTGCAGCGTGTGTCAGAACTTCATTCCTGTCTGCGACCAAACACTATTCCATTACATGGATGTACTTCCTCAGCTTGTGGAAGTTTGGGTTTTGCGCACCATTGGCCTTTGCGGACAGTGCTGCGATGAACACACTTGTAAAAGTTAAAGCCTATCAGTGGTTGCTATGGGCTGGGGTCGGGGGTGAGGGGTGGGGAGTGACTGCTAATGGATACAGGGTTTCCTTTTGGCATGATCAAAAAATTTCTGGAACTAGATAGAAGTGGTGTTTGCACAACATCGTAAATGTACTTAATGCCATTGAATTGTATACTTCAAAATGGTTAAATGGTAAATTTCATGTTATGTGGATTTTATCACAATAAAAAAGTGCTTATAACTAGAATCTACATAGAACTCAGGAAAATCATCAAGAAAAAAGTCAACCCCATTAAAAAGTGGACAAAGGACATGAACAGAAACTTTTCAAAAGAAGGTGGACTAATGGCCAAGAAATATGTGAAAAAATGCTCAACATCTCTACTCATCAGGGAAATGTAAATCAAAACCACAATGAGATGTCACCTAACTCCAGTGAGAATGGCTTTTATCAAAAAGTCCCAAAACAACGAATGTTGGCATGGATGCAGAGAGATGGGAACACTCATACACTGCTGGAGGGACTGCAAACTAGTGCAGCCTCCACGGAAAGTAGAATGGAGACACCTCAAAGAACTAAAAGTAGAACTACCATTTGATCCAGTAATCCCACTACTGGGTATCTACCCAAAGGAAAAAAAAAGGCATTCCATAAAAAAGACATCTGCACTTGAATGTTTATAGCAACACAATTCACAATTGCAAAGATGTGGAAGCAACCCAAGTGCCCATCAATACATGAGTGGATTAATAAAATGTGGCATACGTATACCATGGAGTTCTACTCAGCCAAAAAAACAATGGTGATGTAGCACCTCTTGTATTATCCTCGAGAGAGCTGGAACCCATTCTACGAAATGAAGTATCCCAAGAATGGAAAGACAAGCACCGCATGTACTCACCATCAAATTCATATTAACTGAGCAACACTTAAGTGCGCATATAGTAAGTAATAACATTCATCTGGTGTTGGGCAGGTGGGGGGGGAGAAGGGATGGGTAAATCCACACTTAATCGATGCGGTGCCTGCTGTCTGGGGGAGGGGTCAGGCGGTGCAAAGGCAATTTATATAACCAAAGCGTTTGTACCCCCATAATACTCTTAAATAAAAATAAAAAAAATTTTAAATTTTAAAAAATTCAATTAAAAAAGGTAATAAATACCCTTGTAAGTGGGCTCAGGTCCTTGGTCCAGCCCTGGCAGGTTTATAGTGAGAAGCGAAGAGGGAACCAGCTACTTTGGTGAGAGGAGACCTCATTCCCTGAACAGCGCCAGTTTCTAGCATTTCTTGGCCTTTTTCCCTGGAATCACTTGCATCTTTTACCCACTTCTGGGTCAGACCTGCCTGTAGCTCCCCAGGGTGGTGGTCCCAATACAGCCACACCCTGTCCTGCCACCCTGAGCTCTTAGAGGGGTGAATGGCTTGGAAACAAGAGCCTCCGAGGAGAGGTCGAATGAGTGAGATTAATGTCGTGTGGGCTGTGCTCACAAGCGTCCCATGGCTCCCCAGTGTCTAGGGCAGGGTTTCTCAACCTCAGGACTATTGACATTTGCAGCCAGATCATCATATCTGTGGAGGACTATTCTGTGTCTTGAACTTGTTCTGTAGCATCCCTGGTCTCTATCAGCTAAATTCCAGTTAGCCTCTGCTCCGTTGTGACAAACAAAAAATGTCTCCAGACAATGTCAATGTCCCCGTGGGGAACAAAGTCACCCCCACAGTTGAGAACCTCTGATTCAGAGAATGCAGTTGCATCCCCTTGGCATGCTCCCTTTGCACCCTACCCATTCCTCCCCTTCTCCACCTGGCAAGACCCCTGTTTAAGATTCAGCTTAAATGTCACCTCCTCCATGCAGCCCTCCTAGACATCTTCTTCCCAAAGCAGATTCAGTTACTCATGCCTGGGTGCTTCCAAAATAACGATTCCTAAATGACCCTAAAACTCCTTGCTTGTGCCTGTGTCGTGATGCTCATCATAATGCGTCATGTTGGAGCTGTGATCATGAGTTCTTGCAGGCAGAGGCTGTTTTGCCAATAGCACCAGTACTGTGTGCTCAGCAACGACAGTGCCAGGCAGCGTGAGCCTGTGTTCGTGTGTCTTATGGACCAGGCCCTGTGCTCAGTATCCCTCCTGACATTCCCACTGAGCCTCGCCCCCACATTAGAGGTCATCTGCTATCATCCCCATTTTACAGATGGGGAAACTGAGTCCCACAGAGGACACATCACTTGCCCAAGGTGCCACGATTTTGAAGATCAGGATAGAAAGACCCAGGGAGGGGGAATGAAAGGGGCGGTCCTGCAAAAATAACAGGAAAATGCCCAATCCCACAATTTCCCCAGTAACGGTTAAAGATCGGCCCTATGAGTTCTCTAGCTAACAGGCGCCCTGCAGGAGCTCTGTTTTGCACAACTTCTGGAAAGAGCCGAAAGAACAGAAAAGAGATGTGACTCTCTCTCTTACAAATTTTTTTTTTTTTTTTTGAGAATCTGCTTTTTACAGGCCAAAGAGTTCCTGAGTGAATAGCAGGGTGGGAGCTCGAACCCTGAACCATATTTGGAGGACAGAGTCACAGCTCCTGTGACAATCCCTTCTCCAAGGAAGGTAGGAAACCAACTCTTGGACGTTGACATCCGTGCAGTTTTGTTATCTACCTGCTGCCAAGAGGAAAGGAAGGGGCAGATGCAGCAACTTCTCGACTGTACCTGCTATTGTTACACCCCCTTTAAAAAGCCCCAGTAGCTGGTTTTCGGGGCCAGCACATTCTTCCTTTTTCCACCTCCATGCTGGTCCTATTCCCCTCCCCCCAGGGAAATGTACATAAACCTCTTTTCTACCCTAACCTTGGTCTGGAGAAATCTTTCTCAAAACCCACATGCACCAGCATCTCCGCTTTAACAGATTCTCTGTAGTATCTGATCAGTTTTCCATAAACCTAAAACAGCTCTTAAAAATAAAGTCTATCAATTTCATTTTAGAAGTAAAACAAAACGGGACGGGTATTTGTATACACAAGGAGTGCAATGCGCACTACCCAAAGGATGGACATATTTGAAACACGGACTTGGGGGGAGGGGAACCAAGGGCAACACACGTAACCTAAACATCTGTACCCCATAATATGCTGAAATAAAAAAAAAAAAAAAAAAAAAAAATCATGGTGGGCATGGGACTGGAATAGTGATCTGAGCATTTGGTCTATCAGCAGAACACCTAGTGGACTCCTCTGTAGGTAAACCAAACACAGAGAATGAGAGAGAGGGAGGGAGGCAGGGAGGGGGAGAGAGAGAGAGAGAGAGAGAGAGAGAACTGTCTGGTACTCAGGGAAAGCCACAGCGAGGTCCAGCTCCCCACCCAGAGACTCAAGAGCTCTCTGATTCTCTGCCCTGGGGAGGTGGCTGGAGCCTCTCGATCCTGAATCCTCCTTGTCTCTCCCTTTTTTTGCCTCTTCCCAATCCTTTTTCCATTGGCTTCTGGCCTGGACAGACGGAGAAAAGAAGTTAAAATCACATCGACATACTGAGTAACTTTGAGCAATAGCTCTCCTCTCTCCATGCCTGTTCTTTTTTACCTCACCTGTCCAAGGAACCTACCTCATAAGACATCAGTAACCCCAAAAACAAACAAACAAACAAATATTTAAACAAACAAGCCTGCAAAGTAGTCATCACACTGTCTTGGAGTTAGAAAGCGAGGCCTGTCTGTCGCCCCCTCCCCTATAGACTCAATTTACCTGAAGACTTGTATAAACAGGTGGTTTCTCTGAGTCCCTGGCAGGTGCTGGTTCCCCAGGTCTCTGCTGGCCAGGTGGATGGGAGGGGAGGTGACCCACCCGGGGCTCCAGGCCCTGCACTGTTTCTGCCTCACCCCAGTGGGGAGGCTGTTGTTTGGAGTTCCCTGCAGGTGCAGGCGCAGGTGTGGGCTGCACAGGCACCGGCTGGGCCGGGGGCTTGACGGAGCCTGGCTACGGTTATTTATCCGTCCTCAGCTCCCTGCCCACTGCCTTCTGTCTCGCTGTGGTCCTTCTGCCTTCGCCGCTGCCGCAGGGATGCCGGCCCTCTGGGGACCCTGCCAGAAAGGAGGCGACCTCAGGGAATGTGTCCTCACTCTCCCTCCCTGCATGCCTGCCAGGGGCGAGTCAATTACCTGAGCTTCTCAAGGTCATGAGCAGAGGCCAATGCAAGGTTGGGATCGCCCCGGCTGTTGAAACTGACAGAAGAGCAGCCCTGCCATGGCCCCTGGGGAGGCTGCCCTGACATCTCCCTCCTTCCCCACCTTCATCCTTCCCCACCTGAGTCATTTGCCCAATTCATTGTCTTTTTAAAGATTTTTTTTTAAATCAAAGAACACACATGTATTTGTTCCTTCTTCTTAAGTAACTGAAATGACTACAGACAAGGCGAGAGCCAGGCATGCCGCGATGGTGAGCTTGATGGGCACCCTTTCAGATCCTTACACATGTGGCCTGTGGACAAATGCAACCCTTTAAATATCCAAGTTCTGTTGTGCGTTATTGTTGTTTTTCACTTTGTTTGGGAGGTGAAATTCATATGAGATAATTAACCACTTTAAAGTATCCAATTCAGTGGGATTTAATGCATTTACAATGTTGTGCAACCACCATCCTTAATTCCAAAACATTTTCATCGCCCCAAAAGGAGACCCGTCCCCATGAGCGATCACTCCGCATTTTTCCCTCCCCCTACCCCCTGGCGACCACCAATTTGCTTTCTGGCTCTGTGGATTTTACCTGTTTTGGATATTTCGCATACATGGAATCATGTTATGTGAAAGTCTGGCTGCGTTCACTCAGCACGATGTTTTCAAGGTTCGTCCATGGTGTAGCCTGGGTTAGGACTTCGTTCCTTTTTGTGGCTGAATAATATCTATCGTGTGGCTACACCACACTTTATCCATTCATCTATGCATAGACATTTGGGTTCTTTTTATTTTTTGGCTATTGTGAATGGTGCTGCCATGAACACTGAGCGGTTCATACAAAGATTGCTTGAATTCTTTGCAATTCTTTTGGGTGTATGCCTAGGAGTGAAACTGTTGGATCCGATGGTGATTCCGCACTAACTTTTTGACAAACTGCCCAATTATTTTCTGCGCGTTTAATACAGATCTGATTCTCCTGTTGGCATGTTTCTGTAACTTGGTTTCTCACTCAACATCTTGGAGTAAATTCTATGTTAGTTTATATAGACCAAGGTTTCCCAGCTCAGGCAGTGTTGACATTTGGGGGCTGCATCATTCTTTGTGTTGGGGGCCACGCTGCGCATAGCAGGATGTCTGACAGCCGAATCCCTGGTCTTTATGAACTAGGTGCTTATAGCAGTCTCTCTACCAAGTCATGACAAAAACGTCTCCAGATGTGGCCAAATGTTCCCTGGGGGACAAAATCACCCTGGGTGAGAGCCACTGCCATAGAGCTCCCTCATTTTCATAAAGTCAGCTTGATATTCAATATTATGAATATACTTAGTGTATATTTAGCTGTTCTTTTACAAATAGACACACCTCCATTGCTTCAAAATTGTCACCATTATTGGGAATAATGCAATATGTACCCTTTCATGTCTTTTACTGCACACAGGCAATATCTGATCAAACACAAATTAAGTAGCGAGGTGGTCAGATCGTAGGAGATGTGATTCTTCAATTGAAGAAGAATTGCCAAATTAACTTCCAAGTGGCTATGTGAATCTACCCTTCCGGCACCTACGTGTCAGACGGTCTGTTTCCTCGCCTCACTAATGCTTGACTGTGTGAAACTAATTTTGGCAATGTGGTTGCCAACCGGTCTCCAGTTGTTGCTTTAATTTGTTTTTCCCTAATTACTAGTGGGGGCTGGAAATCCCCTTTGTTTATTAGCTATTAATATAGGGGTTCCCTCTTTGCAAAATGCCTGTTCCAAGCCTTTCCTCATTTTTCTATTAGATTGTCTTGTTTTTGTTGATTTGCAGGCATTTTTTAGGGATTCTAAATACTAATTTTGTCTACCAATCATTTTTTCTTTCTGCTTCTTGTGCCTTAATACTGTTCCTGTCAGAAACATTCTCCTTGGTTTCTTCTAATACCTTCGTACTATAAGTTTAGGGGTTAAAACCACAGCACGATGGGTCTGCTGCTGACTTTATAAACAAAAGGTTTTTGGAACACGGTCATGCGCATTTGTTGGCATGTTGTCTCTGGCTGCTTTTGTGCAGCAGTGGCAGAGTTGAGTAGTTGTGACAAAGAATGTGTGGCTTGCAAAGCCGAAAATATCTGCGATCTTGCCATGTATGGAAAAAGGTCGCCGACCTCTCAAACTTTAATCTAGACACTGTGTGAACATTTCAGATTATATTTTAACTTACTTTTAAATGGCTGTTTTCCCAAGATCATTTAGCAAACGTGATCTTTCCCAAGATCATGACCAAACTTTCCCCACTGACTTAAAATGCTACATTTTTCAAGCCGGGCACATGCCTGTAGTCTCAGCTACTTGGAAGGCTTAGGTGGGAGGATTGCTTGAGGCCAGGAGTCCGAGGCTGCAGTGAGCTATGATTGTGCTTGTGAATAGCCACTGCACTCCTGCTGGGGCAGCATAGTGAGACCCCATCTCAAAACAAAATACATGCTTTCGTTTAAAAAATGTAATGTTTTGTTTTATATATCTATTCCTATACAATCCAATGTTACTTTTGAAAAATTGTTTTAGCTTTCTAAGATAATTTTGGTGCTAATAATATATCTATAGTATGCTATTTATATTATAATAGTAATAATAGTTGTAGTAGTTAATAACAAGTGAGATTTATGTAGCACTTACTCTATTCTTGGAACTATTCTAAGAGTGTGTGTATATATATATATATATATATATATATACACACACACACACACACAATTTATAGTTTGATTTAGGAAGAACTCTTTTTTGTTTACATTTTCATATCTTTGTATCCAGGAATACAGCAATCTCTCTCCATTTATTTAGAAATGCTTTTATGTCCTTAAGGACAATGGCATAGTTGTCCTTCATAAACATCTTGTACATTTCTTGCTAGTATTATACTTAAATGCCTCGTAAGTTTCTGTTGCTTTTATGAGTGTGGTATTTTTCCAATTATGTTCTGTTCATGGGGATAATTATAGAGGAAATCCATATCGTCAGCTGATCCTCAAAGCTGTCCTAGATACGGTCATTATCTGGAATTATTGACAGCATTGCCTCTTCTTGTTCAGTCCTCATACCTCTCTTGTGTTTTCTTGTCTTAGTGTATTGTCTAGGGTCTCCAGTAAAATGTAGAGGAGATGCAATGAGCTAACATTCCTGATTTTATTAGAAACGTTTCTGATCCATTCCTGATTTTATCAACAATGTTTCTGATCCATTCCTGATGTTAGTGGGAATGTTTCTGTGTTTCACCATTAGATACAATGCTTGTTTCTTTCAGTTCTCTACATTTGGGCGTGCAAGTCTCACTTTTTCATGCCCTCTGTTCCCTCCTAAGCAGACTGAAAGTCCCCCCGGCAGCATCAAGAGGCAGGGATTGCAATCAGGTTGAAAGATGGTCAGAAATTTTAATTCATTCAATTTATTTATCAATTGCCTATCCTGTTGCAAGTCCCTATTCTAGGTGTCGGGGATACAGCAGTGCACAAACCAAAGACCCATGCCCCCATGGAGCTGATGTTTTGGTAGGTAGAGACAGACAAGAAACAAAAATCACAAGCTAAATTATTGAACTACTTATGTGGTATGTGCTGGGGGTGGGGGGAATAAAGCCAGTTCCAAAGGATGCAGTGTGGCAGGGTGGGAGTGTGGGTGCAATTGTCGATGGGGAGTCCACGTAGTCCTCTCAGAAGGGGAGACATTCGAGCAAATACATGAAGGGGTAAGGCCATGAGCTCGGTCGTGACCAGGGGGAGGATGCGTCAGAGGGAGCTGATGCCTTACCAGCTCCAACCAACTCACAAGAACCAAATTTTCAAAACCTTTGCAAGCCGGTTGTAAAACACAGCTGTTACTAAAAGTACACTGTATAAAATTACAATAAAATAAACTAGAGGAATCTAGGACTGAGCCCTCTCTTCTCACTTCTGTCACAACTGAGAAGGTTAATCTGTCATTCTTAGTACCCATCCGGGTGCCAACATCAGCATGGCACACCTAGGTCTTGCGCAAATAAGGATAATAAGGAGATTGATTCTTTTATCTGAGAGTCTCCGGAGTAAGTTCTTAGAGACAAATAATTTGCTTGAAGATGAAGCAAGTAAGAAAGTATTAATCTAGGACCTTAAAATCGTAATAAATGCTCAAAATTCATCACTTCCCAATTATTATATATATATTTGCCATTGTCTATGAAATTCTTTATGACTATTGCATGCATATGATGGAAACACTCTATAATGGTGTGCTACTGCACACCAGCCATGGGGAGATATTTACACCATGGAAATTGGCAAATGGTAGCACAATGATGGAGTTGAGTCTGGAGGCAGGAAGGCTAGGGAGGAGGCTCCATCAGAGAGAGAGAATAGGTATGGAGAGAAGGGAAATTATTACTCTAGAGAGAGATCTAGGAAGTAAACAGAACAGAATTTAATCACCAAAGTTCAGTCCAGGCAAACCTTTTTTGTTTTCCAAAGTCTAGGAAGATGATAAATACAAAATATCAGCAGACGCAGTAGAACCTGTTGACAAGACTGCCTCAAATGCAAAAACAAAGTGTCTAATAGCAAAAGTTACATTCAATGAGTTTGGGCTTTCTTTGTTATTTATTTTTTTCTCATCTCTCTCTCTATTTATGTATTTATTTCAAAATATTAAGGTGGTTCTACTTGTGTCTCTTTAAGGTATCTCCATATTGCTTTCCACAGACGTTGCACTAATTTGCAGTCCCACCAGCAGTGTATGAGTGTTCCTACCTCTCCGCATCCACGCCAACATTTATTGTTTTGGGTCTTTTTGATAAAGGCCAGTCTCACTGGAGATAGGTGATATCTCATTGTGGTTTTGATTTGCATTTCCCTGATGATTAGAGATGTTGAGCATTTTTTCATGTTTTTTGGCCATTATTCTGTCTTTTGCAAAGTTTCTGTTCATATCCTTTGCCTACTTTTTGATAGGGCTGTTTGATTTTTTCTTGCTGATTTTTCTGAGTTCTAAATAGATTCTGGTTATCATCCCTCTGTCAGATTTGTAGCTCGCGAAAATTTTCTCCCACTCTGTGGGTTGCCTGTTTGCTCTTGTGACCGTTTCTTTGGCTGTGCAGAAGCTTTTTAATTTGATCAGGTCCCATTTATTTATTTTTGTTGTTGCTGTAATTGCCTTTGGGGTCTTCTTCATAAATTCTTTGCCTAGGCCAATGTCTAGAAGAGTATTTCCAACTTCTTCCCATTACTGGGCATCTACCCCAAAGAGCAAAAGTCGCTCTATGAAAAAGACACCTGCACTCGAATGTTCATAGCAGCACAATTCACAATTGCAAAGATGTGGAAACAACCCAAGTGTCCATCAGTACATGAGTGGATTAATAAACTGTGATATATGTATACCATGGAGTACTATTCAGCTTTAAGAAACAATGGTGATATAGCACCTCTTATATACTCCTGGAAAGCGCTGGAACACACTCTACTAAGCGAGGTATCCCAAGAATGGAAAAACAAGCACCACATGTACTCACCATCAAATTGGTATTAGCTGATCAGCATTTAAGTGCACATATAAGAATAACATGTATTAGATGTTGGGCAGGGGGAGGGGGAGGAGGGAGGAGGGGACGGGCATATGCACAAACAATGAGTGAGATGCGTACCTCCGGGGGAATGGACACACTTGAAGCTCGGACTTGGGGGGGACGGAGGGCAAGGGCATCATACATAACCTAATCATTTGTACCCCCATAACATGCTGAAATAAAAAAAAATATTAAGGGGATATAAGAAACACCTTATATCTCTGCTTGGCTCAAAGGCTGGCCTGAGCCATTGGAAGTACACTACGATGTTTGTTTCTGCAATGGGCATGTTTTGTTCTATCCCAAATCTTGCTACTTCTCATGGGTTGAAAAATCCTCAAATGCTGCAGGCTCTTTTTAGTGTCTTGTGGCTACATTTGGAGAGAGAGAGAGAGAGAGATGAAAATATTTAAAAATTAGTTACACAAATAACTTTGCATCTCTTGTTTTAAAAAAATGCTATGTTAAGGACAATCAAGGGTACATATTTCATTTAAAATACATCTTTAGGTTTTTTTTTTTTTTTTTT
>NW_012154352.1:254368-293467 GCF_000956105.1 Propithecus coquereli
ACAGATGATTAGGTTAGGTGTGTTGGTGGGAGGAGGGGGGAAGAGGGAGGAGGGGAGGGGTATGTGTATACACAAGGAAGGCAATGCGCACTACCCAAAGGATGGACATATTTGAAACACGGACTTCGGTGGGGGGGAACCAAGGGCAACACACCTAACCTAATCTTTAGGTTCTTGAACTTGGGGTGTCCATCTTTTTTGAACACAGAAGTGTGAGGTTTCAAGTGCTTACTGTGTAATCATCCCTTTGACGAGGGGTTAACCACCTGGGGAGATTAATATGACTACTCAATCCAGTTCAGAGATGATCTATCACTGAGCGGTGAAGTTAATTTACTTGCAACAACAGGCTAGAAAGACCGAACAATTCCTATTTTATGGAGAAGTAAAAGACTCACACCCAAAGGGAAAGTGAGTAGATAAGAGACACACACCCTGTTATTAATAGTAGGCAAAGGGAGAATTTGAACCCAAGCCCATCAGATTTTAAAACCAGTGTCCCAATGCTATTGCAAAATTCTAGTCCTTCTGCCCTACTTGGCCCAGGCAACCTGTTTGATTCAGTATCACTCGTTTCTCAGCCATTTGAGGCAAATGTTTGTCTCGAGTACCAACAAGGCTATCATTTACTCAACTCAACATCAACTCATGTTTTTAAGCCTATAATATTTTTTTAGTATACATGAATAGATCACTACCATAAATAAAAAACCAGAACCGCTTGACATGCTGAGTATGCCAGGCAGAACTTGTTTTCCATTTTCCCACCCGAACACCAACTAATACGGAAGATAAGAGTAAAAAGAGAATATCGTGAAAATAAAAGAATGTTGTTTGAAGTCTAGATAGGTACTGTTGCCTGCTGAAGGCTCTGAGCCCAAGACCCACCTTCCGATCCCCTAAAGGGATGTGATGAGAAAAATGTTAAAGATGTAGCAGCACCAAAGTGAGATGTTTTCTCAGGGTGTCATCAGAAGGATGGAAAGAATTAAAAAGGCAATACCATTTTAGAGCTGTTTAATGTTGTATCTGTGAACCAAGAAAAACCACCTGAGTTCTGACCTTGGGAAGCATTAGTTGATTCCAAAGCAACTGGATCTAAAAGGAGTGGTCAGGATGGGTGTGGTGGCTCACACCTGTAATCCCAGCACTTGGGGAGGATGAGATGGGATTGCTTTAGGCCAGGAGTTCGAGACCAGCCTGGGCAATATAGCGAGATCGCATCTCTACTAAAAAAAAAGAAAAAGAAAAAAGAAAAAAACTTAGCTGGGTGTGGCAGTGCATACTTGTAATCCCAGCTACTCAGGAGGCTGAGGCAGGAGGATTGCTTGAGTCCAGGAGTTCAAGGCTGCAGTGAGCTATGATTGTGCTACTGTACTCCAGCCTGGGCAACAGAGGGAGACCCTGTTTAAAATAAAATAAAATAAAAAATAATAAAATAAAATAGATAAAATGAAATGAAATAAAATAAAAAGTAGTCAATTCTATCCATGTAGCAAAATATCCCACAGATCCCATATGTATGTAAAAATATGTACTAATGGGAAGAATAAGATCTAGTGTTTGATAGTTCAGTGTATCAGCACGACTATAGCTAACAATCCTTGACTGAATATTTCAAAATAGCTTGAAGAGAAGCATTCACATGTTCCCAACGTAAAGAAAAGATAAATGTTTGAGGCCATGAATATTCCAAACACCCTGATTTGATCATTGCACATTGTATGCATGTATCAAAATATCACATATACTCCAAAAATATGTACGACTATTATGTATCTATTTTTAAAAAAGAAAGAAAGTAAGAAAACGGGCAGTCAGAGAGACTCAGCTAAGTGGGTTCCGGCTGAGGAGCTTGCTGAGGGCACCCTTCAGCTCTCGGTTCTGCGGGCTGTAGATGAAGGGGTTCAGCGTGGGAGCCACCAGGGTGTACATCACCATGGCTGCCACGTCCCTCTGGGTGGTGTGCGTGGACGCAGGATTCAAGTAGACTCCGATGATCGTCCCGTAGAAGAGAAAGACCGCACAGAGGTGGGAGCCACAGGTGGAGAACACTTTCCACTTCCCCTGGGCTTAGGGCACCTTCCACAAAGCCACAGCGACAGGTGTGTAAGAGGCCACGATAAGGGCCACAAAAGGGACCAAAACCACCAAGCCCCCGAGGACCAACAGCAGCGTCTCATTGACTTGCGTGTCAGAGCAGGAGAGTTTGATCAAAGCGTTAAGGTCACCGAAGAAGTGCGGGATCCTATTGGTGCGAAAAGACAGGCGGGTCACCAGGAGAGTGTGGACCAAGGAGATGAGGTTGGCTGAGGCCCACGGCACCGTCCCCAGCCAGGTGCAACGAAGGATGTTCATGATTGTCATGTAGCGCAGCGGATGGCAGATGGCCACGTAGCGGTCGCAAGCCATGGCTGACAAGAGGATGCTGTCTGCTCCCCCAAAGGCGATGAAAAAGTACATCTGAGTGAGGCGAGCCAGGGAGGAGACGGCGGTGCAACGGCACAGGTGGTTCGCCAGCATGTTGGGGACGGTGGTGGAGGGGAAGCAGATGCCCAAACAGACAAGTTGCTGAGGAAGCAGTACATGGGGCTGTGCGGGTGAGGGTCCCAGATGATGGCCAGCACGGTGAGCAGGTTCCCCAGGCACCCCATCAGATACAGGCTGAAAGACAGGACAAAGAACACCTGCTGCTGCCCGGGCTGCTCAGAGAGGCCGAGGAGGATGAATTCAGAGACTCTGGTCCCCTTGTCCATGCCCAGGTGGTTCTAAAGACAGACACAAGGGCATCAGCAGTGGTTGGATTCCCCACGGAGCAAATGAGACACCTCATTTCTGTCCTTTCCTCCCGTCAAGACTCAGCTCTCCAGCCTGGACAACATAGTGAGACCTCATCTCTTAAAAAAAAATGTTAAGAAATTGGACAGTCATGTTGGCTCATGCCTGTAATCCCAGCACTTTGGGAGGCTGAGGCAGAAGGACCACTTGAGACCAGAGTTCAAGGCTGCGGTGAGCTGTGATCACGCCACTGCACTCCAGCTCCAGCCTGGGCAACTGAGTGAGACCCTGTCTCTATTTAAAAAAAAAAAAGAGAGCTCACCTAACCTCTCTGAGTCTGTGTCCCCTCATCTCTTACAAGATAAATGAATAATTTCAATCTTTCAGGGTTGGCATAAGGATTAAGTGAGAAAAATACGTAAAACGGGTGTTAATCTATACTTGCCTTGTAATAATACAACTATTTTTATTAGCTAGGGTGAGAATCCTTAGTGATACCATCTGAACAACGAATGATTAATGGTTTCTTGTCTTTCCCCACAGAGACAAGCCTGGGTTCAAATCCCAGTTCTGTCACTTGCTAGCTGTGTGACTTTGGGCAAGTTACTTAACCTCTCTGTGCCTCCGTTTTCTCATCTTTAAAAAGAGGATAATAATGGTACCTGCTTCATGGGGGTAATAGCACCTGTCCCGTAGAGTTGTAAAGATGTTAGGGGTGAATATGTAAAGTGCTGAACGTTGTGTGTATTTCTGAGGGTTGGGATCTCTTGGTGATTTAATAATCGCTAATTATGGGTTGACACAAACCTTGTTTAAATGCCAGCCCTGCCAAATTAGTCATGTGAACCAGTGATAGGTCCTCTCAAAGCCTCAGCTTCCTGGGAGGATTTAATGAGGCAATGCTTACGGAGTTCTTTATAAGGAAACTTTTTTTCTTCTTAAGGTATCACTCTGAAATGTTACAACTAATCTATTACAGTGTATCTTCCGTATCAGTCTCCTACTACAGATTATGTCATTATATCTTGGGGTAGGTTATCTCAAAGGAGCTAATTTCACTCATTTTATGCTTCTAAACATCAGTGTTAGAGGCAGACAACCTTAATTGGTCCATAAATGATGGCCCCATAGCCCATGTGGGACTCACATCACCTTGAGCCTGGAATCCACTGGACCAGTGACTCCATCTCAGTCAGCTCAGGCTAAATTATGCTGCATAACATACATCCCCGATTCTTAGTGGCTGACAAGAAAAAAGGTACATTTACACCTCTCGAGGTGTGAAGCCAAGGCTCTGCTTCATGCTGAGTTTACTGGTGAATGAACCTTTGTTGGGGACTTTTCCAGTTATCGCACCAGCCCAAATAATGACACGTGTGCTGGCTCCTAAGAGCCTCTGCCAGGAAATGGCATGTTACCTCCACTCACGTTTCAGTAGCCAAGACTGGTGTCAAGGAAGTGGAGTAGTGGCTAATCTCCCAGAGAGCAGCAGTAAATATTTATGAACAGTAACACACTCTCCCAAGGTTTCCGGCCTCCTTCCACGCCCACTGAAGGCCAGGGAGAGAAGAGTGCATGCATGTCTGTTGGAGGCAACCTCCATGTTTCTCGTATCTCTGGAGCGCCATGCTTAGAACCTAGGAGTGCTATTTACATTGCAGTACACCTGGGGCATGCCATGGTATGCTTGGGTACATCGAGGTACAAAAATATTCATAATACAGGTGGAAATGTCTTGATGTGGGGGAGGGGCATCCTCTTCCAAACTGTCTAGCACTTTTCACTTAATGGCTCCGAATTTCTGGTGACAGCACCACCTCTCTCCAAACTCACACTTGCTTTTCCTTTTGCTTACTAGACATCCCCCAGACAGACTCTCCAGTCCCATGAGCTACAAATGGAATCTCCCCTGCCAGAAGCTGTTGGGTTTGGTCACCCGGGTCGTGCACTGCACAATTCCACAGGGATCCGTTCACGTAGATTACAACCTGCACAATGGTAGCCAGCACGCCCGTCTCAGAATGGGCATCAACCCCAACTCCTCTCTCTCTTCTCACCTCCCACTCATTCCTAATGTATGGATTTAAAAACTCAACTTCATCCCTTGGACAGAAGTAGAAAATTCAACCCTGGAATCAGTACCCCGTTCGTGGTGGTGGTTCCCCGTGTCCGCTCTCGCCCCCTGGTGTCCATTCTTCACATTGCAGCCAGAGTGATCTCGCGAAAAAAAATGCCAATGGGGTCTTGTTCAACATAATCCTTCCGCCGCTCACCGCTGCTCCTCTAATCCCCAGACATCTTTAGTTTCTGTTTTCCCTCCCGCTTTGTGCACTTGGCTGCAGCCTCATGGGTTTTCCCTCCCACCCTGCTTTAGGACCTTTGAATCTGCTGTTCCTTCTGCCTGGAAGTGTCTCTGCCCCCAGCTGCACCTCCCCGTCAGGTGGGCTTCGCGTCTGCAGGGATACCCGTCCTGGCTTCCCCACTGTGGGGTCTGGCTGAGGGATTCTCAACCCTGGCACCACTGACATTTGGGACTGGATCCTTTTTCTTTTTTTTCTGTGCTGGTGACCGTCTTGTGCATTGTAGGTCGAGCATTCCTGGCCTCCACCCACTGGAGATGCCAGTGGTAACCTACTTTCACCAGCTGGGACAAACAGAATCATCTTGAAACCCTGGTTGGGGTGTTGAAATCGCCTATTTGAGAATCACTGCTCTAAGTTAAATTCCCCTTCTGTGTCTCACTCTCAGCCCCTGCACCCGGATCCTCCAGCTTCGAGCAGGGCATGGCGTTTACCTGATGCGAACCACACCGGCCCTCGAGCCAAGCATTTGCCAGGCCTCACCTCACTGAACCCCTGGCAACCCTACCGGGCAGGCAGCTGAGGCTCCAAACCTAACTCGAGCAGGGAACTGGGATTGGCTCAAGCTCTTCCAGCGCCCACTCTCTTGACCAGTTCATGGTACGTCACCCACCCAAGGGGCTGTGATGCTGGGTACCCACGGCCTGTGTGGGCTAAACTGAGCAGAGAGGCCCCAGCCTCTGAGGGGCAGTCCCAAGAGATCCTTCCTTCCTGACACACTTACTTGATTGGTGGCAACGGGGCTTCCATCGAACCCAGGGCCTGTCCGCTTCTGGGTCATGTTTTTTGGGGTCTTGGGCTGCCTGCTGCCTCACCTTTGTCCTGGAACTCTGGAGGAGAGAAGCATGTTTTCCCAGGGAGCGTGCAAGGGACCCACCACTGGCAGGTTTATATCTGACCCTGTTGCCTTTGGGGCACAATCCCCAGAGACCCTTGTTAGAGCAAACACAATTAGCTTGTCTTCCCTAGTGGAGACTGGGAACCCAGTACCCTTGTGAAAAAGAATTTTGTCCCAAAAGCATTGGCTTTTTTTTTTTTTTTTTTTTTTTGAGATAGGATCTTGCTCTGTAACCCAGGCTAGAGTGCAGTGGCCCAATCACAGATCCCTGTAACCTTGAACTCCTGGGCTCAAGCGATCTTAACACCTCAATCTCCCAAATAGCTGGGACTATAGTTGTGCACCACCACACCTGGCTAATTTTTTAATTTTTTTTTTTAGAGATGAGGTCTTGCTGCATTGCCCAGGCTGGTCTCAAACTCCTGGCCTAAAGCAATCCTCCCACCTTGGCCTCCCAGAATGCTAGGATTACAGGCGTGACTCACCCCACCCGGCCAAGGTCGAGTATGCTTTTTATGGGCTGACATGAATCTTGAAAACATCACGATAGATGAAAGCAGTCAGACACCAAAGGTCACATATTGTATGATTTCCTTTATATGACATTCCCAAATAGGCAAATCAATAGAGACAGACAGTGGATTTGTGGATGCCAGGGGCCCAGGGTGGAGGGGTGAGGGGGAAATGGGGAATGATTATTTAATGGGTATGGGGCCTTTTAGGGGGTGATGAAAATGCGTTGGAACTAGACACAGGTGATGGTTGTGCAACACCGTAAATGTACAAAATGCCTCCAAATCGCTCACTTTAAATGGTTTTATGTTATGTGAATTTCACCTCCACACACACAAAAAAACGTATTCAACCATCCTCATTTTCTTGGGAAATGCCAATAAGAAAATATAATGTAGGACCTGGAAAACTTGCAGAAATGCACAACACAGACAGCTGTCAGTACTGGCACGTGTGTGGGGAAGCCAGCATGCTCGGGCACTGACAGTGGGAATGTAAACTGGTGCAGCCCTTCAGGGAGGGCGGGCTGGTGGTTGGCGTCCTTCTTTCTGCCTTCTTGTCGCGGAAGCATGTTCTTGGGAATCTGCTACCTCAACTACGGGAAGCGGATTTGCATTTCTCTCCTCCATGACCACCATGTTTGCTCAGGTCCTCCCAGAAGCAAAAGCTAAGACAGGATGAAATTAAAAAAAAAAAAAAAAACACACACACACACAAATAAAATGAAAAAAAATAAAAGCAAAATCGAGCTACCAGAAAAGATTAACAGGATGGAGAGAAACAAGGAGAAGGTGCCAAGAACAAGATCCAACATTAAACGTGGAAAGTGCTTACAAAGACAATGGATATTTGAAAATAATAAAAGAAAAATATAAGTTAATCCACTTTAAACTGTAGGTGAAATCAATACATTTTTAGGGAAAAAATGTGAAGTTCCAGAGCTGGTACAAGAAAGAGAGGGGCTCTGGATACTCAGGCAGGTTGTGAAGAAATTGAAACGGTACTTGAAGACCTTCTGCCCTCCCCCAAATCATCACCAACTTACAAATAACTTACGAATGAGCTCTACTAAACTTTTAAGGAACTTTAAAGCTTTTAAGAAACGTTTAAGTTAGTGTCTATGACATGGTCTTCAAAAAAAAAAATAAAATAAAGTAAGACAGAAAAGAGCTATGAAATCTGCCCAGCTCAGTTCGTCAGGTTAATACAATCTTGGTCTAAAACAAGAAAAGAATGTTTATAAGAAAAGAGAATTATAGGCCCACTTCACCCATCCAGGTAGAGTTTTAAATCCAGGACAAATTATAACTTAGTCAAATTAGATGGTATATTAAAAACAGTTTGTCACGGTCAAGTGGTGTTGGATTGTCTCATGGATGACAAAGGTAGTTCAGCATCGGAAACCCCATCAAGCAATGCATCCCATGAATCAACTAAGAAAGAAAAATCATGTGATCATTTCAATCAAGGTTGAAATACATAAAAATGTAGATGATCTGAATCCATGAGGAACAGTTCACAGTCTCGGATGAGATGACCTGATATGATGAAGGCGCCAGTTCTCACACACATTGTATCTTCAATGCAACTGTATTCGCAATTCCAGTGAATCCACTGTAAATTTGCTAAAAATGATCCTGTATTTCCTTCAGAAAAATAAAAGTCAGTGCAAAATTTATATTAATCTTATAAAAATGTAGCAAAGAAAAGAACTATCCTCTCCCAGGGCCTGACACAGGAGGGTCACAGTCATTTTTAAAAGTGTGAACCTGGAACAGATATGGAGACCGATTAAATTGACTGAAAATCTCAGAAAATATCTCTGTATTATTCAAACCCTAATATATGATAAAGGCAGCAGCACAAATCAAGGGGAAAATGTGGATTGTTCACTAGTTTGTGGCTTGAAAACTGTTCATTTTCAGAAGCAAAGTGAATCTGAATTTCTCCCTAACACCACGTGCAAAGGTAGAATCCACATGGATTCAAGACATAAATCTGAAATATAAAACTATCTAGTTAATAGAAGGGAGTGTAGGGGAATATGTGATCCAGGCATGGGGAAAGACTTCTTAAAATTTCAAAAGCACCAACATTGAGGTGATTTTTAAAGTGATATGAAAACATGAACACTGAGGATTTCTGTTCAAAAAAGGATATCCTGAAGTTAACAGGCAGATGGAAAATTGGGGAAAGATGTTTACATTGTCTAAAACTGACACGGGAATTATATCCAGGACAAACAAGAAACCAGTTATAGCTAGAAGTAGGAACCTCAACGCAAAAATGAGCAAAGGATATGCACAGATGATTCACAGAAGGAGTTACTCAGGCAGATGAAAACACACTCAAATAAAGGAAAAGGAAGAAGGAAGCAAGGGAAGGAAGGATGGGAGGGAGGGAAGGAGAGAGACAAGGAAGGACGGGAGGAGGGGAGGGAGGAAGGAGACACGTTTAGAAGAAGGGAGGAAGGAAAATAAAAAAGCAATGGAATTTCACTGCATACCTACGCAATTCCCCAAATTCAAACATTGCCAGTGTTGGTTGGACTAGGGGGTGAAAGGAACCCTTGCACGCTGCTATGAGGACAACAGAATGGTGGAGATTAAGAACACCCACACCCTGTACACCGCAAATTCACTCCTGGGTATCTATCCCGGTTTCTCAAATCTATTTATAGGGGAGCATGTAAGAGAATGTTCCCCGAGGCATTATTTTTAGTGGGGAGTTGGACAAGCCCACACATCTGTACCTGGGGAGGAGGCAGGTAAGATGCAGTGGATACAAACAACGGAGCCTCGGGCAAGATTTACATGGACACTTAGCAGGGTAACTGAATCCTTAATATCGAGGATTATGAAAACAAAAAACACAATGAACTAGGTCTCCAGCATCATTCCATTTGGGCACATTAAAAATATGTGCACATGAAACTATTCTGTATGATCCAGTAATGCTGGACACGTTTATTTGTCAAAATCCACAGAATGGAGAACACAAAAAGTGAACCCTAACTATGGACTTTAATGAATAATGATGATGTATCAATACTGGCTCATCAATTGTAACACATGCAATAAATAAATAACAGGAAAAAATGCATGCAGGAGGGGATATGTAGAAACTCTCTACAATTTCTGATCCATTTTTCTATAAACCTGAAACTTCCTTAATAAAGTCCACGAATTTAAAAAGTAAAAATTTAAATAAAAAAATCACACGCACGTAGAAAGCAAAAGGGACAAAATATAATTTTTTTAACCCTTGTAAGTTCTTAGTAGAGGCATTCCCCTGAAAACAAAAGTCAGGAGGTGGGTGGATCGTTTGAGCTTAGGAGTTCAAGAACAGCCTGAGCAGGAGCGAGACCCCCGTCTTTGCTAAAAGTAGAAAAATTAGCTGGGCATGGTGGCACATGCCAGTAGTCCCAGCTACCCGGGAGGCTGAGGCAGGAGGATCGCTTGAGCTCAGGGGTTTGGGGTTGCTGTGAGATAGGCTGACGCCACAGCACTCTAGTCAAGACTCTGTTTCTCCCCAGTATGAGTTCTTTCACATATTCAAATGTAACTAGAATGACTGAAGGTTTTCCCCCATTCCTTACATTCATAGGGTTTCTCTCTGGTGTGAGTTCTTTCATGTCTTTGAAAGGAACTGGACCAAATGAAGACTTTATTACACTGCTTACACTCATAAGGTTTCTCTCCAGTGTGCATTATTTCATGTATCTGAAAGGAACTGAAACTACAGAAGGCTTTCCCACAATGCTTACAGGCATAGGGTTTCTCTCCAGTGTGAGATATTTCATGTATTTGAAATGAACTGGGCCAGTCAAAGGTTTTCCCACACACCTTGCATTTATAAGGTCCATCTTCAATGTGCATTTTCATGTATCTTGGAAGGTTTTGGGGACAACTGAATGTTTTCTGACATTCCTTACATTCGTAGGGTTTCTCTCCACTATGAGTCCTTACATGGTATTGCAGGGAACTGGAACAACTGAAGGCTTTCCCACACCGCTTACAGTCATAGGGTTTCTCTACAGTGTGTGTTCTTTCATGGATTCGAAATGAACTTGGAAAATTAAAGGCTTTCCCACACACCTGACACTTATATGGTCCATCTCCCATGTGCATTTTCAAGTGTCTTCGAAGGTTCTGGGGACAACTGAATGCTCTCTGACATTCCTTACATTTGTAGGGCTTCTCTCCAGTGTATGTTCTTTCGTGTATTCGAAACAAACAGGGAAAATTAAAGGCTTTACCACATACCTTGCATTTATAAGGTTTATCTCCACCGTGAATTTTCATGTGTGTCCAAACATTTATGAGAGAAGTGAAGGCTTTACCACATTCCTTGCAATTACAGAGTTTCTCTCCAGTGTGAGTCCTTTCATGATTTCGTAAGGAACTGGAATAACCAAAGGTTTTCCCACACTGCTTACAAGCATAGGGTTTCTCTCCAGTGTGTGTTCTTTCATGTATTCGAAGTGATCTGGGAAAATCAAAGGCTTTCCCACATACCCGACACTTATAAGGTCCATCTCCACTGTGCATTTTCACGTGTGTCCGAACACTTATGAGAGAAGTGAAGGCTTTACCACATTCCTTATAATTATAACGTTTCTCTCTAGTGTGAATTCTTTCATGATTTTGTAAGGAACTGGAACAACTGAAGGCTTTCCCACATTGCTGACATTCACAGGGTTTCTCTCCTGTGTGATTTCTTTCATGTCTTCGAAAAGAACTGGACCAAATGAAGACTTTATCACATTGCTTACATGCATAGGATTTCTCTCCAGTGTGTGTTATTTCACGTAGTCGAAAGGAATTGAAACTAAGGAAAGCTTTCCCACAATGCTTACACACATAGAGTTTCCCTCTAGTGTGAGACTTTTCATGTACTCCAAAAGAGTGGCAATAACCGATGGCTTTCCCACGTGGCTTACATATATACAGCTTTCCTCCATATTCCTGACACTCACATGGTTTGTGTCCAATCTCAGCCCTGATGTGCCTATTAAGGGATGAATGACTCACGCCAACTTCTGTGCATACATTGCTTTCATGTGGTTTTACTTCAGGAGAAGTTTTCTTGTTCTGAATGCAATCTGAACTCTAGCTGAAGGTGTCTCCACCTAGACTACCTTCTTTACTTTCACAGAGTCTCTCTAGAATCTGACTTCTGTGAAAAATGAGAAGCACATTACTAAAGGTTTATTTATAAATGATTTTATATTTATTAATAGGTATTACACTTACATTTTTAACATTATCAGGGAAAGTGTCAACTGTCCTGTCTGAATTGTTTGAACATGAATTGACTGAATGCTCACAAGAGGACTATTATTAAAACAATGATGTTCATATGGGTTTCTTAATACTATTTCTAAGAGAACTATATTGCAAACATTTATTAATAATATCTATGGAACATTTCAGCATATATTTTTAAAGAATACGTCCCAAGAATAAATAAATATGAAGATGGGCTCATTTCTTTTGTTTGCTTGTTTTTATAATTTCCTGTCATTCCAAGATTCTCTCCAGGGACACTGCTTTCTCTTTTGAGTGCAAATTACCTTAAATTTCTCCCGGGATTTTCATACTGATCTTCAGTGTTCTGGTCTTCCCACTTTTTTCCTAAAATGTAGATCCAGAAAAATCATTGTGAATTATTACAAAATTATAGAAAAATTATTAGGCTCTAGGTTCATGGTACTCAGTGACCATCATGTCTGATCTAGCACCAAAGTATTTCCTTTCCATGTTGGAAATCATGGAACAGCACTGATGAACAAAATCACTTGTTCTCTAATAGACTAAGTGAAGGCACGATGGCATCCTCACCTAGAGAGGCCAGGTTCCTGAAGGTTTCCCACATCACATCTCTGTAGAGATTCTTCTGGGCAGGATCCAGCAAAGCCCACTCCTCCAGGGTGAAGTTCACAGCCACATCCTCAGAGGTCACTGGGTCCTGAAACATCCCATGTGTGCACAGGAGGATGGCTGAGATTCATAGCATTGGGGACCTATACCGTATTCCTGAGATCATAGTATTCTGTAGTCTCCAAACATTTATTTCATGGACTTGGTCATCAGATTCTGACTCTGTCTACACTCACTTCCTCCCACACAGCAATTCTAATGCTAGAATTAAACTATCTGGTAAAGCAACAGCAGAAGAGAAAAACACCTGTAGTTGTCAGGTCCAGGGAGTAAGATTTGCAGCTAGGTCATCCCTAATTTTTACCTCTTTGCACAGTGTGTCCATAGCACCTGAGATAACAAAGTCCCACTAATTAGCGTACAGAAGAGAATTGACGTGAGTAAGCAGACCTGAGACTGCATATTCACAGAAATGCTTGTTCACAAAGCTCAACCTTTGACAGTATCTGGGATCTGGATTTTGGGAGAGACTTCACCAACCTAACAGGTAAGACAATAACTTACTGGATCGGAAACCCCAAAACTGAAATTTCCGTGAGAAACAGTACAATAAAAACCTAAATTCAAATAAATGAACGGCTGAAGGCTGCGTGTGGACAAGTTTGAGAAGTCAAAACTCCAAGGGACCCAGTCTAGGGCATTCCCACTAATTTGTGAAATTTATCTCCTGAAACTCTGCTGGTAGTACTCACAGGGAAGATTAGAGAAAAATTGCTTCCTTGTTCTAGCAGGAGGAGGGAAAGAGTAGTTGTTTTGAAATATGTCCCAAGAATTCTGTTCTTAACACAGCCAAGTGATGAGAATGAGAAGTACAGCTGACCCTTAGAACACAGGTTTGAACTATGGGGGTCCACTTATACCCAAATTTATTTCAATAAATATACTGGAAAATTTTTTTTGAAGATTTGTGGTAATATTGAGATGGCAATACTCCCCAAAATGATCTATAAATTCAATGCAGTTCCTATAAGAATCCCCAGTGGCTTCATTGTAGAATCAAAAAGCTGATTCTGAAATTCATAGGGAATTTCAAGGGACTCAGATTATCAGAACAATCTTCAAAGAGAGCAAGGTAGAAGCAATCACATGTGACAACTTTCAAACTTGATATAAAGCAAAAGTACTCGAGACAGTACAGTGACGACACAAGGATAGTCACTTGGATCAGTGAAATACAACTGAGCATCCAGGGAGAGTGAGGTCAGCCACGTGGCAGAGTAGCCAGTCCAAACACTCAATGCTCAACAAACAAGCATAACTGTCAGAAACAGACTTTGTCAAAATTCTCAGAAATCATCAAAAGTTAATAGCAACCATCAATGCAGAATGAAAAAAAAAAAAAAAAAAGAAAGGCAAGTGAAAATGGTAGGTAAGTTTTATGGAGTATCTACTTCTCCTTGGCCCAACCCATCCCCCATTTGATGGCCGTCTTGAAGACAGCCACCTGAGTTCCCAGTCTCCGACCCTGTTCCATGTCCAGAGGGAGCAGAGCAGATCTTATTTGCAAATTATTGCATTTGTATGTTCCAATCTATCTGGAAACAACCTGAAGGTCTACCACAAGTCTCTTTTTCTTTTTGTCTAAGACAGAAGCAAATCAGGGTGCAAAATTGCCAGAAATTGCTTTAAAGTGTTGTAAACAAAAAGCCTGAAACTGCCTGGGACAAGAATGTGGTTGAGACTTGATAGACCACTAAAAGCCCAGGAGGAAAACTAAGGAGAAAAATTTCTTTTGGAACTTATAGTATTCAAAGGCACCTAGGTGTACTAGGGAATCCAGAAAACCCCATACATGCCCAGGAAAGAACACATTTTCAGAAAAGACCTGAGGAGACCCTCATCTTCAGCACCAGCTAATCTCTGGGCTCAGTTCGGCAGAAAGTGAAGCCCAAAGCAGAGTTTTAAACAGACGGGCTGAGTGTTCAAGGAACGTCCCAGCACACAGCCACACACAAAGACTGCAGGAGGTGAGGTTTTGGTTGTTTCATCTTCTTTTTTTTTTTCAGCCCCTGGCACTCAGGGAATCTGTGTCAAAACACTGGCTGAAGACAGCTACAGGAACAGAGACTTCAGTGACTATACACCACAAGGAATAGTCTCTGAAAAAATACTTTGGAAAAGTTATGAAACAGCCAAGTACAGCCTTCAACAAACAAGAATAGCAAACACCACTGGAAAAGGGGGAGAATGTGATTTCCCAAGTTACCCCATTATAATATTCAAATGTCCAGTTTTCAACAACAACAACAAAAATCAGGAACAGTACAGAGCACAGAGAAAAGGAAAATATGGTTCATCGATGGAAAAAAAACTGGGATAAACTATCTCTGAGAATCCCTAGATACTGAACTTACTAGACAATGACTTTAAGCAAATTTCTTAACTACGTGCAGAGGTAAAGGCAACCATGGAAAATAAACAAAAGCAAACCAACAAAAGGATGTATGAGTAAAATAATATAAACAAGAAAAACAGAAATTATAAAAATGACCATATATAGAAATTAAGGAGCTGCAAAGTACATGTGAAATGAAAAGCTCTCTAAAGGTTTCCAACAATAGATTTGAACAAGTAGAATAAAGAATCTGCTAACATGAAGCTAAAACAGCTGAAATTATCTAGTCTGAACAAAAGAAAGAAAAAAGTAAAATTAAGAGAATGGGTCCCCCGTATATGTGCCTTGTAAGAATTCTTATGAGAAGTTCTTCATAGAGGAGGAAAATGATGTAGGTTAGGAATTCGGTCACATATAGAAGAGTGTTAGAAAAGAATAAAATGGAGGTAAAACAAATGCTTTACTTTTCTTATTACTACCTTATCTAATAGATAAATGTTTGTTCAAAATTATCATATAAACAATGTATTGGGTGGTTATAGTTTCTGATGGGTAAAATGGATGACAACAATTCACTATGGCATGGGTGGAACTGGGAGCATTCTGTTATGCCTGCACACCACAAACCAGTCTACAACAGTGTGATTTAAAAGTAGATTTAGATCAGTTGTAAAAGGAGGGAAATTACTAAAAATAATTTAAGAAACAAGTACACTTGATATACTCATACAGGAAAGAAAACAGAATCATGTAGAATGCTCAATTAAAATGATAAGAGAAAAAGAAGGCACATTTTAAATAAAGAGAACTACAACAAATAGAAAACGGTTACCATATCTAACTCTATCGAAAATCACTTTAAATGTGAATTATCTAAATACACCAATTAAAAGACAGACTGACAGAATAGATTAAAAAGCAAGATTGAACTTTGTGTTGTCTACAAGGAAAACATTTTAAACATAAAAACACGGGGGGAAGGGGCGATGTTGGTCAAAGGATACAAAATTTCAGTTAGAAGGAACAAGTTTGAGAGATCTACTGTACAACTGGGTGATCATAATAACAATGTATTCTAATCTTGAAAATCACTAAGGGAATAGATCTTAAATGAAATAAAATTTTAAATAAAAAAACAAAGAGACATTAAATATAAAGGTATGCAGAAATTTATATCATTCTTAACACTAATCCGAAGAAAGCAGGAATAGCTGTATTAATTTCAGATGAATCAGGTTTTAGATCAGGAAAAATTACAAGGGATACTAGGATTACATAATGATAAAGCAGTCAGTTCCTGAGAAGACATAATAATCCTTAACATGTATGTGCTTAAAACAGTCTCTAATTACATGAGGCAAAAATTTATAGAACTGCAAGGAAAATAGAGAAATCCACAATTTTATTTGGATGCTTCGACGTACTTCTATCAGTAACTGATCAAAAAGGCAGAATCAGTATATCAACAATGATATAGTTGAAGTCAACAACATCATCAAACAACTGGATTCAATTAACATGTATAGAACACTTCATCCAACAACTGCAGAGTACACATTCTTCTCAAGATCCCATAGAATATTCACCAAGACAGACCACATTTTGGGCTCTAACACACCTAACAAACTTAAAAGAATAGAAATCGTACAATGTTCTCAGACCATATTGGAATTAAACTGGAAATTAATAACAGAAACATAGCTGGAAAACCTCCAAATAATTGGATATTAAACCACAAACTTCTAAATTACACATGGGTTAAAAAGAAGTCTCAAGAGAAATTCAAATACTTCAAAGGAAATGAACACAAAAGTTCATCCAATCAAAATTTCTGGGATGCAGAGGAAGCTTTGCTTGGGGGGAATTTAAAGAATTAAATACAAAAAAAAAAAAAGAATTAAATGCACATACTTAGTAAAGATGATCTAAAATCAATCACCTATCCTTCCACTTTAGGAAACTAGACAAAGCAGAAGAAAATAATCCTAAATCAAACACAGGACAATAACAACTACAGAAGATACCGATGAAATTGCAAACAGGAAATCAATAGTGGAAATCAACAAAACCAAAAGCTGGTCCTTTGAAAAGTTCGATAAAACTGACGAAACTATAGCCAGGCTAACTACAAAAAAAGAGAGAGAAGACACAAATCACTGCTATCAGAAACGAAATATGGGACAAGACACCATCGCTACCAATCCTATGGATATTTAAAGACATTGTGCTAAGAAGCCTGCAATTCAGGAAGGTAAAGGGAAGAGAGGCACTCAGGTTTTGGATAGCGGAATGTCAGGTGGTCATGCTCTGCTTTCCTCTCTTGTGAAATGTTCACAAACGGAAAACAAATCTTTTACAATAGTAGCCATTTATTGGTATGTGGGAAAATGACAATTTAAAATACTGAAGCTGAATAAAATGTAGCATGGGGAACAAACAGATAACGTCGTGGAAAATTTCAGAAGGGAAGTTAGCACTTGGGAATGCAGTTAGGGGTTTAATGCCAGCCCTAGGAGGAGCTGGGCTGTGGGGACAGGGTCGTGGATTTGAGACTCTGCTTCCCATACCTTTGGAAGACTCAGGGGAAACGGGTAACCCCGGGAGAGAAAGGAGGCACTGGGGACCCCGCAGACCGCAGCCCCTCCCACGCACGACCCCCACACACCGAGTGGGGACCCTCCCCCGATAACCCTCCCGCTGTCACCGCACAATCTGGGGACATGCGGGGCTGCGGGCGCGGAGCTGCCCAGAGAGGGCGCCGGGGCCGAGGTCGCCGCGCAGGGACGGGACAGGACGCCCGGGGGCCCGGCTGCCGGCCCAGCCCCACCCCGTTGGCTGGAGGGACGGAGGGCCGAGGGGTATCAGCGGCTACTCGGGTCCGCAGACTCCGGAGAGGACCGCGGGGACATGGCCGGTTCTGGCCGGTTCCAACCAACCCCTGCTCCGCGTCTGGGAACGCCCGGCCCCACACACTCACCATTTTCCGGCTTCCGGGGAGTCCCGGCGCCCCCTCACCGCTCCCGCGACCAGCGCTGTGCACAGAGCGCCAGAGGATGCCCCGGAAGCACCCGGGTCTCCACACAGAAACGAGATCTAGCGCGCGAGAGACAGGAAGACCCCCGCAGGTTTGTTGAAGGTCGCCCCCTTCTCCCAACAGCCCGACTGATTGGACACTTCGCGCGTGGCCCCGCCCCGACACCCCTGATTGGATGGTTCTGTTCCAGGCCCCGCCCTCCGAGACTTGACTGACAGTAGACGCAGTCATACAGTCGCCGGGGTTTTAACCACTGCTCTGCCCAGGCCGGGTTTCCTTCTCGCGCGGGGGACCTGGCCCTACCGAGGGGATATTTTCATTTAAGCAGAACTTGCTCCTGGCTTTCCAGAATGGGCACTGGTTTCTTCCTGTACTCAGTGGGCGCTTCCTGCGTCTTCCTTCCAGACATGGGGTCGCAAGTGTGCAAAGGAAATTCTAGACTTGGTGTTAGTGGAGCGACCTCTGGCCTCGTAGCAGGAGGGGCGCCCAGACCAAGCCGCGCCACACTGGATCAGGAAGGAGGGCCAGCTGTCCTGCTGGGGTCAGGAATTTAGGATGAAGAGAGGCCAAGGCTTCCTCACACCTTATCTCTCAATCTACTCATTTTCAGCCAAGAAGATAACACACCACCAAGGGTATACAATTATTAAACGTCAGGAAAAACCAGAGTTATATGGCAGCAATATTCTACAAAGGAATCAAAAGGGAAGAAAAGCAAACATTTGAAGGAGCTCAAAAAAGCAGCCTGGTGCACCCCCAGTTCAAACCCGTATGGGAAGGTGAAACATATTCCTAAACTTCAGAGTCAGTCTTTGCTGACATGGAGACCCGGAGTGGATCACTCCCTGGTGATGAGGCAGGAACATCTAAGGATTTAACTCTGGCAGCTCAACATGCCCTCCTGTACCCTCTGCAGAGTGTGGGAACACTCCCTACTTCAACGCTTTAATATTCATCGGCAGGAAACTCTCACCTGGGGTCAGTTTAAGGTTCTGACCTAAATAAACTGTCGAATTCATGAATCCTTTCTCCAGGAGACCTAGTGAGTCTTTCTCTGAGCCTGACCTTTACAGATTTTCTTTATACACAGGAACTACAGTCTGACTCCAGCGACCTTATGCATGCCCAGACCAAAAACACCGTCCAGAAAACGGGCCCAGGCTCCTAACGTCTAACTACAAAAAGGACAAACAGCATCTGCACGTTTTGGGTTATTATAATATTCACTGCTTTCCTCTGTGTTGTCTACAGGAAAAACATTTCAAATATAAAGACACAGAGAAAGAGGTGATGTTGGTCAAAAGATACAAAATTTCAGCTAGAAGGAACAAGTTCGAGAGATCTACTGTACAACTCGGTGATCATAACAACAATATATTCTAATCTTGAAAATCACTAAGGGAATAGATCTTAAATAAAATTTTAAATAAAAAAATAAAGAGACATTAAATATAAAGGTATGCAGAAATTTATACCATTCCTAACACTAATCTGAAGAAAGCAGGAATAGCAGGAATACCTGCTGTCCGGTGCTCTGGGGCTTCTCAGAATCCACACTCCCTCTGTGTCTGTCCTGAGCAGACGGAGGCCCTTGCAAGAAGCTGCCCTAGAACCCCTAGGGGAGCCCCATGTCCCTCCCTTTGCAGCCTCCACGCTGGCCTCAACTTGGAGCCACTGACCTCAGACTCTGCTGCCCACTGCAGGTGTTCACCTGCTTCTCACCAACATCGATCAGTGAAACAGGACAAAGACCTGCAATCCCAGTGTTTGAATAAAATATCAGCAGAGTCCCTGTTTTCCTCCTGTGTATGTATACAGCAGAGGAAGAAAATGCTAAGATGATTTATATGGATTTAAAAAACTGGCAAATAGTTATTCCTTTGAGAAAACAAAGTTGCTAGCAAAACTGTGATTTTCATGTTAACAAATTGCTCTGTAAAACAACTAATCAAACGGGAACGTTCTTTTCTTCTTCGTCATCAGGCCGTGTTGTCACCAGGTGCTCTGTGCCCCGAGGATGTACATGGCCAATTTTTTCCATTTGAAACCCTCTCTCAACCCCACCTCCACTACCATTAACCCACCCAACTACTTCTGTAGCTAAATCCCAAGCATTGTGGAAGTAGATTTCCCTTTCAAGCAGTCTAACTGGCCTCAGGTTAAATCTGCCCATGGCTCTCTCTTATGTCCCTTGACTTACATTATTCATTTGAAATTGTCTTCCAGGATAGACTGTAATATCCTTGGTGAGTACTTCATCCATTTTATTTACTTCTGTTCTTTCTAATCGGTCACCCCACCTGCTCATTGAGAGCACACACAGGATATTATGATATTGGGTCTTAATCCTGCGTTTCTAACTCAAGGGCTTCTAGGAACCTTGGACTCTCTGCAGTGATATGACTCTCTTTTGTATGTTAATGAGATTAGTCTTGGCTGAGGACATCGAGATAGCTTCAGGATGGGGGCTGGGCTGGTCACCAGAAAGACCAAGGCATGATGAGAAGGTCGGAACTTTAAAAAATTCGTTTAAGTTTATTTTTAATTAACAATGAGAGTTGGAACTTTGAACCACAACCTCTAGACCTCTGGGGAGGGGAGAGGGGCCAGAGATTGAGTCAGTCACCAATGGCCAATGATCTAATCAATCATGCCCACATAACAAAACTCAACCCCCATAAAAACCCTTAAACAAAGGGGTTGGGAAAGCTTCTAGGTTCTAGGGGAATACATAGAGATTCTGGGAGGTTGATGCACCCAGACAAGGAATGGAGGCTCTGCGAACTTCCTTCCCCTATACCTTGCCCTGTGCACCAATTCCATTTGTATGTTGCTGGGTTGTATCTTTCACGATTAACCCGTCAGAGTAAGTAAAGTGTTTTCCTGAGTCTTGTGAGTCAATATAGCAAATTATCAAAAGTGAAGGGAGGGGAGGATTGTTTAAAACTGACTTTGTAGCCAAGTCAAACAAAAGTGTGGGTAACCTTGTTACAGAGCGAAGGGCTCACTCCCCAGCCTGCATAGAAGCCAATACTATGGCACCGGCTTTTGAGACAACAAAAGGCTTTATTGTGAGTCAACTTGCAAGGAGACAGGAGACGATACTCAAATCTATCTCTTTGATCTGGGGGTGTGTCAAGATTTTCCTAACTAGCCCCAGGTGATGCCAATGCAGCAGGTCTGCCAGGCTGGCAGTGTTAACGATTAGAAGGTTAAAAGCCTTTTCCTCATTGCACATGCTGGGGCTACATAACTTGCGATTTTGGCTCTGCGAGATTTGTAACCAAAGCAATGCTTAATTAGTCTGAGCTGTTCCCACAGTTACACTGTGGGCAGCTAATTCTTGTGACTGGTTTCTGAAGTGAGGGCAGTCTTGTAGGACTGAGCCCTTAAGCATGTGACGTCTGACACTAACTCCTGGTGCTTCTCAGAATTGAATTGAATTGTTAGACAACTAGCTGGTGTCTAGAAGCTGGAGAACTGGTTGTTGATGTGGAAACAGCCCACACATTTGGTGTCACAAGTGTTGTGGGTAAAAGCAGTTTATTCCATCGCTCCCTCTGTCCAATGAGAAACATTGTCCATTCCATACCTGAAATCAGTCTCAAATCTTCCCACACATGTCATTTCACAATAACCCCCCATTTCACAATACCCTCAACTCAGCCCTCCCAGTATCTTCCTGGGTCTCCCCAAGCCCACCCTTGTGTTCTACACCCTGTTCTCCTTACAGCATCTAGAAAGAACTTTCTAGAAACAAGTGACCATGTATGCCACTGTGCTTAAAACCAACCAACTGGTGCAACCACTTTAGAAAACTGTTTGGCAGTATCTATTCAAGCTGATATAGGCTTCCCTTATGACCTAACAAGTACATTCCTAGAAACAGACCTTCTATTATCCACCAAAAGACATGGACTAGACATTCATAGGAACATCATTTATAGGAACTCCAAACTGGAAACAACCCAAATGTCCATGAATATGTCCACATAATGGAATATCATACAGCTATTTTCTGCATGTATTAAAAAACATGTAGAGTTCCCCATCACCCTTGGAACAAACTTTTCAAGTGAACTTCATGGTTTTGCCTGCTCTTGTCCTCTCACTTGTCTGCCTTCACGTCCCAGAAACCCTCCAGCCACATCCAATTCTACAGGGCTCACTGGACATATCACTGTCCCTGAATGCACCCTGCTTCTGTCACGCTGAGCCTTGCACTTGCTGTCCGCACTACCTGGAAACCCCTCCTCCACCTGGCCATCTCATCTGGATAACACTGACTCACCTTTAAGGGAACTCACTTTAGACCACCTCCAGAAGCCTTCTCTAAGTCTCTGGCTGACTCTTTGACTTAGCTCCTACACTTAGCTCCCCCAGGCCCCTGGGCTTCCCTTACCACACCTCTAACCAACTCTCTCCTGGTTACATCCCTGGTTACATGACAGCATGCCTCCACTGGACCATGAGAAGCTGAGGGAAGATATCACTTTCTCTCTGGTCATCGGCATATGTCAGCACCTAGAACATTTCAAGGGCAACAGAGCTGGAGAATTTGTCCTCCCAAGCCCATCAGTCATTGGTTAAAAACTGTTCCCAAGAGAATGTAAACTGCCAGGCACTCCTGGCCCGCAGGAGCCAAGCAAAGTGGGTTCTAGCAGCCTCAATTCCTAAAGGTCATTGAGAGCTCACCAGGTACTTCTGAATTAAGACACCTCCCACCGCACCTCTCTCAGAAGTGAGCCCTTCCCTGGGGTTCCCCGCTCTTCACAGCCATAGCAGAACTCTCCCCGGCTCTAGAATGGGGTGTGTGACCCCAGTGAACACCTACCGTTATGGGTCTCTGCATTCCAGATCCCCAGCTCTGACCTCTTTCTATTGGTTAAGGGCAAAGAAGGCCACTGACTATCCTTTTAAAAAGGATCGATGGACTATGTTCAACTGCTGTTCATGTGGGACCCTTTGCCAGGTCAGTGGTTCATTTGAATATCTGCTGCTACCACCAAGGTTTGCTACTTGCGCCTGCCAAGGTCCAGGGCATGTGGAAGACGCTCTGCCTGGTTTACAGGTGTGGGCTGAGCCGTGGGAAGGGTGGACAAGAGAACAGTTTACAGTCTCGGATGGTATGATCTGTTAAGATAAGGATGTCAATTTGTCCCCAATTACATCTGCAATGCAATTTTAGTTAAATCCCAGTGAATCCACTGTGAATTTGATAAAAACAATTCCAAGATTCCTTCAGAAAAATAAAAGACAGTACAAAACCATATTAATCTTATAAAAATGGAGCAAAGAGGAAAGTTATCCCTTTCCAGGTTCCAAGACACACTCTAGAGTCATAGTTGTTTTATTTTTTAAAATTTTCGAAAATATTTTTCTTCCAGATTTACTGAGGGCTAATTGACAGAGAAAAATTGTATATCTTTAAGGTGTGCCATGGAATGTCTTGATATGTGTACACATTGTGAAATGATTACACAATCAGGCCAGTTAGTGTATCTGACACCTCTCATAGTTACCTTTTGTGCCATGAGGAGAAAACACTAAAAATCTACCCTGTTAGCAAACTTCAAGTGTATGCCGTAGGCTACAGCATTAACTGTGTTGACCATGCCGTACATTAGAACTTCGGGACTCGATCACTCTGCGTGATCGGAACTTTGTGCCCTTTGACCAATATCTCCCCATGTCTCTCCTCCGACACACACGCAACCAATGTTCCACTCTCTGCTGCTACAAGTCTGACTACTTTAGCTTCTACATGTAAGTGAGATCATGTGGCATTTGTCTTTCTGTGACTGGCTTGTTTTCGTTGCATAATGTTCTTCACGTTCATTCATGTTGTCACAGGTGGCGGGATGTCCTTCTTTTTTAAGGCTAAATAACATTTCATTGTAGCTACTGTATACACCACACTTTCTTTATCCGTACACTCACTGACAGACACTCAGGTTGATTCCACATCTTGGCTACTGTGAATAACGCTGCAATGAACATGGGAGCTGAGATAGCTCTTCGAGATCCTGAGTTTGGTTCTTTTGGGAAATATTCAGAAGTGGGATTGCTGCATCACATAGAAGTTCTATCTTTAATTTACGAAGAACCTCCACACTGCTTCCCTCAGCAGCTGCCCCCTTTTACACTCCCACCCACAGCGCACAAGTATTCCACTTTCTCCACATCCTCGTCATAACGTGTTATCTTTTTACAAACCATTCTGCAATAGCCATTCTAACAGACGTCAAGCGCTAGCTCATTGTGGTTTTGATTTGCATTTCCCTGATGAATAGGGATGTTGTACACCTTTTCATGTAACCTGATGGTTATTTAGGGAAATGTCTATCTAGGTGCTTTGCCCATTTTTAAATCGGGTTATTTGGTTTTTTCCTAAGAGGTTGTTTTAACTATATATTTTGGCTATTGACTCCTGGTCAGAGGTATGGTTTGCAAATATTTTCTCCCATTCCACAGGTTGCCTTTCATTTCATTGATTGTTTCCTTTGCTGTGCAAACACTGTTTCATTTGATGTAGGCCCACTTGTTCATTTTTGCTTTTGTTGCCTGTGCTTTTGGGGTGCTATCCCCAAAATTACTGCTAAGACCAATGTCAAGGAGATTGTTTCCTATCTTTTTTTCTAGGAGGTTTATGGTTTCAGGTGTTATATTTAAGTCTTTCATCCACTTGGGTGGGGAACCTGGGCCTTCTATTTTAATAAAATCTTTTCATTTTTATTAATACATTTTTGTTCATCTTTCATATTTTTATTTTATTTTTAAAACACATCTAGGATTTGTTTTGTAAACTTTCAATTCAGTCAAAAGGCTGCTTAAGGACCTACAACACCACATGTTTTATTTGGGGGTTCTCCATTCTATTCCATTGGTCTAAATATCTGTTTTTATGTCAGTACCATGCTGTTCTGATTACTATAGCTTTGTAATAGTAATATATTTTGAAATCAAGACTCTCTGATGTGTCCTCCAGGTAGGATGCCCAGGGGCTTTGACTAATGGGCACGGAGAGCTTTGGAGCCGGGCTGGAGGTGGGGGGCTCAGACAAATTTTACTTATTGCCTGATTTGGAGACCCCATGACACTATTTCAGTTGAATTCTCTGGGGGCTTGTTTTCTTCTTTAAACACAGAGCACCTGGTTATCAATGTGAATTGTTTCTTTCTCCTCAGCTTTTTCATCACATATTACTAGGGAAGAGGAGATTTGTATAGTAGCCTGAATGGCTTCATGGTTCAGGATGCTGACTCACATCAGACAGAGACTAGGGTTCCAATTCTGGCCCAGCCACTTCCTGGCTGTGTTGCCTTAGGGAAGTGAATTGATCTGTCTGAGCCCCTGTCTGCAAATGGGGAAGCTAATAATGATAACACCTGCTTCATGGCATGGTTCCTGTAAACTTGCTGGCACTTAGTAAACGCTCAATAAACGCTAGATAGCATTATGTTCTTTCATCATTCAGTGGGAGTCTGCAAAGGCTGGTGGGCGGATGGGAGTGGGTCTAAAGCCAGGGCACAGGGGTCACTGTGCGCCCGCGCTCAGCGGCTCAACCCGCAGCCAGAGGCCGCCCTCAGCTCGCAGGAT
Organism: Propithecus coquereli; assembly: GCF_000956105.1. Lineage (NCBI taxonomy): Eukaryota > Metazoa > Chordata > Mammalia > Primates > Indriidae > Propithecus > Propithecus coquereli. Next base: position 279,768 of record NW_012154352.1, read on the forward strand.
GATTTCTGGCTTCCTGCACGGCTCCATGTCGTCTGGCAGGAAGCGAAAGCGCAGCAGCGTAAGCGCCAGGGCCACCTTCATCTCCGTCATGGCGAAGTTCTGCCCGATGCAGTTCCTGGGGGTGGAGTGGGGACTCTGAGTTCGCCCAGGACCCCCATCCGGAACCCATTGCACCTGAAACCTGCCCCGGGACCCCCACCCTCACCCCGATCGGCCTGAAGGGCAGAGGGGGGTATAACCCTGCCGAGGACCCCGCTGTGGGCTCTCGCATCCCCTGAGCCTGGCCCAATTCCAGCCCCCAACTCAGACCAGCAGACAGCGGACGGGGTTCGGAGCACAACCCTGTTCTAAGGATCTTGTTCAAATCTCTGCCCCCCTGAAACAGCCGTCCCACAAGTCAGACACTCGGGGGGTGGGGGATATGACGACATTGCCTCCTATACTCTCAACACTCTCATCCAGTCTCCGCCTCAGACCCCCGCGGGCCTCACCTGGGCCCCACAGAGAAGGGAATAAACGCCAGAGGTGACCTCTCCTGGGAATTTTCTGGGTCGAAGCGGAAGGGGTCATAGACCTGGGGATGGGGCAAGATAGAGCTGCTGAGTGGGATCTCTTGGGAATCACAGCCACCCCCAGAAAAGACAGATGTGGGCACAGTAGAGGGAATGTCTGATTTGCCCCGTCAGGACCCCTCCCCCTCACCAGGTCCCAGGATGGAGAAGGGGGAGGGGCAGTACCTCATGGTCCGCCCAGACTGACGGGTTGTGATGAATCCCAAAGATGCTGATGACACAGCCGCTCCCTGTTGGGAGGAGGGGACAGTCAGGACAAGGTCCAAGCTGCCTGAAGGGACCACCACCCCACCCAGGAGCCTCCTCTCCCTGCCACTGTGAGCATTTTTGGGGATGACCCGGCCATCTGGGAGCACAACGTCCTGGGCACAGTAGTGGGAGATGGTGGGGGATGGAGGATACAGCCTCAGACTTTCTTTGATGCACATGGTGAGGAAGGGCAGCTGGGCCAGATCCTCCCTAAGGAGCACCCCCAACAGTTATCCAGGGAGCAAACACAGCCCTATTTCTGCCCTGTGACTCCCTCTTACCATCTTTCTTTGACCCTTAGGCCTATAACAAAATAAATTCCAGATGAATCCAAGATTTAAGCACTAGAAAATCAAAGTCACAAAGTGCTAGAAGAAAACTTGGCTGTTAATTTTAGAAGGATCTGTGAGTAAAATGTAACACTCGGAGGGTAGCCTTAAAATGTGAACACATTTGCATGAAAAGAAATTTTAAATTATATAATGAGCTAACAAAGCAGGGGGAAAAAGTCTCCATAAAGAGCCTGTAAGGTTATTTGAATAAACAAGATCCCACTTCACACTGTACAGCAAGATGATGTAATATAAAGGTGTCAATTATTTCTAAATTAACTAATGTATTCATTGCAACCTAATAAAAAATGTAGCTGGATTTTTTTGTAAGTTGACCATCATATTGTAATTGGAAGAGTTGATGTTCATCAAGAGTCAGGTCAATTTAGGAAGGAAAGGTAGAAGACATAAACCCAACCTACCTGGTATTGAGACCTATTACAAAGGCATAGTGATACTAGTGAAATAAAATAATTTTTAAAGCCAGGGTTCTGTTGCAAGAACAGGAAAACAGACACATGGAACAGAGAGCTCAAAGTCAGGCACATAAATAGGTGGGTAGTTGGCGTCTGGTAAAGGAGTGTCCACACACCCCTGGGCGATGGATAGATACTTTGGTAAAAGGTGTTCAAACAAGTGGTAATTTGGAAATAGAAAGAACCAGATCCTCGTCTACACCATACACAGGGTGGAATCTCTTCCTGTATGAGAAAGGCAAAACTATACGGTTAAAAGTTGGTAACAGAAGAGACATTTTTGTGATCTCAGAGTAGGAATTCTTAAAACCACAAAAGCCCAAAATGGGAGATCAAAAAAGAAGAAAGAAATATGCATAAAAATAAGAATTTCTGTGTAATAAAAGACACCATGGACGGAATCAACACTCCAACAAGAGATTTGGATAAGATGTCCACGATCAATATATAGACCTAAAATAATATCTAGATCTAGAACTGTGTCTTGAATAGGTAATGTATTCCTGAAAATCAACAAGAGAAAGGACAAGTCACCGGAGGGAAAAGTAGGCAAAGGATAAGATCTGAGAATTCAAGGACGCTCAAACACAGGAGATTTAAGAAGGGATGCTCAAAGTCACTGGTTATCAGAGAAGACGAAATTATCTAACAATGAGATGTCACGTCACATCTATTCGAGACAAGAATTAACAAGGTAGGTAATGCTAAGTGTTGGCTAAGGTTTGGGGGAGAGTGGCCTCATGCCCTGATAATGGTGTGGACAGGGCTGCCATTCTGAGGGGCAACTGCCAGTATATGGTCAAGGAAACACGATGCATGTTTTACCACCCAGCAAGCTGGCTCCCAAGTGTGTATCCCAGAGAGATTCTCGGACAGGCAGACAAAGAGACATGTACAAAGATGTTCATTGTACTGGAGAGATGGAAGCAGCCTGGGTATCTAGCACTAAGGGATGAGAGAAAGGACTACATGATGGTTAAAAGCAACAAACTAAATGTACTTGGAAGCGTAGATGGCTAATAAAATCACAGTGCTCCGTTTCTGAACAAGGTAAGAACCAGCACAAGATCTGGGATATAGGAACATATTTGCAATTTGCAATTTGCATATTTGCAATGGGGATAAATGGGAAGAAATAAATATTGTATGAAAAAAGCAGGAAAACTTGCCATGAATTGAAGAGCATGGTTAACTCAAACCTTGGCAGCTGAGGTCCCAAAAAGTAATTAATTAAAATTTCCAAGAGTATTTTTCAGACTAGCTAACCTGAGTATAAAGTCGAAATGGAATAATAAGAACTCAGAAAAATTTATAAAAAAAAAAGTAATGAGACAGAACCAACTTTATCACATATGAAAATATTTTAAAAGTATGACAATGAAGACTTCTTTGTGTTTATATGTGACTAATAAATAAACCGACACTTCACAGAGAAAGAAATATGTATAGGTGACCAACAGGTGAACACAATGCTTACCTTTACCTGTACTTAAAGTGATCTTCAATAAAATAATGAAGAATTTCATGGCACCTCTCAGATTGGCAAACATTTTAAAATTTCATTTAATGGCAAACATCTTCCAGTTTGTGAGGATAAGAAAAAATTGAGATTCTCAAAATCTGTGTGTAGCAGTGATTTTTCCAAGAGCTATAAAATTGTAAAACTCAAATGGTCTTTGGTTCAGCAACCGTGCTTCTAGGAATTTGTCCTGCAAAGATACTCACATGTGTAAGTAATGGTCAGTGTACAATGATGTTGACCACACCGCGTTTGTTATAGCAAAAGGCTGGAGACTGCACAAATGTCCACTAGTGGGGGAATGTTTTGATATGGCACATTCATACAACGGAATCCTATACGGCTATTGAAAAGGAGGAATAGGTGTCGCTCATCCCATCGTACTCTGGAGGGTAAATCAGCACAGAAATGCTAGCAGGAAATTTGGCAATATCTACTATAATTGAAAATATTTGCATGAATGTCTCCAACAGAGGGGTGAGTCAAATAAACTCTGGAATGCTACGCAGAACTCAGAAAAAGCTCCATGACACATTGTTGAGTAAAAAGAACAAGTGACTATTTTTTATGACAAATTGATAGCTCTAGAGACCTCTCAGAAGATGGAAGAGAGGATTAGGCTTGAGGACGAGGGTGACAAAAGTGAACCTAATTTTTCCTCCAATGTTTTGTTTTGTAAAAAAAAAATGGGGGAGCTTGTTCTGATGATTCATTTTATCATTCAAAATTAATGTTTCAAAACTTTGTTTTGAAAACAAGAAAAAGATTCTGAAGCTGTATTGTCAACACGCCTGCCTGAGTGCCCTGCCTGTACTCCCAGGTGTACCGAGACAGAGAGCATGAGAAATGGGCTAGAGGACAGAGAATGCAAACAGCTGAATGGGGGCGTAGACCCAATGCTGTCTGCAAGGACACAGGAAGCCATTGATGGCAGGAAAAGAATTGGGATGCTGGCCTGAGAAGGAAGCCTATATTCATTGTAACCCTTTGGTACTGTTAGAATTTTTACCAAGTGCATAATTATTTTGAAGTTGGGGGAAGCATAAAAATGACCCTCTACTTCACAGGGTTGCTATACTAAGCGAAGCCTTGAAGTGATGGCCTCACCCCATAACGTGTGTCCAGTTCAGCTCCTCCTCCTCATCCCTCAGCCACTGGCCCAGAAACTGTTCTCTGGACCTGCAACCCCCATCTCATCCCCTCCAGTTTGCCCCCATAGCCACAGAGAGATATTTCTCTCCTGCTCAAACATCTCCCATGGTTCCCCATTGCCCTCCAATGTTAGTCATGGAACTCCCTTCAAGAAAGACTTTGCCATCCAGCTGTAGGGATTTCGGTGAGTCCTCCAACTACAGGATCTTCAGGCTCTGCTGCACCATGGAAGCCAAGACCACACTATCTTGAGCAGCCCCCAGCCAGTGACTGAACTTGGTCATTCACTAGTGTCTCACTGTTTCTGCCCAGTGTCTGACTTCCCTAACAATAGCATCCGTGCCCACTTTTAGCTTTTATCCAACATCAGCTTCTCAAAGGACTTGAATGGACACCCATCAGGTTAAAGTCCAATCTCTTTATATGGTTTCCAAGGCACCCCAACGGGGGCTTCTATTACCAGTTCCAGCCTCATCGGGAGCCCCTCCCTGTGCCTCACGCTGTGGTTTCACAAGGATTCAGACCCTTTACTGCTCCTCATCCCCCAAACACACCAGACTCCCTGGGGCGTGCCTCCATCCTGCCCTTTGCACGGCTGTCCCCTTCAGTGGAAGCGCTGTCCCGTACCCACCCCAACGTGCTGAATTTCCATGTACTGCTTCCTTCCCCAGCCTCTCCTCTTTTTCCTTCTGCCCCAGCTTTGACCTTGTAGATGGACCCCGAGTTAGAAAAGGGAAGGCAGTGCTGAAGTGTTTACTGAACAAAGAGACAGAGGACTTTTACCCATTAAGATTTTTGTAAATCCGTGGAACACACTGTAGGTGTGAATTAGAAGGAAGAGCAAAAATTAAGGAGGGTGAAAGTCTTGGGAAAATGCAACTTTAACCAGAAAAGCAAGCGGGTGCAGGAGAAGGTTGTTAACTGAATACATGCTGGGAGGCATCTGCCCTACACACATTGTTACTAATTCTCCAAGCAGCCCTGCAGGGTAGAAATTCCTCCACATTTGCAGAGGAGAAAGTGGTTCAGAATGGAATATTGCTTTACTAATGTCACATACCAAGTTATTGGGGCAATAAATACGGACCCCCAGATCTTTCTGCCCCAAAGCCTGCAAGCTTTTCCTTGGCAGCCAGGCTGGGTACCAGGCCCTGCTTCTGGGCTCTGCTCCTATTGCCACTAGGCAATAATGGCAGAACCAGGATAAAGGTCTTCCCTTTCCGCACCTGGGCAGCAGAGCCATGGAGAGCGGCTCAGGACCAGACCATGAAGACCTGCACTCACCATTCGATCTCTTTAGGCTCGCGGTCCCTCAGGAGCTCTTGTACCTCCTGCCGGCAGCGCTCCTGGTGTTCTGGATGCCTTGCAAGGTTGTACAGGACCCAGGAGATACCACTGGCCATGGTGTCATGGCCTGAGGGGCAGCCAGGCAAGCTTGAGTCTCTGGGCTACTTCAGAACCAGGGTGTGGACAGCGCCTGAGGTTCAGGCTCTCAGGGAGGTTGGGAGGAGGGAGAGGATGGGCAGAATGGAGTGATCCAGGGTCCACCCGTCAAGTCCCTGGGATGGAGAGACCCCTGTCCCCGTGGTATCCCACACTGGGACCCTCATCCGCAACCAGGAAGGTATCAGCCTCTGCTCGTATGTCCTCGTCTGACAACCCCTTCCCATCTTCATCCTGAGGACAGAAGGTGAAACCCTCGAATCACACCAGCTCCGAGGGCACCTGAGTCGAACTGGAAACGTTCCTGAAGACCCATCGTCCAAGCAGGATGCCCCATCGTCGTCTCTGGAACTTCCCCACAGGCTTCCTCCCAGGTCCCCTGCCTCCTGTTGGTCTCCCCAAGCAGCAAACAGGAGTCACCTCAAAAACTTATCTCTGTGCATGCTACAAATCCAATAAAGGGCTGATAACCAGACTCTACTTAGAACTCAGGAAAATCAACAGGAAAAAATCAAACGACCCTATCAAAAAGTGGGCAAAGGACATGAACAGAAACTTTTCCAAAGAAGACAGAAGAATGGCCAAAAAACATATGAAAAAATGCTCAACATCTCTAATCATCAGGGAAATGCAAATTAAAACCACAATGAGATATCACTTATCTCCAGTGAGACTGGCCTTTATCAAAAAGTCCCAAAACAATAAATGTTGGCGTGGATGCGGAGAGATAGGAACACTCATGCACTGTTGGTGGGCCTGCAAACTAGTGCAACCTCTGTGGAAAGCAATATGGAGATACCTTAAAGAGATACAAGTAGAAGTACCATTCGATCCAGCAATCCCACTACTGGGCATCTACCCAAAAGAGCAAATGATACTGTATAAGAAAGACACCTGCACCCAAATGTTTATAGCAGCACAATTCACAATTGCAAAGACGTGGAAACAACCCAAGTGTCCATGAATACATGAGTGTATTAATAAAATGTGGTATATGTATACCATGGAGTGCTATTCAGCTTTAAGAAACAATGGTGATATAGCACCTCTTGTATAGTCCTGGATAGAGCTGGAACGCATTCTACTAAGTGAGATATCCCAAGAATGGAAAGACAAGCACCACATGTACTCACCATCAAATTGGTATTAACTGATCAACACATAAGTGCACATATAAGAATAACATCTATTGGATGTTGGGCAGGGGGCAGGGGGGAGGAGGGAGGAGGAGACCGGTATATGCATACACAAAGCACCACCCAAAGGATGGACATATTTGAAACTCGGACTTAGGGAGGGAGGGGGGGCAAGGGCAACATATGTAACCTAAACATCTGTACCCCCATAATATGCTGAAATAAAAAAAAACAACTTATCTCTGATCTCTCCCTCCCTTCCTCAAGTCCCTTCCGTAGCTTCCCAGTGCCCTCTGAATCAAGCTGAAATTGTTTGAGCTGACATTTGACATCTCTGTCTATTCTGCCTCATGAATTCAGATCCCAGAGAAGCCCACCTTGGCCAACAGGAGCACATCGATGAAGTCCAAAGTCTTGGACCTGGTCTTGATCTTGAGGAAGTCGTCAACACCCTGAGTGGCAAGAGTGCGGCGCCATTCCTGGATAACGGGCACCGTGAAGTTGTGCACCAATTCGCAGGCCCTGCGGAAGCGCTTCCCACTGGGAGTGAGGTAGTACAGGAAGTCCATGTGCAGGAAGATCTTGTACCGTTTTAATATGAGAGCACTGAGCTCCAAGACAGCAGCAATATATTCACTGGGACTCCTGCGGTACCAGATCAGAGAGAGGAAGCAGCTCATTAACACACACAAAACCCTGGGATCACCTCCCAGTCAGAATCCCAAGAAGCACATTCCATCCAGAACAAAAGTGTCCTCGAAGCCCACTTCTCTCTCCGCCTCCCACTCTCTGCACGCTGCCTCACGCTCCAGGTCCCCAGGGCACAACTTGGGCATCATGCTGAGTTTCTCTCTTATTCAACACACGGTCCTGTCCATTCTCCCCCGGTTTCTCCCAAATCTGTCCCATTTTCTCCACCAAGCTCAGACCTCCTCCTGTCCAGGTCTCTCTCCATTCTGTCTCTGCATAGCAGTCAATCCTCTACAGAGTCAAACGTCCAAGCTCAGCTCTGACCATGACTGTCATCTACTCCATGGCTGTCTGGAAATCTTGGATAAAGTTTATAAACTTTTTCCTGGCTCTTCAACATCCTTGAGACCTAGCCATCACCTACATCCCCAAACTCATTGGCAAGGTGTCTCCTTAACGCCTGTTGCACGTGCTCTGCTCGTCCTAGCCTCCTTGCCTTCACTCACACAGTTCCACCCACCTGGAAGATCTACTCATTCTCTCTCCTATTCAGTGTCCTTCAATGCCCAGTTCTGGCCCACCTCCTCCAGGAAGGTTCTTTTGCTTGCTCTGACCAGTCATCTTTCCCCCATCTACTCCCAAGTTCCCAGGCAGTTGGGAAGGACTCACTCCTGACAATTGCTGTCGAAGCTGAAGATGCATTTCTGCAGACTGTCCAAGGTCATGAGGCTGATGTGCTCAAACATGTCCAGACAGACACTGCCCTCTGAGGCCAGGCGCTGCCACTTGGCCTGGCCAGAGAAGGGGACAGAGCTGGAGCCAGGCCCTGGATCCCCTGAGCCCCTCCCCAACCCCAACCACCAGCATGGACTCCCAGAACCAGCCTTCTGGTCCTCTGCCCCAGGCACCCACCCCCAGGGAGGACCAGAGTTGGGTGGGAGAGGAAGTTGTTACTATTAGGAGATGAAGACCCCAAGGCTGGGGGTTAGGAGACCTGAATTCAAGTTCCAGCTGTGCCTCCTATGCTCTGAGTGCCTTTGGCCAACTCATTGCCGCCCCGGGTCCAACCTACTCACATCTTCAGTACAAGTTAACTTGACCTGCTTTGTTGCCAGATACACCAGACTGGGACCCCTGCCCTCCATCCCTAGCTCACTTACTAGCTGGGTGAACTTGGGCGTGCTCCCTCATCTCTCTGACCCTCAGTTTCCTCACCCATCATGTGGCCACCACAGTCATGGGTACCTCACAGGGTTGTGAAAGTCAAATCAGACAACATATATCATGGAATCAGCATGTTTTTCTGGTATGCAGTAAGTGCTCAGTAAATGTTGGCTCTCATTATCATCCTCCACTTTAGTATAGCAGCAGGTGATGGCATAAATGTCCCCAATTTTTCATCTCTCCCTATATCCTCAGCCTTTTGCAATGAGACTTTGCGTCTCCTTCCAGTGGGAGGCAGAACCTATTTCTCTACCTCCTCAATTCCGGCTGGCTTTGGGACTTGCTCCAGCCAGGGCAGGGAGGTGGCATCGTGATGTTCCGGTTCTGAATGTTTCTGCGCACTCTGTGGAACCCAGGCTCCACCACATGAGCAAGCTCAGGTTAGGCTACGGGAGTATGGAGAACAAACGCAGGAGTCCAGTTGGCCCACCAAAGCCATCCTAGATCAGCCTACAGCCAACCCACACATGAGACAGAGCTGAGCTTGGATCCGCAGAGCGTTCTGCCAGACCCGCTCATGACCACAGACCTAAGAGGGAGCCCAGCCGGGATGAGAAGAATGGCCTGACCTACCTGTCCTTTCATGGTCAATAACAAACACTAATTCTTTCAAGCCAGTGAGGTTTAAAGTGTTTTAAGAGTCTTAAAGTTATGCAGAAAGAGTTACTTTGCAAATTTCACCATCATCGTCCACACTCAACAGTCCGCAGGGCTTCTGTGAGAAATACTGAAAACTAATGTCCTCTGAGCACCTACTGTGTGCCAGGGACATGACTCACTGAGTCATCTTAGCTGCCCTTGACAGGGGAATTTGTTATCTTTATAGATGGGGAAACTGAGGCTGGAGGGGGAAGAGCTATGGATCCAAAATCACCCATCACATCCAGGTCACTAGACCAGGTCTCTCTGGGCCTCTTCGCCCCTGGGTTTAAGGAACTCACGTGCATGATATTCAAGCTTTTGTTGAAAATGGTCACATAGGGCTTCAGGATGTTGAAATGGAAGGTGGGTGTCAGCATGACACGGCAGTGTTTCCACTTGTCACCAACACTCAGCAGGAGCCCCTCCCCTAGTAGGGCAGCCAAGGGCAGTGGGCAGAGGCAGCACCTTCTCCTGACCCCACAGGCTGTCCCCACCCCATTCACCTGCAGTTACTCACCCAGCCAGGGCTTCAGGAACTTGCTGAAGACCATGTCCTTGGGCCTGACGGTGTCTGACAGAAGAAATAGACCCTCAGAAGCCATGGGAAGGAGCAGGTGGGAACTTTAGAAGTGAAGGGTGGGCTCCCAACCAGGGGTTTCCATTCCTCATCCTGCCCGGCATAGAAAGAATGAGGCCAGTGGTGTCCAGAACATGATGGCAGAGGGGTGACGGTGAGGTGGGGGCTGGTGAGTCCATGCAGGGAAGAGGAAGTGGCTGAGGGAGCAGAAGGAGGGAGGGACCTGGGTACTGCAGGGGTCACATAGCAGCTTGGGGCAGGAGGGGCTTGAAGCCCTCAGATGTGCCCCGGCACCCACCACCACAAGCCCTGCGTGGTACCTGAGGCATTGAGGACAGACCGGACGAAGTCAGGGTGGCACAAAGTGACGATGGGGAGGGTGGGGCCCAGCCACTTCATAAAGCCCTGGGGGTAGGTGGCCACCAGCTGAATCACTTCCCGCATCCCCTGCTCCGTGTTCATGACCTGCAAGCAAGACAGAGCCGTCACCTCCTGTGATGGATAATTTCAGGTGCCAACGTGACTGGGCTAAGGGTTGCCCAGATAGCTGGTAAACATTATTTCTGCATGTGTCTGTGAGGGTGTTTCCATGGAGATTAGCATTTGGATTGGTAAACTGAGGAAGGAAGATCTGCCCTCACCAGTGTAGGCAGGCACCATCCAACCCATTGAGGGCCCAGAGAGAACAAAAAGACGGAGGAGGGGACTTGGCTTTGTCTCCCGGAGCTGGGACATCCACCTTCTCTGCCCTTGGACGTCCGAGCTCCAGCTGCTCTGTCTTTCAGACTCTGGGACTTACACCAGCAGCCTCCAAGTTCTCAGACCTTTGGACTCATAGTGAATCAGTTCCTTGGTTTTCTAGTTTGCACACAGCATACCCGGGACCTCTCAACCTTCATAATCACCTGAGCCAACTTCCACAATAAATTCCCTCTATCTCTCGGTACCTCGATCTATATATCTTACTGATTCCAGAGGGCTGTGACTAACTTGCTACCCCAAGAGGAGCCACAGCAGGTCCCCCTGCAGCCTCCAGACATGGCGCAGCCTCTGCAGGGACTGGCGTGTCCAGGTTCTGCACAGACAGAGGGAATCTCTGCTTCCTCCTGCTCCTTCCCTATCAGGACTGTCTCAAAGTCCCACGTGTGTGCCCCAGGGCCCACAAAGAGGCCCACCTTGGATGGAGAAGATGGATTTTCTCATTTTGGGAGTGGTTCCAGCCCTGGGGGCAGCTACAGAGGGAGGTCCCCAGAGGGCAGCAATGTGACCTCAGGACTTCAGCATCAGGGCTGGTTTCCTGCATCCTCCCCAGTCACAGACAATGGGCTCCCAGTTCCTCCAACCAAGAAGAGAGAGTCTGCAGACCTGGGATCTTTTTCATGCCAGCCTTGGGGAGCACGCAAAAACATGGGCTCAACTTAAGCCTGGCCTCAGCCAATCCCACAGGCGGCTCTGAAACATCAATTGCACCACGAGGCTGTAACTCAGCCAGAAACTGTCTTCAGCCTGAGGTCACAGGCAGCTCCAGACCATGCCTAGTACAACAAGGATGTGGGCTCAGCTGATGTCTGTCTGCTGCCTGATCCCTGGGGAGCCCCTGAGGGTGTGTTGCATCACAGAGCTGCACCACTCAGAAGCAAGGAGAACTGGGCATTTGCACACCCCTAGCCGTCAGTTACTGGCAGCAGGATCCCAGCCTGCCCTGGGAGTGGGGGATTCAGGCTCCCGGACGTCTCTGAGCAAGCCCCCATCTCTGCATGTTCCCATGGGCTGAGAGCGGTTCTCAGAATTAGGGGACAGCCGTGAATAGTGGGGACCACACTCACAGCAGGTGGCAGAGGGTGCCCTGGGCTGTGGAGGGCTCTGGGCAGGACACCAACAGCATCTACCACAGACACATGGAGAGAGGTAGAAGGAGGGACAGACAGAGGCAGGCGCAGACAACAGCTGACAAGGCTCTTCTTCTGGACACTTCCCTCTCGGCTTCCAGGACAGCTCCATCTCCTGGTTTCCCTCCCACTTTTCCGGCAGCTCCTCCTCTGATATTTCACTTCTCCTCCACCTGACCTCCAATAATGTTGGAGTTCCTGGGTTCAGCCCTGCACCCTCCTCTTTTGGGGCTCTCTCATTCTCCCCGACCCCAGCTTCAGTCCCCTTCGCAGCCCTGGAACCCCAAAGCCCCCACTGCAAGCCACTTTCTGGGAAGCCCCCTGGACAGCCCAGACCTCCCAACTCAGGGTGGCTCAAACAGAGCTCTGTCATTTTCCTGCAAGCTGCTTACACACCCTCCACGGCTCCCCACCGCTATCTGGGTTGAACCCCATCCCTACCTCCCCTCTCCCTTTTCTCTGCCCTGATCACTATGGTGGCACCAATTCTCTTCCTTGCTCAAAAGCCAGGTGCTCGCTCTCCAGCCTCCAGGCGGTGGGGTGGGCTATCCCTCCACATGGAACACTCTTTCTCATCTTTGCTTAAAAAATTCCTACTCATCCTTCCAGACCCACTTCCAACAACACCCCTCTCCAGGAAGCCCACATGCCTGGCCCCATGGCAGAAACCTTGATTCCTCTCAGGGCTCCCCAAGCCCCTGTCTTTCCCTGGAACCAGCCCTGACCACACAAGATTTGGGGGTGTCTCAGTCTCTCTAGCTCTGGGTCCCCAAGATTGGGGGTGCCTCCAGGGCAGAGCCTGGGCTGAGTCTCCCCAGAGATCCCCACAGTGGGGGTTGGCAAGTCAACGAGAGAAAGGAAAAGATGACCAAGGCGCCCAGAGCCGCAGGGACCTGGGTTCTGCAGGGGCCACGCACGAGCTGGGCAGGGAAGGCTGTCGAGTTTCAGATGGTGCCGCGGCCCCACCACCAGGTGTTCCAGGGGGTCATTATGGCGTTGGCAACAGACCAGGCACTGTTGGGGTGGCACAGACTGATGAGGAGGAAGATGGAGCCCATGCACCTCTTAAAGCCAAGGGGATAGGAGGCCAGCAGCTGAGTCAGGACCCTCAAGCCCTGCTCTGTGGGGGTGACCTGCAAGGTGGCTGTCACCTCCCCAGAAGGAGCCACAGCCTGTGCCCCCTACTGGCTCCAGAGGCGGGTGGCCTTTCCAGTGAACTGCGTGTCTGCATTCTTCGCAGATGGAGGGAATCTCTGCTTCCTCCTGCTCTTTTCCTCTCGGGACCAAGGAGCATCCCAGGAGAGAGGGAAAGGAGCCGTCTCTGCCCACGGAGAGGATCCCTTGGCTCACAGGGTAGGGTTTCCTCATCCTGAGAGAGCCTGCAGCCCGGGGCAGCCCCGGGTGAGAACCCCGGCAGGGGAGGCTGGCAAGTGGCAGGGAGCCTCGGGGCTCTGCACGCCTGAGGTGGTCACTGGGGCAGAGGGGGGAGCTCTCCTGCAGGTGGGGCTGGGCAGGGCAGCAGGGCCTGGCCAGGCAACATTTATGCCTTATCCTCAGAGTGATGGGTTTTCATCAAGTAGTGTCGTGATCTGAGCTAAATTTCAGAAAAGTCTCTGCGGGGCTGAGAAGAGAGTAGACCAAGGCGTCCAGGTAACAGATGGCAGCGTGGGGGGCCGGGGGTAACAGGAGGACCCAGAGATGGAACCGATTGAAGGGAGATTGTCCAGTCAGCACTGCCAGGCATGCTGAGGAACTGGGTGTGTGAGCGATAGAAAGAGGGGGCGAGGGGACCCCAAAGC
>NW_012154352.1:294732-295770 GCF_000956105.1 Propithecus coquereli
CCCCAGCTCCCTGAGCCCTTTCCTGTCCTGGAGAAGTCCACCCACACTTACACCCCAGACTTGTCCTGCTGCCACACTCACCATGCCCAGGTGACCCCAAAACCAGTTGCGTTTTGGGGGCTGCGGGAAACAGCGGAGGTGGCTGCAGTTGTCTTAGAAGGCGTAGGTCCAGGCCAGGACGCGGGCCAGGAGCCAGGAGGCCCCGACCAGCAGCAGCAGCAGCCACGGGGAGGCTGCCAGGGGCCCCAGGCCCAGCCAGGACAGGCTCAGCTGCGGCATCCTGCAGGGCAGACGGGTGCAGGGGGAGATCCTGAGGCCCAGGACAGGGAAAGGGGCTCCAGGGCCAGTGCAGAGGGGCAGGGGTGGGAGGACTCAAAGATGGGCATGCAGGGACTGAGAGCAGGGAGGGAGACCCAGGGACCCCAGAGGAAGAGGCAGCCAGGGGACAGAGAGACACAGTCAGGAATGTCTTCTCCCCCTAGAATCTCCTCTTCTTTCTTCCTGGGACTTCTGTGCCCCTGGTCTGTTCTTATACCCCAGACAAGGCTGAAAGGGGCTGAGCTGGGCCACCCAATCCCAGCTCGTCTCTGCCTGGCAGCCAACCAAAAATAAAGGGCATGGCTCAGAGGCGTGCAAAGATCCTGAGGCACCAGATCCGGGTGAAATTGGATGGGAACCGGGCTCTCATGACTCTGCAGTGTTCAGTTTATAATTGGAACACTCAGATGTTTGGGTTGGAAGTCGAGGAGAAAATTCTACACCTGCCAAGGCTGCTGCTACAGCTGTGTGTTCACTGAGCACCTGCTATGTGCCGGACACTGTTCCAGGCACTCGGGGTGCAACATCCAAGTCCCTGCTATCAAGGAGGAACATCTAGTAGAAAGATAGGCCACGACCACATAAAGAATCAAGAACACACCAGTGAGAGAGAAACGAGGGCTTCCAGGAGGAGGCGTCCTTGAATGGGAGCCAAAAGAAGAGGGGGTGAGGGCTTTGTGATTGAAAGGGCCTCCTTGATCATGGGGTGAAGTGCCCAGC
>NW_012154352.1:297215-297527 GCF_000956105.1 Propithecus coquereli
CTGAACTAGACGGCCTTGGAGCAACGTCCCTCCCGATCCATGGGGAAGCAGGAGCGAGCCTTGCTGCAGACCCACAGCGGTGAGAACCGGCCCAGTGTTCACGCGGGAGGCGGTTGCTGCATCCCATCTCTGGCAACACAAATCATGAGCGGTAACCAGCCCCTGAAGGCACGGCCAGGGCCAGATCCACTGGCCGAGGCTGCCAATGTCTTGGCAGAGATACCAGGAGATCACGTGAGCTAGTTTGGGGAACGGTGGCCCAAGGAAAGCCTCAGAAAAGTCCAGCAGACCCCCAGTAGCTGGTACCCACCT
>NW_012154353.1:0-292 GCF_000956105.1 Propithecus coquereli
ATTTTTCCTGTCCCTTTCAACCCAATGAATTCTTTTGCTTTTGAATCAATTTTATTCTAAAGATATCTATTATGAAAATAAATGAAGCCTTTAAAACCTGCAGGACAGTGCCTGACTTGGGTTAACAGGGACAGTAGATTATTAGAGGAAGGACAGGGGTAATCTGGGGAGCGAGATGGTGTCAGAGACAAGCTTTACTGAATTCATTCATCTCCTGCGTACTCCTACCCATCTCTGCATTCTAGCCATCTGGTTGTGGAATACCTCCTTATGCCAGCCTCAGCCCAGGACA
>NW_012154353.1:2077-2969 GCF_000956105.1 Propithecus coquereli
TAGTTGTTGTAAATTCCCAGTCTCATAATACCAGAATCTCTGACATATCCAAGTCTGGTTCTGATGCTCATTCTGTCTCCAAAGGCTGTAATTTTTGACTTTTACCATGCCTTTTCATTTTTTGTGGAAAGCCAGATAGGATATATTGGGTAAATGGAACTAAGGAAGATAGGCCTTTAGTGTGAGGTTTTATGTTTGTCTCGCTAGGGCTTAGGTCCTGTTTACTATTTGCTTTAGCTGTGGAGTCAGAAGATGAAATTTTCTCTAGTGTCTTTGTTTTTGTCTCCTCTGTTGTCTTTGGGTGTCCTTAGAGACTCCACCTTAAATAGTGTCTGAGGCTTTCAGTTTTCTTAGCTGTAATCCTCTGTTATTATACAGGAGACGGAGCATTCTATGGTCCTATGATTAGGTCTCAATCTTTTAGTGATCCTGAGTTGGATTTCTTTTCTGCCAAAGGTTAGATGAAACTAGAATTGGATTTCCTTCCTCCAGGTCAGTTAGGCTCTGGTGAAACCCTAGTTATTTAGACTAAACTATTTAGGTTAAATAGTTTCCCCCAAGTTGACTCATTAAAGGGATTCTTAAAGAGAACATAGTATGCTCAGCAAACTTTAAGATAGTTACTTTTCCTCTCCCCCTGCTGGATATATGAAGGGATTTTTCTCCAGTCTTCACAGTCAGAATCTGGTGGGGTTCTTGTAGGTAAAACTCCAGTAGGGGACTTCCCTAAGAATGAGCCCTCCTGGAGGTTTTAACTGTCATGTTAGTCCACACTAAGCCTTCAACAACTCATCTACTATTATTTTAAAGTGTCTCCATTAATACTGGCTTTAGCTGTGGGCTTCTGTTCCTGGGCTCTGCCCCCAGTAAGCTGTGTTTCTCTGTATCTGCT
>NW_012154353.1:4718-5037 GCF_000956105.1 Propithecus coquereli
CATTTAAAAATCTTATTATCAGGGAAAGGAGGAGAGAAGGGGGAAGGGCAACTATTGGGTTTGTGACACTGTTTGCATGACTTCTCCCTCCCCAGGACATTGGGGGTAGGGATGGGGAGCACAAATATGAGCAGAAGCAGAATGTAGACAGGCTTTGCTTGTCCAGCCTGAGTCCCAGTGATAGGCAGGTGACAGTTGGTATGTCTCTTGCATACAGTGCTGTGAGGATTCTAGAGAAGAGATGTTCAGAGGCTTCTTAGGGCAAAGTGAGTTTCTGTTGGCAGCACAAAGCCTTTTAGGGCCACAGGATGGGCTAGCA
>NW_012154354.1:0-303 GCF_000956105.1 Propithecus coquereli
GTGAGGCATACTTATAATGTTACTTTGAATTCCTTGAACTGAGGAAAATCTAAAAGCGTATAGTTACTTTGCCTACTGACTCACACTGGGAATGTTTCTAATGTTGTGATTCACTGACCAGATGCAGCAGCGTGTATGGGGTTTTCCCACTGTCCTTGCCCAGAGACCTCTATGCTGGTTACTTTCAGTATCACTGTGTATAAATTCAAGGCTTTCATTTCCCACTAGCTTCCCCTATGTTTTCAGAGTTCCAACCACAATTTCAGGCACTTAAGAGTGTCCTGGGCCACCGAGGTGGCGACT
>NW_012154354.1:353-918 GCF_000956105.1 Propithecus coquereli
GTTTTCAGAGTTCCAACCACAATTTCAGGCACTTAAGAGTGTCCTGGGCCACCGAGGTGGCGACTGTCCTCAGAGGGACCTTGGAATGCACAGACGGGCATCAGTTGGTTGTGCGGTCGGCGGGCAGCCTCTGGGCCTCTCAGCAAAGGCCATGGATGGTGCTTGCTCCAACACCATCCCCTGGCACTGACAATGAAGCTAACTCAGAGTGGGTGGAGGCTGGGAAATCAACAATAGCTGACTTCCCTCTGGCCTTCCCACTGCCCTGCAGTGAGCGCACTGCTCCAGGGGCCACCTTGCCCTCTCTCCACCACCACTCCTCCTTCCTGTTCCACATGGGCAGTTGTAATCTTTGGTTCACTTGGAAGTCAAGAACCTGGTCCCTCATCTATTCTTTTCAGTCTATTGTTTATGACAAAAATATTATGATCTCAGCCCTTCATAGATGCAACTTCAGAAATACTAAAGGGCATGTCTTCAGGATCAGAAACCTAGGCTGTTGTCTCCACTAAGAGCTCTGAAAGCATATTTTGATATGAAAATTTAAGGTTTGTCTTCTTTGTTC
>NW_012154354.1:968-1283 GCF_000956105.1 Propithecus coquereli
CCACTCCTCCTTCCTGTTCCACATGGGCAGTTGTAATCTTTGGTTCATTTGGAAGTCAAGAATCTGGTCCCTCATCTATTCTTTTCAGTCTATTGTTTATGACAAAAATATATGATCTTAGGCCTTCATAGATGACAGTTCAGAAATACTAAAGGGCATGTCTTGAGGATCAGAAACCTAGGCTGTTGTCTCCACTAAGAGCTCTTGAAAGCATATTTTAATATGAAAATTTAAGGTTTGTCTTCTTTGTTCCTTTGATTGACTATGGTGCTATTTTCTGGAAACAACTGAGGAGTAAGGACCTACCTCCCTTCA
>NW_012154355.1:0-320 GCF_000956105.1 Propithecus coquereli
TTTTAGGATACCTTTACCAACATGTAAAAACCCAGAAGATTATCACTTTTCTTAAATCCTTAACTTCACTGGGTTTTATTGGCTTTAAATTTTTATCAATATTCAAAAAATATATCTGAAGGTAGAGGAGGGTGTTCTTTTTTGAGAGATTTGAAAATTGGATAAAAATTTGTTTGATACTACTCTAATGAAACATCCCCAAATTCCTCATGGCAGCCACCAGAAATAATGGCCACGTTAAAGGAAAGAAAATAAAAGGGATTTCTTTCTTTCTTGAATCTGTGCTGAAACCTCAGTTGTTTAATGGTGATGCATATTTG
>NW_012154355.1:11215-11530 GCF_000956105.1 Propithecus coquereli
AAGTAGGAGCTTTAGAGTAACAAGAAGTGAGGTGATGTCCCTGTCCCTCAAGAGAATAAGGTGGGGAGCTGAAGCACGCTATTCAGCAATGAGCAAGCCTTTTGCCTGATGGTCATGCTAAGGAGCATTGTTTGGCAAGGGGTCCTCACCCATGAGAGTGCAGTGGGAGAAACGATCGTGCACTTAGGCCATTCGGTACTCTCCAGGTTTCAGATGTCAAGGCAGAGATATCTCTCCTGTCTCCCAACAGAACTTGCAACATGGGTAATTAGATAGATAGATAGATAGATAGATAGATAGATAGATAGATAGGGA
>NW_012154355.1:11580-12081 GCF_000956105.1 Propithecus coquereli
AAGTAGGAGCTTTAGAGTAACAAGAAGTGAGGTGATGTCCCTGTCCCTCAAGAGAATAAGGTGGGGAGCTGAAGCACGCTATTCAGCAATGAGCAGGCCTTGTGCCTGATGGTCATGCTAAGGAACATTGTTTGGCAAGGGGTCCTCACCCACGAGAGTGCAGTGGGAGAAGTGAACGTGCACTTAGGCCATTCCATACTCTCCAGGTTTCAGATGTCAAGGCAGAGATATCTCTCCTGTCTCCCAACAGAACTTGCAATATGGGTAATTAGATAGATAGATAGATAGATAGATAGATAGGGAAAGATTTACTTTTTTACTGTAAATATTTATTTATTTTTTAAATCATATCAATTGCTTTCTTAATTGGGTATTTAGGAAATAGTAAAGTTACACTTCTTGCCATCTAGTTTTTCCAATATTGCATATTGGTTAAGAATATTTTTGTGTAACTTCATGGATTTATTTATTTTTTAAATCATATCAATTGCTTTCTTAATT
>NW_012154356.1:0-495 GCF_000956105.1 Propithecus coquereli
TGAAGGTAAAGCCAGTCTTTCTGAATACAGCCATATTACTTTATTGTAGGCTTTAAAGATGAACATCAGTTATAAACTTTAAAAAAGTAGCCATCAAAGTAAATACGATTTATCAAGCACCTACTATATACCACTCTTATAACTCTAAACTATGCAAGCACCCTCTACAATAAGTATATTAATCCTGTAGAATATATAGTAAGTATATTCTACAAAGTATGTTCACTTTATTTTATGAAGTAGAAAACTGAGGCTCAGAGAGGTTGAGACTCAGAGTGGTCATATATAAACAGCAGAATTGAGATTGAAACTCAACTCCACCTGTCTCTAGAATTATTCTTTATACTGCACCAATAGGTATATATTATGCTCAGGTTAGGGCGTACTTAGAACATGTTAATATTTGTATGGTACATGAGGAAAATTGGAGGGGATTTAGAGGCATTTATATGAGATTTGTGGGGAAAATTCAAAACATTTTCTTTTTTATATAAT
>NW_012154356.1:3090-3474 GCF_000956105.1 Propithecus coquereli
GAGTAGCTGGGACTACAGGCATGCGCCCCCATGCCTGGCTCATTTTTTCTATGTATTTTTAGTTGTCCAGATAATTTCTATTTTTTTAGTAGAGACGGGGGTCTCGCTCTTGCTTAGGCTGGTCTCGAACTCCAGAGCTCAAACAATCCGCCCGCCTTGGCCTCCCAGAGTGCTAGGATTACAGGCGTGAGCCACCGCGCCTGGCCAGGAGTGCAGCACCTTTAAATATTCAATTAAATGGCAAGACTTCTTTGCCCTTAAACACTCATGTACTGAAAGCAGAGAAAGAGTTTTCAATCAGGTGGTAAGATAGTATGACACTTAACAACTTCTTTGTACCTTCATTTTAGTATTTCTCAAGAAGAATGAAATGTATCATCTTTA
>NW_012154356.1:5804-7473 GCF_000956105.1 Propithecus coquereli
CCTGGCCAGCAATGTTATACTTAAATAATAAATGCAACCACAGAGAGGCACTCTATTATCCCTCTATTATATTAGCGAATACACAGAACAATTAAAAAATAGATTTTACTTCAAACCACTGGTTTTTACACCCAGGAACATACATCAAGATTACCGATGGAGGTTTTAAAAAATATTTAAGTCCAGGCCTCACGCTTGGAGAAGGCTGCCATGGGGGTCAGGACGCCAAGTGTTTCTAAAAAGCTTTGATGCTATCTTCTGGTTGTATCGTTGACTTTAGGTCGACTGAGGGACTTTGGGTTTTGTGGGCAATCGTTTGGGGGTGCGGGGAGCCTTTCTTGCAGATTTAGTAGAAGTAGTGAAGACCTTGGCCTCTGGCTTTTTTGGTGTCTGTCTCGGGTCTTTTTTCGCCAGCAAAGGGTGTCTTTCTTTCTCCACCTCTTCTCTGATTTTTGGCTTCTTTCCCGGCCCTTTACCTGGGCTCTCAGGCTCTGCAACACTCGGGGTTTCTGAAGCTGGCAAGGCCTTTCTCTTCTTCCCGCGAGGTGTGCTGGGACCAGGACTCTTTTTTGGAGACTTCTTTCCTGTGGCATGTTTTTGAATCTAAGAAAAAGGAGAAAATTAAGTATGGGGGGAAAAAAAAATCACAAAACTTGACAATCTAATTCCAGGAATTGTTGTTTTTATTAATGAACCCCCCCGCCAAAGGTAAGCCTCAAGATGATGAAGAAATGGGCTTTTTTTTTTTTTTCCTGCCTTGCAGATGTTCTGAAAGGCAGCTGTACTTCATTATTAAGGACTGTGAAAGGGACCCCAGGTGTCCCTGGTCCAATCAGAGGAAAACCATCTTTCCCTATGGTGGAGGGCAGGTACTCCTGGAAGCAACCGCCCAGGGCACAGCTGGGACCCTGTCACCAAATCCTGACTCCTCTTGACCTTCAGCTGTAAATCCCTTGCAGGGGGGTTAGGGCAGGGGCTTCCTAAACTACGTGTAAAAACCAATTGGGGCGCCTGTTAGAAAAACAAATTTCTCCAAGTTAGATTCAGAGGCTCTTTAAGGGGAGTGTTTCACATGCCAGAAATCCTGGGTTTTCCAAGCAACCAAGGTATCTGCTGCTGTCAATCCAAGGACAACATTCTAGCAATGTACTCCTTCCCACACAGAAGTAGGTTTTAAAGACAAAATACAACCGACAAAACCAAACTTTGTTTTTGAGCAAATATACAACTACAGGTTTTATCACCATGGAAAACCTGAACACCAAAAATAACTCCCTAATAACCCTATCACAGTGTATTAACTATTAGTTATTACCTTTCCCCATAAGTATTTAAAAGCTGAGTATTATGCTCTTTGCCCAATTATTAGTGTTTTCCAAGCACTATAAACTCTCACTAAGCAGTATTTCTAGTGTATTATTACCCTGGATGGGTTCAAAGGGCATGAAACTTGTAAGGCTTTTGCTATGTATCATCTGCTCAGCGAGGCTTCTCCACTCTAATTTCCAATACATCATCCACTAGTCCCACAATAACATAAACAGCTTACTTTTTCTTTTTTTGAGACAAAGTCTCACTGTGTTGCCCGGGCTAGAGTGCTGTGGCATCAGCCTAGCTCACAGCAACCTCAAACTCCTGGGCTCAAGCGATCCTCCTGCCTCAGCCTCCC
>NW_012154357.1:0-1027 GCF_000956105.1 Propithecus coquereli
AATTCAAGATAGTTTAAAAACTTAAATGTAAGGCATGAAACCATATGAATTCTAGAAGAAAATGTAGGAAAAACTTTTAGACATTGGCCTTGGCAAAGATTTTATGACTAAGACCCCAAAGGCAAATACATCAATGACAAAAATAAATAAATGATACTTAATTAAATTAAAAATCTTCTGCACAGCAAAGGAAATAATCAGAATAAAGACACAACCTACAGAATGGGGGAAAATATTTGCAAACTATATATCCAAAAAGGGCTGATATCCAGAATCCCCAAAGAACTCAAATAATTCAGCACGGAAAAAAAAAAACAACATAAAAAAGTAGGCAAAAGACATGAACAGAAGTTTTTCAAAAGAAGAAATACCAATGGCCAAGAAATACATGAAAAAATGCTCAACATCAATCATCAGGGAAATGCAAATTAAAACCACAATGAGAAGCCACCTTACACCTATCAGAAAAGCCATTATTAAAAAACCAGAAAACGGTAGATGTTGGCATGGATGCAGAGAAAAAGGAACACTTACACACTGTTGGTGGGACTGCAGATTAGTAAAACGGTATGGTGATTCCTCAAAGAAATAAAAGTAGACTTACCATTCGACCGAGCAACCCCACTACTGGGTATCTACCCAAAGGAAAAGAAGTCATTTTATCAAAAAGACACCTGCACTCAAATGTTTATCGCAGCACAATTCATAATTGCAAAGATGTAGAATCAACCTTAAGTGTCCATTAATTCATTGGGTAGATAAAGAAAATGCAGTGTGTGTGTGCATGTGTGTGTGTATACACACACACACTATAGAGTACTACTCAGCCATAAAAAGGAATGAAATAATGTCTTTTGCACCACTTTGGATGGAACTGGAGACCATTATCATAAGTGAAGTGCCTCAGAAATGGAAAACCAAATACCATATGTTCTCATTAATAAGTGGGAGCTAAATGATGGGTACACACATGCACAAAGAAATGTAAAGGACATTGGAAATCCAAAAGGGGTGACAGTGGGAGGGG
>NW_012154357.1:3981-4509 GCF_000956105.1 Propithecus coquereli
ATGTACCAGAATATTTCTATATAGCAAAACTCCAGGCACAAATTATGAAGTAATCTTCACAATCTATAAATTCCATAGAATTACTAAATCTAGTAAATTCTATAATACATTTCAAAAAGAAATAATTCTAATTGTACACAAACCCTTTCAGAAAACAAGAGGAAAAAATCATTTCCCAAATCAATTTATCAGACCAGCATTACTACGTTACCAAAACCAGAAAAAATCACTGCAAAAAAACTAGATATCCCTCATGACATAGATGCAAAAATATGTAACAAAATATTTGCAAATCAAATCTAGTATATAAAAGAATAATATATCATGAGCATGGGTAGTTTATCCCCAAATTATTTTAAAATATTGAAATGATGTTATAATCAATGTAATTCACCATATTTTTTTTATTTCAGCATATTATGGGGGTACAGATGTTTAGGTTATGTGTGTTGCCCTTAAAAAGAGGTAAAATATTATCACAATAGATACAGAAAAAGCATTTGACAAAATTCAAAATCCAATCATATT
>NW_012154357.1:6992-8738 GCF_000956105.1 Propithecus coquereli
TCCACGGGAAGACATTGCGGAGGAGAACTGGAAGAAGAAAGGTCCCGAGAGGCTTGGATACCAGCGATAAGGGTAGGTGGAGCGGTTAACTTCCCCCTCCCTCGCATCTCGGACTGCTGGTGGCTCCTGAGAGGCTGGAGAGACCTGCTGACACCAGCCCAGAGACGGCTGCCACCAGTGAGCAGTGGCCTCTTGCGGACTCAGTGCCGGGCTCCCAGCCCCTATGGGGCACCTCCTCGGGCGCAGACCCGAGCCTAGCGGCAGATGCCACAGTGCTCCATTCTCTCCTTCCCCCTCCCTACCCGGGCGTGCCCAGACAATTTAGCCATCACTCAGAGGCATCTCCAAGGAACGGGACCTTTTCTTCTGGGGCTGTACAGCAGACTGGGGGGTACTCAGACTGTGAGTTCCCTACCCGCCAGCCCTCCCAGGTGCTACATGCCTGGGGACTCCAGGAGAGTGGGGCAAATTCCGAGGTGGAGTGAAATCGATCCAGCTTGGGCACCCTGTAGGTGAGTCAAGACCAGCACCCCTCCCCCTGGCAGGGTCAGAGATTGATCTCCAGGGTCCAGGGATCAGGCCTGCAGACTAGACCCCGTACACCCAGGTCACGATTGCACTGCCCTGGGGCACGGAGGGATCTGTGAAAGAGCCTACTGAAGAGTGTGCGCCTTCAGAGGCGGATCTGCGTGGCTGACGAGCAACCCTCCTCCTAAAAGAGGGCTGTGCACCCAGCTCAGGCTACTATCCTGGGTGCGGAACCTCCCAGCCCACGTCACAGCCAGGGGGGATCCATCAGCCTGAGGCCCCACTTGCTGGCAGAGGCCTGGGAGAGGACACGGAGAGGGGGAGATTGGAGGGGAGCGAGACCTGCTCCAGAGTGCGGGTCTTGGACAGCCCCACCCCCCAAGCCCAGACTTTCAGCTGAGTGGAGCCATTTCAGCCCCTCCCAGCAGCTCTGCACAGAAACAAAGAGCAGAACTTTGACCCCTGCTAACAGCAGCTGTGGAGCCTGAGGGCAGGCTTATCCAACCCAGCCCCACCCAGACTCACTCCCGGTCCTGAGGTGGAGAATAAGGACAGCTCAGGTTATGATCCTGGATAGGGACCTCCCGGCCCACGTCACAGCCAGGGGCGATCCATTGGCCTGAGCTCCCGCTTGCTGGCAGAGGCCTGGGAGAGGCCACGGAGAGGGGGAGAGTGGAGAGGAGCCAGACCTGCTCCAGAGTGTGGGTCTTGGACAGCCCCAGTCCCCAAGCCCAGACTTTCAGCTGAGTGGACCCATTTCAGTCCCTCCCGGCAGCTTTGCACAGAAACAAAGAGTAGACCTTTGAACCTGCTAGCAGCAGTTGTGGAGCCTGAGGGCAGGCTTGCCTAACCCAGCCCCACCCAGACTCACTCCTCCCACTGAGGGGGAGAATAAGGACACACCTGGAAATCCCAGGGCCCCACCCACCACACGAGGCACAAGAGGGCCTCTCTAGAGGAATAAGAGCTAGCTACAGGACCCAAAAACAGCACTGCAGCTCACTCCTCCCTGCAAGTGCCACCTAATGACACGGAGGTCATCCTGCACACGCTTTTACTGCATCTACTGATTCATCATGAAGGATGTGGTCGAATCTCACCCACAATCACCACCTACTGGCTCAGAGACTAAACAGGGTGTGTCATTATCCAAACGAAAATTTAAAGGCAAGAAGGAACAACTGATCCAGATGGGAAGGAACCAGCGAAAGAACTCTG
>NW_012154358.1:0-1135 GCF_000956105.1 Propithecus coquereli
TGATATTTCACTTTGACACTTCTTGTTTTATTTTTATTGTGAAGGTACATCTTCAGTCTTGCAATCTCATGTTTTGGCTTGTGATTATCTTTCAAATTTTTTTAGAGCAATTTTTGTGAAACCCTGGAAAAGTTAAAAATTCATGTTATTTTTGAGTATGAGTTCTGTCATGGGACCAATAGTGCAGACAGGTCCAAATATCAATGAATTGTTTGGGAAGGATGTGGCTAATGAACGCACAGTACACTGATGGTTTGAGAAGTTCTGTTCTCGTGATTTTAATCTTGAAAATGAGTTACATGGGTAACCTGAGACCAAGGTGGATAATGATGACCTGAAAGCTGTAGTGGAAGTGAATCTATCTCAACCTATGTGTGAATTAGCAGCAAGATTTGACGTTACTATTCCAACAAAATTGGACCATTTGAAACAAATCAGGAAGATAAAGAAGCTGGATAGATGGGTTCCACATGAATTAAATGAGCGTGAGAAGAGAAATTGTCTTGAAGCTTGCCTTTCTTTGCTGTCCTGACATAAAGGTGAACCATTTCTACACCATATTGTTACATATCATGAAAAATGGATTCTTTTTGACAATAACAAGCATTCAGCACAATGACTAGATAAAGATGAAGTGCCAAAACACAGCCCAAAACCAAATATTCATCAAAAAAAGCTAATGGTGCCTGTTTGGTGGTCCAACCCAGGTATTATCCACTACAGCTTCACGAAACCTAGTCAATCTATTACAGCAGATGTCTACTGCAACCTACTGCATGAAATGATGAGGATGCTTGTGATTGAGCAGCTGAAATTGGTCAATAGAGACAGGCCTATACTCCTGCAAGGTAACACTCAACCAAATGTCACGCAAGCAACGCTGGTAAAACTATAGTGGATGGACTTGGAAACTCTCTGTCATCTACCATATTCACCAGACCATGCACCAACTGACTACCACTTCCTCCAGGCTTTGGAGAATTTCTTGCAAGGAAAAATATTCAATTCTCAACAAGTTGTGGGAAACACCTTTCACAATTTCATCACCACTCACTCTCCAGGCTTCATTGCTGCTGGCATAAACAAGCTACCATTGAGATGGCAAAACTATGTCTATAGTTTAGGCACATACTTC
>NW_012154358.1:1185-2201 GCF_000956105.1 Propithecus coquereli
TAAATATTTTGTCCTTCTGTGCCAAAATCATGATAAACAGTTTTCTCATCTCTGTAAAAGCCATCTGTTTTGGACTCAATGCTTCCTTGGACTCACACATCATCAAATTTAAAAGTCTTGAGAAACAAGGATGATCCAGAAAGAATTTTGAAGTTTTTAAAAGCTTTTAAAATAATCTTTATCATATATCTATTTCTCCCATATCGTATTTCCAAAGACTGTAAAAACGAATTTCACCCTTAAATATTTTGTCCTTCTGTGCCAAAATCATGATAAACAGTTTTCTCATCTCTGTAAAAGCCATCTGTTTTGGACTCAATGCTTCCTTGGACTCAAAGCTTCCTTTTTTATTTTTCTTTCAGTGGCAGGACATAAAGGGGACAAGAGCAAAACCCATCAGCCCACATTTACTACTCATAAGCCATGAAATAAACAAGTCCTCCCCATCCTTTCCACATGTGTTCTTGGAAAAAAATGGGATTTTGGTATCACAGATACAACTTTTGCTATGAACTGTGAACTAGCATATTTTTAACTTGGCTTCTGAGGTTGGTGAAGGAAGCTTTCTTGTCCTTCCCTAATGAAATGCAGATGGCTCTCCTTCCCAAGCTCCTAAATCCCCAAAGCTGTGTTTGGGCAGGAATCTCATCTTCTTCAAGGATAAGAATAGATTTGTAATTCAATAGGTCTTATTGGGCATCATCCCCACTCTTCATTCCAAACAGCTTTCTAAAATGCCTGACATTGCGTAAGTGCTCGTTAAATATGTATTAAGTGAGTAGTAAGAAGACATTAGCGCTAGGCTTAGAGGATGAAGATTTGGGTTTAAATCCTGGCATTGCAGACCATTCTCTAGAATGAGGGGGAGTACTGGGTGCCACTTCAGAATAAAGACCTTTAAGTCTATCAGATCAGGATTAGCATCCTTGTGGTGCCACTTCCTAGCCACAAGTGGGAGGATTTGGGTCAAATTACACAGCTGCTCTGGGCCTCAATATGGTGCAGTGGTTGAGCAT
>NW_012154358.1:4721-5075 GCF_000956105.1 Propithecus coquereli
ATTAATTGTACTGCTTCTTATTTGAGATATAATAAACTAAACTTTTGATTTGAAATCAGACATTTCATATTTAATGATCTAATACAATGAGCCTCTTTGTATATTAAAAGCCCATACTCCAAACCCTTGAATGTTTCTCAGTTTCTGGCGGAGACAAGTTCTCAGGATATTGATCCCAGTAGATACTGTCTTGGTAAAAAAGAAATCCTGTAGTACAATGTTCTTAACCTCTGAACTATTGGCATTTGGGACTGGAAACTTCTTGGTTGTGGGGGACTATCCTCTGCATTGTGGGGTGTTTACAACATTCCTGGTCTCTACCCACTAGATGCCAGTAGAAACTCCCCCTTCCTT
>NW_012154359.1:0-338 GCF_000956105.1 Propithecus coquereli
CATTTACCCTTGATCCATAGGTGTATCTTTTACTCAGCTGAAGCCACTTAGTAATTTTCACCTCATCCTTTGGACCTGCATTGTAACCTTTTGTCTCAGATGAACACAGATGTACAGTGCATGTGGGCAAGCTGTAAATAATATTTTGCTTTTATTTGATGTATTTATTGAATAGATCTCAGTAGAGTGAAACAGCTGGTAGACTGTATTCTAAAGGGCAGAGAGTTGATGAAAAATCCATGTAAAACATTTTGATAAGGTTGCATTTTGGAGCTTGGTCTAAGCACAAATTAGATCTTGAAAACTCCAAATGTTGTATGAAAGTCAAGAACAACATC
>NW_012154359.1:10788-11274 GCF_000956105.1 Propithecus coquereli
TTTTCTAATTCTGTGAAAATAGCCATTAGAACTTTGATAGAGAGTGCATCGAATCTGTCTGTAGATTGCTTTGGTTAAATTGACATCTTAACAATATTGTCTTCTAATCCATGTACACAGGATTTCTGTCCATTTATTTATGTCTTTAATTCCTTTCCCCAAAGTTTTATAGTTTTTAGCTTACATGTCTTTCACTTTGTGGGCTAAATTTATTCCTAGGTATTTATTCTTTTGGATATAAGTGGAACCATTTTCTTAATTTTCTTTTCTGATTGTTCATTGCTAGTGTTAGAGATACAACTGATTTTTGCATATTGTTCTTGTATCCTGTGACTTTGCTGAATCTGTTTATTCTGTTATTTGTGGGTTTTTAAAAAAATAGATTCATTATGATTTTTCTGTATATAAGACCAGTCATCTGTGAATAGGTGTAGTTTTACTTCAATTCCATTTAGATGCCATTTATTTCTTGCCTAATTGCTCTTG
>NW_012154359.1:13911-14286 GCF_000956105.1 Propithecus coquereli
TTATAAAAAAGAGCATTGTAAAATATCTCAGTAGTATTTTTATATTGATTACATGTTAAAATTATAATATTTTGGAAACATTGGTTTAAATAAAATATTACTAAAAGTAATTTTATCTGTTTATTTTTACCTTTTTAATTGTGGCTATAGAAAATTTAAAATTTAAAATCATAGATGTGGCACATATTTCTGTTGCAGAGCACCGTTCTAAGTAGTTACAGATGACTGTTGAGAACCTGAGTCTATTGAGTATTAGAGTGATTAAATTCTATTTCCATATTGTATTTTAATGTTTGCTTCTGGTGAACAATTGTATTTGACCTGTTAAAACCAATATTTACTTTTGTATATTGACTCAAAATTATAAATAAGGCT
>NW_012154360.1:0-292 GCF_000956105.1 Propithecus coquereli
GAACATCTCCAAGTTTACTATTTTCTCTTCTATTCAAGACAGCATATTGCCTTAGGTAAAGTTTCTCAGAAGCATATCAACCCTGAGACAAGAATTTGTGTACGAGTGGTTTGTAAAGGAAATACTCGTACAGGAGATACCAGGAAGAGAATAGGGCCAGCAGGGCAGGAATGCAGACACAGCCAAGTACGAGCCTGAGCCTTTTTAGGAATGTCGAGTAATCTGGAATGTAAAATTTACCACTGTATTTTCCTGCTTGGAGGGGAAAATAACTGGACTTTCATATTTTTGC
>NW_012154360.1:2173-3036 GCF_000956105.1 Propithecus coquereli
CCTCTGCGGTTTTTGGGTGGCTGGGAGGGGAACTCAAGGGAGCTTCCTTGGCTCTTTTTGTGCAGCTGGTGGAAGAACTAGTCAGGGTTATATAATATACACTGAATAAAAGCTTAGCTCAGTTATATAAGGTGAGAAATATGAAGTGTCTGAAATTATTGTCTTTCTATAAAACTACACGAAATAAACCCCTTCTCCTAATCAAGAACATCCTTTGTTCCCACAGAGAAATGAAAAATCCCTTAAATGGATTTTACCCTCAAATTATTCTAAAGAAATATTAAAATTCTAAAATAGTACAGCGATCTGTTTTCATTTTGCCTCTTATCCTGCTGTTGCAACTGGTGTTCAGGACTTCCAAAGCTTTAATATGTCCACTCCAGATTTAGCAGATCTCTGTAGAATTTGTTTGCTTAGTACCTTTCCCCCTTCATACTGTGTAGCTCCCATTCATTCTCGTTTTCATCCACCCAGTTCAGTCAGAGGTTGAGAATGATTAATTAGTCCATGGATGAGAATATTCCCCAAACTGGGAAAAACAAAGTCCCTTTCTAGGAATTAAATCTCTTTCTATCTACTCTCTGATCAGGAACTACAGGACGTGACCTTTGATCAGTCATATCACATATTCATTATATTGGGAAATTCAAGAGAATAAAGCCGACATTGTCTGGCTCCCCAGAGATATAGAGATGATGGGATGTAGGGAGAATGTCTTAAGAATATTACCATATTTAGAAGATTCCTTCAGTATCAGGTTTATCCCTGAGGCTAGTTCAATATCAGTTCTCCCAAAGTCTTGCTGATTTAGGAATTTACTAAGTTCTGAATAGTAAACAAATATCTTTATAGTAAAACCTCCC
>NW_012154360.1:7077-7429 GCF_000956105.1 Propithecus coquereli
CTAAAAATCTGGTTGTGTGGACTATTTAAAAACAATCACATGTATGAAAATTTGAGTTTGGTGCTGGTGGGATTTTGATCTAATGGGTTTCAGCTAGCAGTGATGAAATAAACAACCTAGGGACCAAGATATAGAGGCCATCTTTGGCTCAGTTTCATAACAGTGATTATGAGTATTACTTTTTCCAGTCAGAAAGTCTCTTGGTTGGATTCTGGCTTTGCTCCTTCTATTCATTGTTTAATCTTGATTATCTTAATTATTCTCTTCCCGTTTTATTATTATTTCAAGGATTACTTTTAGGATTAACTTAAATGATATATGAAAAGTTACTGATGCATGGTAAGTACTTAAT
>NW_012154361.1:0-256 GCF_000956105.1 Propithecus coquereli
GATTTTCATTTGGTTGGTTGGTTGGTTGGTTTTTTGTTTTTTTCATTTTTTTATTATAGGGAGATTAAAATGTCTTCTTTTCAAATGCCTGCAACCACACCTTCACTTTCATGGTATTCAGGTTTTATTCATCAATAACTCTAAGAAATATAGCTTCATACAAAGACACAATGCTGAAGAAGCAGGTGTACCAAAATGGTAAAATCTGTTAAGGTCATCATTTTGATTAAGCATAAAAAATATTTCACCTTCATAG
>NW_012154361.1:11915-14020 GCF_000956105.1 Propithecus coquereli
GAGCTTCTTGTAGTGACAGAAAGTAAGGAACTACTCAAAAAATAAAAGGGGGATTATCAAAGGGACAGACACAGTAGCCACCCTGAAAGAACTCTTAATGACAAAAGCCAGAACCATTTGAGCAACAAAGCAAATAACATAGTGTTGGATTATAAATAATCCAAAGTATAAAATAAATACCCTTGAGTTCATCCATACTGATATAAATAAATGATTGAATAAATAGATAAATCAGGGAAAATAAGCAGGTCTCCTGTGCAGAAAAATTCCAAATACTTTATATAAATACCCTCCATACCCAAAGGGGTAGAGCTTAATTCCCCACCCCTTGAGTATGGGCTACACTCATTGACTTGTTTCTAAAAAATACAATATATAGAAAGGAGGGATTACGGAGGGGAGTGTAACTTTACAGTGTTAAGAAACCTGGCAAATATTACCTCACCCAGGTAATCAAGGCCACTCTCATCAGTGGTAAGTCATGTTGATAGTATGTACCTGGATATCAGGTGATGAAATTGCTACCTTACTCTGTGGTCTTCCTCCTCAAAACCAATAGCCCCAATTTCACCATGAGAAAAACATCAGACAAATCCAATGCAAAGACATTCTACAAAATACCTGACCAGTACTCCTCAAAACTGTCCAGGTCATCAAAAACAAGGAAGGTCTGAGAAACAGTCTCAGACCAGAGGAGACCAGGGAGACAAGACAACTAAATATAATGAGTGGTCCTGGAGGGGATCCTGGAACCCTGGGAGAAAACTAATTAAATCCATATAAATGTGGAGTTTCATTAATAATAGTGCAAGATATTAACAATAGGGGGAAATGGATGAGGGGTCTATGAGAACTCTCTGTACTCTCTTTACAATTTTTCTATTGCTCTAAAACTATTTTAAAATAAAAAGCTTATTTAAAAGAGAAAGGTATAGACCAAAAGTATTAGTCAGGGACTGTTTGGGAGGAAGAAAACAAAACCTTGTCTTTCACTATGGATAGTTTGAGAAGCACTGATCTATAAAACCTAAGCTGTAGGAGAACCTAGACTTCTTCCTCCCTTTTGAAATCTTCTATTGTACTAACCGAGATGGCTTAGAACTCCTTGCTATTTGCTCAGAGGTATTTTTCTCTTAAAATCCTGGAAGTCTGAAGTCACAACACTTTGTTCTTTGTTCTTTCATCCACCCCCATCATATTTTGCTGCGAACCTTGTCATTGTCAAGGCACAGCTGACAGGCTTTCTAAGTAGTTTGCAATGTCTTTCAGTTCCTGGTATTCGGGAGTTATTTAGGTTCATTGAAGGGAACAATTTGTCCCTAAGATCCAGGTACAACCACATCATTACTAAGCCATCCAAAATTCAGCAACGATGATACATAGAAGTGTGGCCAGAGCAAACAGTACAGTTGTACACTTAATAAGAAAATCACATTTGACCGTAAATTAAATCACACAAGTACTCTTCATGCCGTTCCTTATTTACAGTTTCAGAAAGTGCCTTCCTTTTCTATAAAATCTCATAACCTCAATTATTATGTGTCTTCCTTAAAAGGGTAAAAAGAAATGTATACCTGTTTCTAGCTATGTTAATATTCAAGTGACTGCTTACTGGTTTTGCAAATCATCTGACTAAGGAATGTAAAAAAATAATAAATATGCTTTTTATAACCAAACAGTTATAGACTGTTAAATTATAATTGTCAGCTCATTGCTGGATGATCAGGGTTTATGATTTAGGTGGAAGAACAGAGGGAGGGGGTTTGTCCATAAACTGGTAAATAAAACAGTGGTAGCCTATAGCGTGTTCTAATTGGCTTTTGATGATTAATTGATCTCTCTATTGAGATAGATAAGGACAAATGTGCAATTTGAGATTAGTGTTTAATATTTGATTTATTTCTCCACTGAAATAAACCAAGAATTTTTTTGTCATTTTTTTTAATGAAATGTTCCTGAAGTCTTATTTTCTTCTGTGATTTAAATTGGATGGAGTGGAGGTGGGATTCTTCCATCAATTTAAACACATGAAATGTTTTCTTTAAACAATATTCCCTTTGTTATTCCCAGACAATCGTTAGAGGAAACAAGCCCTGCAAGGAAAC
>NW_012154361.1:14070-15772 GCF_000956105.1 Propithecus coquereli
CTAGCTTTCCTTCTCAATTCATTTCATATTTACACATTTCTGCCCACCTGAAGGCAGTATGTTCATTGAGGGTATTAGCATATTTTATTAATAAAACTACTTTGTAGCCCTTCCCTCCATCTTCCTCTATGATTCTGGGGTAAGGGGATCACTGAATATCATCAAGTGAATTGTTCTTCTTACAAACTAGAGAAGACGTAATGAAAAAAAATGAAACTAAATCACATAGCGAGTGTATACTGAAATTGAGACCAGAACCTAGAATTATCCATAGTTTATACATTCAACAACTCATTGCTGGGGATGGAGTGTACAATAGAAATATGCGCATCCATGACTGATGAGATGACCAATTTGATGAGTTGTGGTGTGACACACCAAGTCTTTGCATTGCCGACTGGTGCTATTTTGTTTAGCTCAAAGAGGCTAAAGAGTACCACAGAAAGATGGCTAGACTGGGAGAAGGAGGACTTGGGTTCAAATCCGAGGTCTGTTCCATATCAGTTGGCAAAGTCAACTCTAAGTTTTCACTCATCTAGGTGACCTAGATGATCTTTTAGATTTCTTCCAATGATAAGATGCTGGAAAGGCTACTGTGGTACTAGAGTTGAATATTTCATCTATTTCGAGAATGGGAATGGTGGGAGGCAGAAAAGAAAGATTAATTGAAATACTGTTTAAGATGGATGATACAATTTAGAGAAGTAATTTTTTTCTAGGATATAGAGCCAAAGATAACATTGAATATAAAAAAATATAATGTAGTTAACTATTATTTGTCAACTTCAAAGAAAATCTGGATAAGTATTTTGCTAAAGGATTATCCAAGTAAGTCCAGTAATTCAGGAGGTACTTCAAGACCTTGGTATACCTTATAGTCATTATTCGTGTGGCCTATCAGTCAACACAGTTGCCTGGGATTAAGCATACCAGGAAGCTACTTTTGGGGGGACCATGAATTCCCAATAACATTTTATTTGAGTAATTTGTTCATAAAAAGAGAAAGTAGGAATGTGCAAGAGTATAATTTCTGTCCAGAATGCTGGCTAAAAGACTTTTATTGATACACTGTGATGTAAACAAACTGCTACTATTTTCTTAAAAATCTGTCCAAAGCCTTATTGAATAGAAGAGGCGGCCAAGAGTTTAAATCAACAGGAGGTGGTGGGACATATGTCTAAGAGGGCTTGAAAAGCATCCTGAGCAAATAGAGAAGTGATAAACAGGGAAATGACATACAACTGAAATGAACTAGGAAGATACTCAAACAGACTTGATATTTTTGAGGCTGGGTGATTAGAATTCATAGTTAATGCATTAGAAGATGTCCATTTCATCCTTTCCTCTTCCAAGGCTGCTCACCCTTCCCTGTTCACAGATATTGTTTCTCCCAGGTTAATCTCTGAGATAGACATGGATGCTATTGCTCTGAGGAAAGCTCCCTCAGAGGGGGACTTTATAATTCTCTCTCTGGGGGATGCTCCAACAGAACAGCACCTATTTTGGCACTCGATCAATCAATTTATGCACCACAATCTCCAATAATGGCGGCATTCCCTACAATGGAATAAAAAAGAATAGGCGAACAAAAAAGGGGGGGGGATAGGCTATTAATTCATGAACAACCTGGATGAATATTAAATGTATTTTGCTAAGTGAAAGAAGCCAAACTGAAAGTCTCCAGACTGTGTGATTCCATCCA
>NW_012154362.1:0-1540 GCF_000956105.1 Propithecus coquereli
AACCCACTGGTAAAATTAAGCACACAGACAAACTCAGAAAACTCTAATACTGTAATTGTGTGCAACCCACTTATAACTCTAGTGTGAAGCCCCAAAAAACAAATCTATCAAAAACAATAATAGCGACAGCAACCTGTTAAGAGATAGGCAATAGAAAAATATATAAATTGAGGTCACTAAAAATAAAAATTTTGGGGAAATTGTGGTAAAATGTAGATTTTTTTGTTTTTTTAATTTGTTTATTTCTATTCTTTTCTTTGTGATGTAAGATAAGTTGTCATCTCTTTAAAATAACTTGTTATATCTATAAGATGTTTTTGTAAGCCTCATGGTAAGTACAGTGCAAAAACTTGTAATAGATTAACTAAAAGTAAAAAGCAACAAATAAAAACATGTTACCAGAGAAAATCACTTAAAGACCAAAAAAGACAGTAAGAAATGATGAAAGGAAGAAAGGAGTTACAGAACAATGAAAACACATGCAATAAAATGGCAGTAGTAAGTCTTTCCTTTCAATAATAACATTGAACATAAATGAACTCAACTCTCCAGTTAAAAGACATACAGTAACTAAATGGATAAAGAAAAATGATCCAACTATATGCTGCCTGAAAGAAACCCACTTCACCTGTAAAGACACACATATACTAAAAATAAAGGAGAGGAAAAAATATTCTATGCAACAGAAAATCAAAAAAGAACAGGAGTAGCTATACTTAGATAAAATATACTACAAATCAAAGACTGTAAAAAGAGACATGATCACTATATAATGACAAAGAAGTCAACTCAGCAAGAGAATATAACAACTATATATATTGATGCCCCCAACACTGGAGTCTCCAGGTATATAAAGCAAATATTAATAGATCTAAAGAGACAGATAGACTGCAATACAATAATAGTAGGGAACTTGAACACCCCACTCTCAATAATGGACAGACCATCCAGACACAAATCAACAAAAAAATAGTAAACTACACACTAGACCTAATAGGCATAACTGACATTTACAGAACATTTCATCCACCTGCTACAAAATATACATATTTTTTCATTAGCACAAGAAAATTTTACAGAATAGATCATATCATAGGTCACAAAACAAGTTGGAACAAATTCAAAATGATATCAAGTATCTTTTCTGACCTCAATGAAATAAAACTAGAAATCAATAATAAGAGGAACATTGAAAACTACACAAACACATAAAAAGTAAACAGCATGCTCTTGAATGACCAATGGGCCAATGAAGAAATTAAGAAGAAAATTTAAAAATTTCTTGAGATAAATGAAAATGGAAATGCGACATACCAAAAACTAATGGGATACAGCATAAGCAGTACTAAAAGAAAACTTTAGAGCAATAGATGCCTATATCAAAAAAGTAGAAAGTCTTCAAATAAACAACCTAACAATGCACCTCAAAGAACTAGAAGAAACCAAACACAAAAATTAGTAGAAGAAAAGAAATAATAAAAATCAGAGAAGAAATAAATGAAATTAAGAT
Source organism: Propithecus coquereli (assembly GCF_000956105.1). Classification (NCBI taxonomy): domain Eukaryota; kingdom Metazoa; phylum Chordata; class Mammalia; order Primates; family Indriidae; genus Propithecus; species Propithecus coquereli. The sequence goes on from NW_012154362.1 coordinate 1,511, forward strand.
TAAAAAAATACAGATCAACAAAAAGAAAAG
>NW_012154362.1:1590-3191 GCF_000956105.1 Propithecus coquereli
TATAAAAAAATAATTCTTAATTTAAAGCATACCATAGTAAGAACCAGGTTATAAGAAACCAAAAAGCATAAAACTGTCTTCACTGTCACTTTGACTAATTGATAAGGAGCCATTTCTAGAACAATCTAGCACATAGAGCCTGAAGCTTGGTAAAGATATCTGATACACAGCACAGAAGAGGCATTTGCAATATGCTCTCAAAGCCAGGCAATCCTGTGAGCATTTGGTAAATATTAATTAAATTGAAATATTTGCTTCCAGTACTGACATGGACAGTTTCTCATCCAGTGGAATGCTTTGAGAAACTGCACAGGGTAGAGTCCTCATAGAAAATTCCCACAGGATTGAGCAGATAAGAATGCATGTATTTATGGGATAGGATTGGGGAAAAGAGTAATATGTCTGGTCATGTCAGGGTGCCACTATTTTTGAGCACTAACTAGGATTCATATACAAAGCTGGGAATGTGTGTGATATGGAACACACATACATACATTTTCATTTCTAAGTTGAACATGTGAAAAATAGAATGTGTTCTGAGAAATCATAAAGAACACCAAATAAAGTAAAATTTAAGGTACTGTATTATATAATGCAGTCCCAAACAACCAAAAAAAAATATTTTCAACTCCCACAAACATTTTATCCAATTCTGCCTTTGTGTGGGCCCTACCTGTATTTTCTGATGCCAATCTTATTCTGTTCGACCTGGTCTTCTTCTTGGCTGTTTCTCTGTCTATATGCCTGTACTAAACACTTAAGTATGCCAGGAAGTCTGCATGTCTCATCAAGCCTGCCAAATTTGCACCATAATAAGATACAGAAGTGATTGAGTTTCTCTGAGACTTTTGGTCTCTGATTTCCTTTATACCTACTCTGCTTGGGGGTATTTGGCTCCTGTATGATTCTTCTGAAGCCTTGACCATATGGTCATTTGTTAATGCAGCTGATGTAATTTATACCCTGTTCAAAAATGACAAAATTTTTCTAAGACTTGCTGCATGTTTATTTAAAGCAATTAAAAAACAATTGAAAGTTTATCATGCCATTCACAGCCATACAAACAACATTTTCTAGCCATTACAAAGAATAATAAAACAAATTTTCTTGGTTTTTATGTTCCTTCTGGAAAATGAATTGCACAAATGTTCTTGGTTACTATGACACAGGATGAAGGGGCAATTCACATTAGAGAACAGGAACACTACACTCTGAGCTGAAAGCTAGAATTAAAACGGAACAAAGAACAAAATGTATGCTTACGCTAGTGTGGAAATGAGTAAGGAAAAAAGAAAACTTTAATCAATAAAAAATCAGAGTGAGAGAATTGAACAGAATTCTTGACATCAAAATACATTTTCAAACCGCTGAAAGAAAAAAAAAAAACAAAAAACAAAACACTGAAGAACACTATCTCCAGCAAAGTTATCTTTCAAATATGAAGGAGAGAGAAAGTGTTTCCCAGACAAACAAAAGCTGTAAGAATTTACCACCACTAGATCTGTCTTACAAGAAATGTAGGCCGGGCGCAGTGGCTCACGCCTGTAATCCTAGCTCTCTGGGAGGCCGAGGTGGGCGGATTGTTTGAGCTCAGGAGTTCG
>NW_012154362.1:5223-6497 GCF_000956105.1 Propithecus coquereli
TAGTATGATAAGTATTTATAGATGTACCCCACACTAACAAAAGCTCATCAGGAGTCTCAATAATTTTTAAATGTGCAATTGGGACCTGAGACTTAAGTCTGCTGGTCTTGGCATGAGCACATAGATTTTAGAATCATAAATACATAGGTTTACCTCTTAGTTCAGCCCGCTTACTAGATAAGCAAGCTCAATTACTGGTAACCTTCTTTAAATTATTAAGAATTATGTATATAAATGGTCCAACATATTCCTAACACATAGAAGACCACCAGTAAATGTTGGCAGTTATTATTATTATCACCATAGCCCTAGTCAAATTATCTTCCTACAACTATTGTGCCCTCTGATTACAAGAATATACAGTTACCTGGGAATAAATTACAATTTCCCAGCAGGAGAATCATTTCATTTAGTATAAAGGACCCATTGTCTGTAATTCTGTTCATCTGGCCTGACAAGTTGCTAACTTGCTGTTCATTATGTTGTTCAGCAAGTGTGGAAATACCAAGATCCACGTATATGTAAATATATTTACACTCCTGACCTGGACAGACTGCCATTAGAGAAAAAAAGGAAGCTATGGCACATTTTACATCCTAAATGATTGATTAAAGGTGTATTTGTTATATGCTAATGTGTTTTGACTCATAATATTGTTCATGTTGGCAGGCTGTGCTCTCACACAATCGTCATCTTTGGGGTGTCTGCAGACATCCCCTCAAGTTTAGAAACTTGGACGTAGACAACTAGCCCTGGGTGTAAGAGCTCTTTGGTCTTGTCATCTGTTTGTTCCTCTGAGGCTTGAACATTTACCCTGTGAGAGGTGGGAATGATTTTGGCACAAGCTAAGAAAGAATGGAGAAGGATATGGGAAAAGGGTGGTTTTACTGTGGATGACATTTAGGAAAGAAAGAGATGCTTTTCACGTGAGTGTGAGAGCTTGAGTGTGCGTAGTCATGGAAGACTACTACGGATGCCTGGCCTGGACATGAGCCACCTTCTGTTAATTCTACTTGGAAAGGCTTTCCCATTAGAAAGGATAATAGATACTGGGCTGGTTAGGTGAGTATCATGCTTCTTTTATTAGGATTTGGTTGAAGTATTTTCTCACATTTCCTTCCTATAATTCTTCTATTATATGACATAGATGGATTAGAAATTCTGTGTAAATAAAAATGTATTTATAATCCCAAAATCACAGCATTAAGTAGAAGTATATAATGGAGACTCTATCTTGTACAGATTAAGCTATGAGGCCAGCAAATCACTTTCTA
>NW_012154363.1:0-502 GCF_000956105.1 Propithecus coquereli
CTCTTGAGAGGAGAGTTCAAGCCATTCACATTTATTGAAAGAACTGATAAGTGGGGTAAATTGTTCATCAAACTGTTGAGTTGCTTTTTGTTGCTGTTTTCTCTCTTGTGCCATTGTTGATTCTAGCCTTTGATTTTAGCTTTTGAGTGGTTTTACATTCGTGAGTGTTTATTGTGCTGGTCCTTGTGTAATTTAGCTTTGAGTACTTTTTGGAGAGCTTGTCTTGTCTTGGTGAATTCCCACAGACTTTGTTTGTCTGAGACTGTCTTTATTTCTCCTTCATATATGAAACTTAGTTTTTCAGGGTACAAGATTCTAGGCTAGGCATTATTTTGTTTCAGAAGAGTGACAATGGGGCCCCAGGCTCTTCTTGCTTGTAGGGTCTCAGTTGAGAGGTCTGAAGTTATTTTGATAGGCTTTCCTTTGTATGTTACCTGTTTCTTTCGCCTGACAACTCCTAGTAGGGCCTCTTTAGTGGATATTTTAGTCAATCTGATGACTG
>NW_012154363.1:11207-12292 GCF_000956105.1 Propithecus coquereli
TCAATTAATTCTCTAAAATCAACTTGGCATCCAGAAAATAAATTCAATTCTAACACTATCTATCTGCATGGAAGTAGCAGCATGCTATAGTTTGGATATTTAATCCTCCAAACCTCATGTTAAAATTTGATCCCCAAAGTTGGAGGAAGGGTCTAATGGGAGGTGTTTAGGTCATGGGGGTGGATCTCTCATGATTGGCTTGGTGCTGCCCTTGGGTAATGAGTGTGTTCTCTTCACACTCTGTTAGTTCCCACTTGAATTGCTTGTTTAAAAAAGAGCCCGGTACCTCCCTCCCTGTTTCTTTCTCACTTCCTCTTTCTTGCCATGTGATCTCTGCACAGACCAGCTCTGCACAGACCAGCTCCTCTTCACCTTCTCCCATGATTGGAGGGGGCCTGAGGCCCTTACTGGGAGCAGATGCTGGTGCCATGTTTCTTGTGCAGTTTGAAGAACCATGAGCCACATAAACCTCTTTTCTTTATAAGTTACCCTGCCTCATGTATTCCTTCACAGCAAAACAAAAACTAACTAAGACACACCAGATCCCACAAGTTAAAGGGCTCGAACTCTAAAGACTACCCACACCACAGATGCCAATAGCAAGTCACCAGTAAACCATACTTCTGGCAGACCAGCTATGAATTGGGGGTTCCCCTCACCCCCTCTACAAGGCAATAAATTGTGAGAATCGCTCATAGAACTCAGGAAAGCACTTTACTTATGTTTACCAGTTTATTATAAAGGATACAACTCAAGAAGAGTTAAATGGATAAGATACAAAGGATAAGGTATTAGAGGAGGGGAAAAGAGTTTCCGTATGTTTTGTGCTTTTGAAGGAAGTATTAAGGGAGTAGGTCAATCATCAAATAAATGAGTTATTTTAATTATAACCAATTAGTCTTCTTTGTCAACTACTGGTCAAACTGTCCATATTAAAATAATGTAGAGCCACAAGGTATAAATAGTTACCAAAGTCTTATTTTTATAAAAATATAGTATATAGCCAGAAGTTAACCAGCCATTGTTCCCTCACTTCCTTGCTGTTGTAATTGGTTACACTTAATGGAACTATCTTCCCTGACAGG
>NW_012154363.1:12342-13454 GCF_000956105.1 Propithecus coquereli
CCATACTTCTGGCAGACCAGCTATGAATTGGGGGTTCCCCTCACCCCCTCTACAAGGCAATAAATTGTGAGAATCGCTCATAGAACTCAGGAAAGCACTTTACTTATGTTTACCAGTTTATTATAAAGGATACAACTCAAGAAGAGTTAAATGGATAAGATACAAAGGATAAGGTATTAGAGGAGGGGAAAAGAGTTTCCGTATGTTTTGTGCTTTTGAAGGAAGTATTAAGGGAGTAGGTCAATCATCAAATAAATGAGTTATTTTAATTATAACCAATTAGTCTTCTTTGTCAACTACTGGTCAAACTGTCCATATTAAAATAATGTAGAGCCACAAGGTATAAATAGTTACCAAAGTCTTATTTTTATAAAAATATAGTATATAGCCAGAAGTTAACCAGCCATTGTTCCCTCACTTCCTTGCTGTTGTAATTGGTTACACTTAATGGAACTATCTTCCCTGACAGGCACAAGACTTATGACCCTCCCACACACACTTCTTCTATAGATAATATTGGTGTCATAAATCCCAAGACTTGTGATTGTATAGATAACATTGCTGTTGTAAATGTTGTCTTTGAGGTGTTTTTCAGACTCTGCATCCTGGAGACCTACTGATGCCAACCAGACCCATGGATAGGTGTGGGAACTGATCCAACAGCCCTGAAACCCCCTACACAAGAAACATTCAAACTGAGAAGATAATTTCTGCATCCCAACCCTGTGAGCTCATCCCCTACCAATCAGCAGACCAAATTCCCTAGCCCTTTGCCCACCAAATTATCTTTAAAACCCTTTCTCTCAAATTCTCGGAGAAAAGGATTTCAGAAATTACTCCATCTCCTTGTCTGGCACCTTGCAAAATAAAACTCTCCACTGCAGCGCCTGCTGTGGCAGTATGTTGGCTTTCACTGGGCAAGGGACCCTGTTGGGCAGTAACGCTGTGAAACTAAATACATGGCTCTTTTCCTGGTTTTATTAAATGTTCTTATTATTCTGGTTGTTCTCACATTTTTTGGTGTATTATTTTATTCTTTTAGTTCCTGGTTCACACAAATTATTTGTAGACCAGATCCTGGTCTAACAAGGAGGCTTAGATTCTCTAGTGGG
>NW_012154363.1:13504-15049 GCF_000956105.1 Propithecus coquereli
TTAGTACCTGGGTGGGAGGGCCTCCTAAATACTAAATACTAATCAGGTGAGGGAAGGACAGGCTCTCCACTAGGTTTCTGCTAATGGCACCCTGGCAAGATTGGATGTGAGGCAATTTTTTTCTATGTAATTTGGCAGAAGTAGAGCAGTTATAGTTTAAACATGTGCTATATTGCTAGACATATTGGGACACAGGAGACAAAATAAAAAAAGAACTCACTGCTGTACTGTTTTTGGTGTTTCAAAGTCCCTAGCTGGTTTGCCTTTTTGTCTTCACCCTTCAGTCTTCTCATTTTTTTTATGTGACGTTCAGGGGTTTTTAGCTGTATAGCATGAAAGGAATAAGAAAAAGTATGCCTATTCCATTTTTCTGGAACCTCAACTCTTTATTTGCTGGTTTGTAATCATAATATAATGCATTTACTAATATTTCCTTGCAACTCATTGTATGTCTATTTAAAAAATCTTTGAGTGTATCACTTACTTCAGCTAAGTTTTCTTCGAAGATATTTATTAAAACATTTTGATCTTCAATTCTTCTGAAATAATATTTTCTATTTTAGTCTATAGGTCAGTTAAGTGTTCCTTGTACTAATATTTCACTTTCTTAAATTCTTTGATTTTACAATAGTCGTTGATATTTAGTGGAGTGAATTTCCAGCTTCCATTTTCTTCTTTGAAATTGCATTGGCTATTTTGTATTTTCTCTTTTCATATGAATATGTATGTATACATATATATTTAGAGAAAGAATCTTGCTCTGTTGCCGAGGCTGGAGAACAGTGGTGGGATTATAGCTCACTGTAACCTTGAACTCCTTGGCTCAAGGGATCCTCCCACCTCAGCCTCCCAAACTGCTGGGATTATAGGTATGAACCACTGCACCTGGTCCCTTATGAATTTTTTAATCTGTATGCCAGCATCCTCTCTGCAAAAAAAAGAAATTTAAAATCTCCTGATAATTTCAATTTGATAGCATGTTCACAAATTAAATATGAGAACACTGACATATTTACAATATTGAGTCTCCAGTTTATGAGTAGAGTTCATTCCTCCATTTACATATGCCTTTTTGATTCTCTAATGTTTCATAGTTGTCAGTGTGAAACCCATCTTGCATATATTTTATTAGATCTTTCCAGGTTTTAAATACTCTTGAATGCTATTTATGCCGCACAACTTGATTCCAGGGCTTCTTCTGAAAAGCTTTAATTTTTGCCTGTCATAAATCTATAATGATTGAGCCATAAAGCCACAGAGTTGCTGCAATCTTTGGTTGTGGAGTTTCAGCAAGACAACTTAACCCAAGGATATGATCTATGCTTTAGTAAAAATTGCAACCCATAGAATTTCCATGTATCCGTACAATCCAAAGTGTAGAAATGCATGTTTTGCAAGTTTTGCCCTTAGCATCATATTACAAATATACTTCTGTTAGAGTAGGAAACTAAGAGGGCTGAGACCACATGCAGGGGCTTGAAGATCAAGTACAGGTATTAAAATAAACAACGATTAAGCAGAAGCTAACTAGTTGGGCTGATCACC
>NW_012154363.1:19855-21382 GCF_000956105.1 Propithecus coquereli
TCAGAGTGTCTCCGCAAAAAAGACAAATTTTAGAAGAAAGAGAAAAAAATAAATTAGCAGAGAAACGTAGATCAGGTGAGGGTCGGAAGGAAGGGTGCCTGAAACTACAGGAGACTCCACGGGAAGATGTTGGGGAGGAGAACTTGAAGGAGAAAGGTCCCCAGGGGGCTTGGAGACCAGCGACAAGGGTAGGTGGAGGAGATAAATTTCCCCTCCCTTGCATCTTGAACTACTGGTGGGCTCCTGAGCGGTTGGAGAGACCTGCCAACACCAGCCCAGAGACGGCTGCCGCCAGTGAGCGGGGACCTCTTGTGGACACGGCGCCGGGCTCCCAGCTCCCTCGGGGAACCTCCTCGGGTGCAGACCGCAGCCTATCAGCAGACATCATATTGCTCCATTCTCTCCTTCCCCTTCCCTACCTGTGGGTGCCCAGAGAGATAATTTAGCCATCAAACGGAAGTATCTCCAAGGAACGGGACCTTTCTTTTTGGGGCCCTACAGCAGACTGAGGGGTACTCAGACTGCGAGTTCCCTACCTGCCAGCCCTCCCAGGTACTGCTACTTGCCTGGGGACTCCAGGAGAGTGGGGCAAATCCCGAGGTGGAGTGAAATAGATACAGCTTGGGCACCCTGTAGATGATTCAAGACCAACACCCCACCACCTGGCAGGGTCAGTAATCGATCTCCAGGGCCCAGGGGACAGGCCTGCAGACCAGACTCCATACACCCAGGTCACGATTGCAGTGCCCCGGGGTACAGAAGAGAGATCTGTGTAAGAGCCTACTGAGGAGTGTGCACCTTCAGGGGCAGATCAGCGTGCCTGAGCGGCAACCCTCCTCCCAAAAGAGGGCTGTGCACCCAGATCAGGCTACAATTGTGGGTAGGGAACCTCCTGGCCCATGTAACAGCCAAGGGAGATCCATCGGCTGAGGTCACGCTTGCTGGCAGAGGCCTGGGAGAGGCCACGGAGAGGGGGAGGGGGGAGGGAAGCGAGACCTGCTCCACAGTTCAGGTCTTGGACAGCCCCACCACCCAAGCCTAGACTTTCAGCTGAGTGGAGCCATTTCAGCCCCTCCCAGCAGCTTTGCACAGAAGAAAAGAACAGACCTTTGACCACTGCTAACAGCAGTTGTGGAGCCTGAGGGCAGGCTTACCCAACCCAGCCCCACCCAGACTTGCTCCCGGTCCTGTCCCCACTGAGGTAGAAAATAAGGACACAACTGGAAGTCCCAGGGCCCCACCCACCACCCATCACCCGAGGCACAAGAGGGCCTCTCTAGAGGAACAAGAGCTAGCTACAAGACCCAAAAACAGCATTGCAGCTTGCTCCTCCCTGTAAGTGCCACCTGCTGACAGGGAGGTCATCCTGCACACCCTTTTACTGCATCTACGGATTCATCATAAAGGGTGTGAAAATCTCACCCACAAACACCACCTACTGGCTCAGAGACTAAACAAGGCATGTCATTATCCAAACACAATCTAAAGACAAGAAAGAACAACTGATCCAGATGGGAAGGAACCAGC
>NW_012154363.1:33327-33926 GCF_000956105.1 Propithecus coquereli
TAAATAACAATGTATGAATATGAAAAAATAGAGGTTTCTAAATAATACCAACAGTTTATTATTATAAATGATGTTTCAAAGAAAAATTTGTCAATCAAGGAGACTGAAAAGAGGGGTCCAACACCCACCCAGTCCACAAAGGACAAAAATAACGAGTAGATGACAACACTAGGGTGGCAGCTCAGAGAGGGATGCAAAACACCTGGCTGGGTGGGCTCAGGGAAAAAAGAGAATCCACATCATGGGGAAAAGGCAAGCAAGATAGCAAATAGGTCCCCAGAAGTTCACATTACCACTAAAAACACCTGGATTCCCAGGCACAGAAGAGCCTCACAGTTCTCACAGCCCCCGAGCCCAGTACAGGGAGATGCCTGGAGTTCACATGGATGCATTGCTCTAGAAAGGAAACCCGTGCTGGATCCCTCACACTCCCTGAGACACAGCTACTATGGTATAACACCATTTTGAGAACAGAGTCCCTACCATAACACACCATGTTCTTGGACCTAATAGCCCCTGCATCTCCACAACCCTTGGGCCTAGCCGTCATCCTACCACGTCTGCATGAAAGGCTGCAACAACACGACCCACTTTGACCC
>NW_012154363.1:34751-37563 GCF_000956105.1 Propithecus coquereli
GTAATTCACAAAATCAGCAAAATAATTCAGGACAAGAAATTAGTATTGAAAAGTGGAGTGTTGCTGATAACAAATACCTAAGAATGTGGAAATGGCTTTAAAACTGGGTAACGGGTAGTGGCTGGAAGAGTTGGGAGAAGCAGGATAGAAAGCTAGATTCTGGTGAGGGCTTAGAATAGAAAAATACTGGGGAAAGTGTGGCGCTCCTTAGAGATTAGTTAAGTGGTCAAGACTGGAAGCTGGCAGAAATACGGCAGTAAAGTCTATTCTCATAAGGTTTCAGATGTAATAGAAGAAAACGTATTGGAAACTATGGGTAAATGATATCCTGTTATAAACTGTCCAATGACTTGGCTGAACTGTGACCATGCCTGGGGGCTTTGCGGAAGGCCAAACTTAAGAGTGACGAACTAGGGTGTTTGGCAGAAGAAATTTCTAAGCAGCAAAATGCTCAGGTTGCTGTGTGTTTACTTCTAACTGCTTATGGTGAACTGCTAGAGAAAAGGGAAACAGTGGAAAAAATTTGGAAAATTCATAGCCTAGCCATGTAGCAGAGAAGGAAAGAACATTTTCAGGAAAGGACACCAAGGATGTACCCAGAAACTTGCTTAAGAGACTATCACAGACAGAAGGAAGCCAGGTGCTATTCCTCAAGAAGATGGAAGATCCCAAAAGCATTTTAGAGATATTGGAGGCTTTGCCTCCCATCACAGGCCCAGAGCCTAGGCAGGCAGAATGGTTTCAGAGGACACTCTGGGGTGCTCTTCATGGGCTCACTGACCAAGATTGCCTCAGGACTCTGCTCCCAGTATTCCAGCACAGTGCTCTCCAGCCTTGCTCCAGCAGCCTCAGGTACAGCTCCTGCCAGAAGGTGCAAGTCATAAACCTTGGCAGCATCCACATGGCTCCAATTCTGCAGGCTTGCAGAAAGAAAGAGCTGTAGAGGCTTGGTATCCTCCACTAATATTTCAAAGGATGAAAAGCCTGGAGGCCCAGGTACAGACTTGTTGCAGGGGAGAAGCCACTACACAGAGTCCCCACTAGAGCAATGCTTAGTGGGGCTGTGAGAGTGGCACCACCAAGACCCCAGAATGGTAAAGCCACCAGCATGCAATGCCAGCCTGGGAGAGATGGGTGAATTGAGCCCAGCCAAACCATGGGGTGGGGCTGCCCAAGGCCTTGGACCCACCCACCCTTGCACTTATGTGGAGAGGACATTGGACATGCAGTCAAAGCAGATTATTCAGGAGTCTGAATACCCAATGTCAGCTCTCTTGGGTTTCAGACTTGCTTGAGGCCTGTTACCCCTTTCTTCTTGCTTATTTCTTCTATTTAAAATGGGAATATGTACCTATGCTTGTAAGTAGAAAACTTTGTTTTGATTTTACAGGCTCACAGATGAGACTTTAGGCCCACGCATCAGTAGATGGAAGATGTTCTGAGATGGCACAAGATGTATAAGAATTAAGCTGCCAAACTACATAGGGATGAACCCAGCTTTTGGTTTAGTTTGACGTGATGAAGGAGGGAAAAGGGTAAAGAGGTTGCTACAAACACTATTCATGTTGATCACATGGCCATGGGACAAGAGCAACCAGGGCAGGTGAAGAAGGAAAGCCTTAGATTCTAGGAGGTCAAGAGTAGAAGATGAGAAGAAGGCTCTCACTTACAGGACACTTGTCCCAGCCCTGTCAACTCTGAATGTTTTGGGACCATCTTGTCCCAGACTATCCCCACTACCCTTACTCTATGCACTGGATACCCATTCTATCAGGAAATATCAACCTGAGACCTGGTGACATTAGAGGTAGACAGCCTCTGCCCAGGATAAAGTTCCAAACACTGATTTGATTTCCTCTAGCCACATGTTATTAGATTTGGAGGTCTCTGCTACTGCCTAAGGAAAAATAAAACTCTCCTGTGTACTTTTCTCAAGCCCATAGCTATTGCTCTGAATTGTACGGCTTCCTGGACCTGCCATCTCATTGACCCTTCTGACAAAACCATTAGCTGTTACTTTCAATACTTCAGGAGATAGATTCCTTCCTATCTCTTCTGGTACTTAAATTCCCCTCACATTAATAATCCCTACTTCAATTTAATAAGAATTGGACCTTGACCTTATATCAGCAAAATGTTGCTGCTGAAGTAGCTACAAATGTCTTGGCAGAAATAAGTTTAACCAAAGTAGGCCAATGTATTGAATCTAGGTATCTACGATAGTCAAATTGTTTTTCTCCTCAGAAAAACTGCAGCCTGCTTGGCAGAAAATATTTAAATGCGTTCAAGAAGTTTGTTAACTTCCAGGGACCAAGACCCAGCTCAGTCATTTTTTGTCATTTTATATTTCTGCTGTAACAAATTACCAAATTACCACGTTACCATAAACAAATTACCGTAGTGGCTTACAATCATTAAATGTATTATTTTATAGTTCTAGACAAGAGGTTATAAGTCCAAAAACTATGTATTGGAAGTTTTGCATTCCTTTGGAGGGTCTACAGAGAATCTGTTTCCCTGCCTTTCCAGCATCGAGAGACCAACTGCACTCCCTGGCTCATGGACCCTTTCCCCATCTTCAAATCCAGCAGCACAGAATCTTCAAGTATCATTGTCTTCTAACTCTGACCCTTTTGCATCGGGCTAGCAAGAACTTTTATAATTATATTGGGCCCATCCAGATGACAAAGAATAATCACTTTCTCTCAAAGTATTTTACTTGATCACACATTTAAAGTCCTTTTGGCAAAATCAGACAACATATTCAGAAGTTATGGGGCTAGGCACAGTCACATGTGCCTCTAGTCCCAAC
>NW_012154363.1:37613-38222 GCF_000956105.1 Propithecus coquereli
ATTTGGGGAATAAAGAACAATGTATGAATATGAAAAAATAAAGGTTTCTAAATAATACCAACAGTTTATTATTATAAATGATGTTTCAAAGAAAAATTTGTCAATCAAGGAGACTGAAAAGAGGGGTCCAATGCCCACCCAGTCCACAAAGGACAAAAATAAGGAGTATATGACAGCACTAGAGTGGTAGCTCAGAGAGGGATGCAAAAAACCTGGCTGGGTGGGCTCAGGGAAAAAAGAGAATCCACATCATGGGGAAAAGGCAAGGAAGACAGCAAATAAGTCCCCAGAAGTTCACATTACCACCACAAGCACCTGGATTCCCAGGCACAGAAGAGCCCCACAGTTCTCACAGCCCCCAAGCCCAGTACAAGGAGATGCCTGGAGTCCACATGGATGCATTGCTCTAGAGAGGAAACCCATACTGGATCCCTCACACTCCCTGAGACACAGCTACTATGGCATAACACCATTTTGAGAACAGAGTCTCTACCATAACACACCATGTTCTGGAACCTAATAGCCCCTGCATCTCCACAACCCTTGGGCCTAGCCGTCATCCTACCACGTCTGCATGAAAGGCTGCAACAACACGACCCACTTTGACCC
>NW_012154363.1:49637-51426 GCF_000956105.1 Propithecus coquereli
AAACACTCTAAGTGGCCATAAATAGTAAAGATCGGTAATTGTATATACATAATGGATTATGACACAAAAAAGTGAATAAATGAGCTACATTTACACAAAATAACATGGATATTATCAGTAATATAGGGGATGGAAACTTAGTCTAAGAAAGTTATGCTACATTTTTTAAATGTTCTAAAATTGAAAGTTAATAAAAAGTATGATAAAATTATGAAAAGTTATTGCTAAATGAAAAATTCTAGGTAATATTTAATTCTAGGAGAGAGGAAAGTGTGAGGAATTACAAAGAGTTGGGCCATGCATGTATCATTCTTGGGTCACGTGTATAATCATGAATGATAATGAACCAAGGATTATGATTAATCTAATTTTTTAGAAGCAAGTGAAAACAAATGATTCCTTGAACCACATATGCAAAGACTGAAATTAGGAGATAAGAAAATAAACGACAACACACATTAAATAACTTAATGAACCAATGCAGTCATTTTTGAGGAATTCAAGAGATCAGGATGATGATTATATTATTTATGCTACTGATGTGTATGGTAGTAAAAAATGATATTGCTATTAATGATTAGATGATGAAAAACTCTTTCTTTAACGTGTGACACTCTTACCCAGGTGTTAAACTCTACAAATGTTTTAAATTCAGGCTGGGTTGGTTATCACAAGTCCACATCTCTCCATCTTACATATTTGATAAAATGGTGCAGCATTTAAAAAAAAATCCTCTACTTTTGTATCATATCTATATCTATAGACTCCATGAGAAACAAATAAACACAAAACAAAACCAAACCAAACAAAAAACAAATCTGTGAATTAACTACAAAGTTTGTCACTAACCTCGTCTATGCCACAATCACATTGCTCTCCTGTTTCCAAAACTGCATTGCCACAAGTTTTACTTTGTTTTGCGGAAATCACTCTTGAAATTGTTTTATTCTGAAGACATTCAAGTTCAGGCTGCAAAATTATCTGCTTAAATTCATCCACGCTGCAACTGCTAAAAAGCTTTACACCATGCAATAGTCTAAAATTAAATCATATTCCTCAGATAAATGGAATAAAAGTATCAAAGTAACACTCTTCGATAGAATGCTATGAATTCTCACCTACTTCACTTAAAGAAGAGCCAAAGGAATGGAGTGATTTTACTTTTAATATATGTTGTAAACAAAAGAAATAAGTTTACTTCTATAGTAATTTGATCTAATAGACATCTAGAAAGTAGAGGCAGTGTAAAGTGGCAACATACTTAACATTTGGTGCACAATAAGCCTCATTCGAGTATATTATTGTCAACGTCATCATTATTATAACAAGCTCCAATAATCATTAAGAAAATAGAACATACTATGAAATTTACGTGGAAAACTTCAAGAAATAAAGATTATTGACTGTGTTAATGAAAAATCATGATTATTCTTTGTTAACAGAATTTACCAAATAAATTATCTCAACATTGATGTATATAAAGTGTATAAGCTCTAGATTCCCTTTTTTAACTTTTTACTTTTTGTATTCTTTACTTTTAAGACAGTACTGTTTAATGAGTTTTTGTGTAATTTTGAAATGATCTCGACCTTTAAAAAATGACGCAAATATAGTGCAAAAGTAAATTTTGCTTCCTGAAAAGTTAAGAGTAAAATGGCAACACAATATCATGATAACTCTAAATATTTTTTTTATTTCAGCATATTATGGGGATACAGAAGTTTAGGTTACGTATGTTGCCCTTATCCCCCCCTACCCCCTAAGTCCGAGTTTCAAATATGTCCATCCT
>NW_012154363.1:51476-52199 GCF_000956105.1 Propithecus coquereli
TTATTTTTACCTTTATAAAATGCCAGTACTACAAAATATAAAATACCACTGTGCTTAACATTATATTATTATCGATAGCATTGGTCTGATGAAACACTAATGGAATCAATAACAGAAGTCAGCAAGACTGAGGAATACAAGATGAAAATATAAAAATATTGAGTATTTTTATATCCCATCAACAAAGAGAAAAATTTTAAAATGGTATGATTTATAGTATCAAAAACATAGCAATGAAAATTTAAAAATATATCAATGCAAGATCTTTATAATGAAGAGTAAAAAATACTGCTGAGAAAAAATTAGAAATAAATAAATGGAGATGTACGCCTCTATTTTATCTAACCTCAAATTTATCTAAAGAATCAATGCAATGTCTTTCAGGAAATCAGTCTTCTTTTGTGGTAGATATTGAAAAGACAAATTGGAAATTTACAATAAAATGCAAAGGGCCAAAAACACTCAAGACAACCAGGAACTAGAAAAGCAGTGCTGGGTAATATAGAATATCTTAGCCCACAAATTGATGGAAATGTGGAAATGTATAATTATGAAGATCATCTAATATTGGTACAAGATGAGGCAAAACAGAAAAATGCACAAATGTTCACTTGATTGATAACCAAGATTATGATTCAGTGTAATAAGGGAATGAATAATTGTGAATATTTAATTTGATATTTTTACACATATATACAAAAATAAATTATAGATTGATTGCAT
>NW_012154363.1:64109-66372 GCF_000956105.1 Propithecus coquereli
GCATACAATAATATAAGATTAATTGAATAATATGTTTTATGTCTTAAAACATCATTGAATTAAATTCCAATGAACTTCAAAATACATTTTGAGAAGTAGAATCATTATTTCAGTAATTATGTTATTTCTCAAGAGAACACTTGGGAAAAATACACATTTTCTGAAAAATTGAAATGGCAGTCAGTTTTGACTTCAGAAGTAGTTTGAGAAAAGTCAAATTAATTTTTTTCTGAAAGCATAATAGTATAATACTTTGTGAGTAGCATTTCTACAAGCCCCCAGCAACCAATGATCATTTTACTATCTCTATAATTTTGCCCATTTCTGAACACCATGTAGTTAAAATAATATGAGTACAATATGTAGTTTTTTCATATTGACTTCTTTCACCTAGAAGTATGCATTTGGGTTTTCTTCATGTCTTATTGTGGCTTAATAGTTCATTATTTAAATCACTGAATAATATTCCCTTGTATGGATGTACTTGCTTGCTTATCCACTCACCTATTAAAGGGCATCTTAGTTACATTTTTGTTTTTATTGCACTGTGATCTGAGAAGATTCATGATATGATTTCTATTTTTTTAAATTTTTTGAGACATGCTTTGTGTCCTAGAATATGGTCAATCATAGAGAATGTCCCATGAGCTGATGAGAAGAATGTGTATTCAGTGGTTTTTGGGTAGAATGTCCTGTAAATGTCAGTCAAGCCCATTTGTTCTAGAGTTACTCTAAATACTTTAACGTGTAGTTTTTCTATAGAAATAAGTTCCTCTATATAAGCACTCTATCTCTTCAAAATCAGGAAAATAATCATGTATTACTAATATCTAATCCTCAGACTCTATTCAAATTATCCCAAACATCACAATCCTGGCATTTTATAGCAAAAAGATTTGGTTCAGTATCAAGCATTGCATTTAGTTCTCATGTCTTCTTAGTTCAGTTGCTCAAATTTTTGTTAGCTTTTATGATCATGAAAAATTCTATAATTATAGGCCAATTATCTTGTAGAATGTCCCTTAATTCAAGTTTATGAAATATTTCCTTATGGTTAGATTTAGGTTATGTATTTTGACAGCATTATCACAAGATTATACCTATGTTTGTCTCATTGCAACCTAAAACATGGCACACGATTTCAGTATGTCATATTACTGATAAAAATGTATCAGTTCATTAAGGTGTGCCTGCAGGTATTCATTGTTAAATTAGTTATTTTTTATCATTTAATAATTAAATAGAGAGAAGACTTTGGTTTTATGTAAATATTCTATTCCTTAATTACACTTCCAATTTATATATTCATGTATTGATATTAATATGGAGTCATGTTTTTATTTTAGTTAATGGGCTATAATCCATTACTATCATTATTATTTTTTACACTCAAATTGTCCCAGATTTGGCAAGTGAAAGCCCCTTCAAACTAGCTTTTATGTCCTTTCCACAAATTCTGTCCATACTTCTCTGAACTTCTCTTATTTTCTGACACAAGATGTTCCAGGCTCATTTGTATTTTCTCCACCTTATCCTGGAATCAATCATTTCTCCAAGGTTTCCCTGTTCATTTTATTAAAGAAGAGTATTTTAAAAACATGACCTGGGTGATATATGTGCTCATTGTTTGCATATTTGTAGGACAGAGACCAAGGCCATAAGAACATATGAAGGTGACTCAAAACATTATCTTAAGCCACCTCTTTTCACCCAATATAACTACTTGCAAAGTTATCTGTTCAACATTTTTATTTCCCATCCATATGCTGATGGCTTGCATATTTTAGATCTCTAGTCCTCTGAGACTGAGACCTATATTACTAACTGCCTCTTAACTCCAATCTATTACTCAGAATATCTCTGATTTAACATTTACAATCTGTCCTCAAGATTCTCCCCTACTTTTCTACTTTCCTAAAATATTGGCCTTTTTCAGTATTTGTTATTAAGTTGTGATTTCCAAAAAGATATGAATAATTTTTGACATCCTCCTTTTTTCAATCTTAATGAACTTCTGTAGATTAATATGAAAATCATCTCTCAAATGTTAGTATATTATAGATTCCTCTGATTCATTTCATGAGATAAATTTTTATTACCTATACTTTGTAAGTTGATTAAAATGTGTTTTGTATGCATGATCATGATCTTTCTTACATTTTTCTGTATTACTTTCTTTCCCTTACTAATGGTTTTTTAGCCTATTGCATTTTATTTTCTTTTTCCTATGCCTAAAATATTCTTCTTTTTAGCCCCAACTATT
>NW_012154363.1:67792-69146 GCF_000956105.1 Propithecus coquereli
GAGTATCATAAGAAATTGCCAAACATGCATCCAAAGTGGCTGTACCATTTTGTGATCCCATGGACAATGAGTAAGCATTTCTGTTGCTCCACAACCTCACAATCTGGTGTTGTCAGTGTTTTGGACTCCAGTAACATGTTGAATAGGAATAGTGAGCTACATTCTTGCCTCATTCCTGATCTTAGCAATAAGGAATTATTTTCTCAACATAAGCATGATGTTAATTGTTGATTTTTTGTAGATGCTCTTTATCAAGTTGAAGAAGTTTCATTATATTCCAAGTTTGCTAAGAGGTTTTATACTAAATAAGCTTGAATTTTGTGTTCTGCATCTACTAATAGAATCATATAATTGTTCTTCTTTAGTCTATTAAAATAATCGATTAAATTGTTTAATTTCTATACCATTAACTAAATTTACACAACTGAAATAAATTCCATGTATAAATATCAACAAGGAGATAGAAACTGAAAAAAAAGTCAAAGAAATTCTGTAGCTGAAAAATTCAATAAATGAACTTAAAAATTCACTACAGGAATTCAAAAGCACATTTGATCTGGCATAAGATGAAATTAGTGAACCTGAAAAGACAGATAACTTGAAACCATCATGTTGGAGAAGCAAAGAAAAAAATAATGAAGTAAATGAAGAGAGTCTATGATCTGGTGGGTCACTAGTAAGCAGACCAATATATGCATAATGGGAGTCCTGGAAGGTGAAGAGGAGAGCAAAGGGCATAGAACTTGAGAACATAATGGCAAAAAACTTTGGAGATATAAAAAAGGAAATGGACAAACTGAATCAAGAAACTCAATGAATTTTAATGAGGATAAAACCAAATAGGCCCTCATGGACACATATTACAATCAAACCATCATAAATCAATGACAATGAGAGAAATTTAAAAGCATCAAGGAAAAAGTAACTTGTCACATGTAAGGGAGCTCTCATAAGACTATCAGTGGATATTTCAGAAGAAACCTTGCAGGAAGAAAGGAATGGGGTGATATATTCAAATTATTGAAAGAAATAAACAATCAAGAATTTTGTATGTAGCAAAGGAAACCCGTCATTCAAAAATGATACAGAAATTAAGAATTTTTCAGATCAACACCTTTAGGTGTTCATGACCAGTAGACTTTATCAACACGAAATTCAAAAGGAGTCTTTCAAATTGAAAAGAAAGAGCACTAGGTAGCAATACAAAGTCATATGAAAATTATAAAGTTCTCTGACAAATGTAAGTATGTGAACAAATTATCATAATTTGATGCCTTAATTCACTTTTAAATCTTGTATAGAATGTTTAAAAAAGAAAAGGAAATACATAAGCTGCCTGAAAGTGCTAAAAAAT
>NW_012154363.1:69671-76269 GCF_000956105.1 Propithecus coquereli
TAAATATAGGACTTGAATAACAGGACAGGCCAAATGGATATAACAGATATATACACAACATTCTATACAGCAACAGCAGAATACATAATTTTTTTTTTCAAGTCCATATGGAACATTCTCCAGCACAGACCACGTTTTATGCCACAAAAAATGTCTTAATGATTTTTAAAATAATTGAAATTATGCCAAGGATTTTCTCCAGTCTGTATGGAATGCAACTAGAAATTACTTAAAGAAGAAAAACCTGACTATTCACAATTCTGTGGGAATTTAAAAATACAGTATTAAACAATCAGTGAGTCAAAGAAGTCACAATAGAAAACACCTTGAGAGAAATGAAAATGAAAACAATGTATACCAAAACTTGAAAGATCCATAAAAAACAGTGCTAAGAGGAAAGTTTACACATGTAATACACACATCAAAAATATATAACAAAAAGTTTCAAATCACAACCTAACTTTACACGTCAAGGAACTAGGGAAAAGGAGAAGAAACTAAACCCAAGCAAGCAGAAATAAATAAATAAATAATAAAAATTAAAGCAGAAATAAGTTAAATAGAAAACAGAAATTCAATAGAAAAAATTAAAGAAGATTTGGTTCTTTAAAAGGTTCCCTAATGAATATTGATGCAAAATTCTCTAGCAAATACTAGCCAACAAAATCTAATAGCACCTTAACACGAAAATACACCATGACCAAATGGGATTTATTCCTGGAACACAAGGATTGTTCAACATAGGCAAATCAATGAATGCAATGCACCATTTCAACAGAATGAAGAAAAAATCCACATGATCATCTCAATTAAGGGAGAATATCAATTTCACATGATCCAGCATGTTTTCATGATAAAAATATCCAACAAACTAGGAATGAAGCAAATCACCTCAACATCATAAGGGACATACTTCAAAAGCCTACAGCTAACATTATACTCAATAACGAAAGCGTGATAATTTTTCCTCTAAGAAGAGGAACAAGACAGGATGCTCAGTCTCACTATTTCTACCCAACTTAATGTTGGAAAGCCTAGCCACAGCAATTAAGGCCTCCAAATTAGAAATGAAGAAGTAAAATTATCTCTATTTCAGATGGCATGATCTTATATGTAGAAAACTTCAGATTCCATATGGAAGAAACTGTTAAACTAATAAGTTCAGCAAATTGTAGGATAAAAAATCAACACATAATAATAGAATGTGTTTCTATACATTAAAAATGAATAATCCAAAAATAAATCAAGAAAACAATTATAATTCCTAGAATATCAAAAAGGATGAAATACTTAGAAATAAATCTAACAAATGTGGTGAAAATACCTGTAAATTGAAAATTGTGAAACTCTGACAGAAGAAGTTATAGATGTAAATAAATGGAAGAACATCTTACATACATTGATTAGAACACTTAATATCAAAAGATTTCATTACTACCCAAAGCAAACTGCAAGTTTATCTAAATATCTACCACAAATCATGAGCATTTTTGCAGAAATATTAAAAAATATTCAAAATTTATATGGAATCTCAAGGGACTGCAAACAGCCATGATGATTTTAGAAAAGAAGAAAAAAGTTAGCGAAGTCACATTTCCTGATTTAAAATCAAAGTTACAGTAATCAAAACAATGTGTTACTGGCACTTAAAAAAATACTACAAATATGAGTGGAATAGAATATAGAGCCTAGAAATAAATCCTCATATATATGGTCAAATGACATACAGCAAGGGTGCCAAGATCACTCAATGAGAAAAGAATAGGCTTTTTAATGGTGTTGGGAAAACTGGATATCCACATGCAAAAGAATAAAGTTGGATCCTTATCTCACACCATATAAAAATATTAACTCAAAATGTATTAAATATCCAAGGAAAAGACCCATAATATAAAACTCCTAGAAGAAAACATTGGGGAAAATGTTCATGACATTTATTTGAACAAGATTTCTTAGAAATGATGTCGCAAGCACAGGAAAAATAAAAAGGAATATTAGACAAATGAGAATACATTACAAACTTTCCTGCTTCAAATTACACTACAGAATGTAAAGGCAACTTATAGAATAGAAGAAAATATTTGCAAATCATATATCTGGTAAGGAGTTAATATCTAGGATGTAAATAACTCCTACAACCCAATACCAACAAAAAAAACAAATAACCCAATAAAAAATGGGCAAAGTACTTGAAGAGACATTTCTCCAAATACGCATGCAAAATGCCAATAAGCATGTGAAAAGATGTTTGACATCACTAAGTATCATAGAAATACAAATCAAATAACAATGAGATATGACCTCACTTCCATTAGACTGAATGACTGCTATTAAACAAACAAACAGAGAATAACAGTGTTGGTAATAATATGGCAAATAAGATGGGAAATGTTGGTGGGATTATAAAATGACACAAGCACTATGGAAATCAGTATGGTCATTCTTCGGAAAAAAAAAAAAAAATAGAGCTACCGTATGATATACCAGTACCACTTCTGGGTACTTCTATGGCTTAAATATTTGTCCTCTCTGAAACTCATGTTGAAACTTAATCTGCAATGTGGCAGTCTTGAGAGATGGGATCTTTATGAGCTGATTGGACCCTGAAAGCACTGCCCTCATGAATGTATTAATCCATTCACAGATGAAGAGATTAATGGATTATTTGATTAATGGGTTGTCACGTAATTGGGACTGATGGCTTTATAAAAAAAGAGGAGGAGAGATCTGAGCTAGGACACTCAGCCCCCTTGCCGTGTGTTGCTTTGTGCTGTCTTGGGACTCTACAGAGGCCCCATCAGCAATAAGCCCCTCTCTACTTCTGTGACCCTCAACTTGAGACTTCTCATCTTCTGTAACTATAAGAAATAAATGTCCTGGCCAGGCGCGGTGGCTCAGGCCTGTAATCCTAACACTCTGGGAGGCCGAGGCGGGTGGATCACTCAAGGTCAGAAGTTCAAGACCAGCCTGAGCAAGAGCAAGACCCCGTCTCTACTGAAAAATAGGAAGAAATGATCTGGACAACTAAAAATATATAGAGAGAGAAAAAATTAGCCGGGCATGGTGGCGCATGTAGTCCCAGCTACTCGGGAGGCTGAGGCAGAAGGATTGCTTGAGCCCAGGAGTTTGAGGTTGCTGTGAGCTAGGCTGATGCCACGGCACTCACTCTAGCCCGGGCAACAAAGCGAGACTCTGTCTCAAAAAAAAAAAAAAAAAGAAAAAGAAAAAAAAGAAATGTCCTTTCTTTATCAATTACTCAGTTATAGGTATTTTGTTATCAGCAATAGAAAACTGACTAAGGCAGAGAACTGGTATCAGGAGTGGGGTCATTGCTAATGACAAATACCTAAAAATGTAGAAGTGACTTTGGAACTGGGTAATGGGTAATACATAAAAGAGTTTGGAGGGGCAGGACAGAAAAATCCTAGATTATGGTGAGGGCTTAGAAGACAAGAAGACTAGAAAAGATTGAGGACTCCTTAAAGAATTGTTAAGTGGTCATGACCAGAGTGCTGATAGAAACATGGACAGTAAAGACCATTCTGACAAGGTCTCAGATAGAAATGATTAACAATGTATTAGAACCTGCAGTAAAAGCCATCCTTGTTAGAAACTGGGAAGAAGGTGGCTGAATGGTATCCATGCCTGAGGCCTTTGTGGAAGGCTGAACTTGAGAGCGATGAACCAGGATATCTGGCAAAAGATATATCCAAGCAGCAAAGCATTCAGGCTGCTGCCCGGCCATTTCTTACAGATTACATTAAGCTACAAGAGGAAAAAAAAGTCTTGAAACAGAATTTTTAATAAAAGAGAAGTAAAGTGGAAAGATTTGGAATCCTCTCAGCCTGGCCATGTAAAGAGTGAAAAGTGTGTTCAGGACATAAAGCCAAGAGCATAGACAAGTGACTGTCTGCCAAAGACATTAGCGTGGATAGAAGGGAGCTAGGTGCTGTTCAAGACTATGGAAGGAAGATCCTGAAGGCATTTCAGAGATCGTTAAGGTTGCCCCTCTCATAACAGACCCAGAGGCCGATGAGGGCAGAATGGCTGTGGGGGACAGGAACAGCCCTGAGGTGCCCACCACAGACTCACTGCCTAGTGCCACCTCAGGACTCTGCTTCCCAAAGACTAGTGCATTCTTTCTCATCTGCCCTAGCTGTGGCTCACATAGCTGCAGGTGAGGACTGACATGCTGTTCTAAACTGCAAAAGCCATAAACCTTGGAGAGGCATCCATACTTTCTTAACCCCATGGACTCACAGAATGCAAGAGCTATGGAGGCACGGCAACTTTCACCCATATTTCAATGTACATACTGAACAATTTGTGGGTCCAGGCAAAAGAGGTGTTGCAGGATTGGAACAACTGCAGAGAGCCCTTATGGGGCAATGCTGAGCAGAAATATGGAGTTGAGCCTGTTGCAGAGAGTCTTTGCCAGGGCAATGCTTAGTGGAGCCTTGGGAATAGAACCACCACTGAGACTGCAAAACTGTAGAGCTACCAGCATGCAATGTCAGCCTGGTAGACAGGAAGCATGGGCTATGGCAAGGAAAGTCGTGGGTATCAAACCCCCATACCAATGTGCACTGGATACTGGAAATGAAGTCAAAATAGATTATTCTCCAGATTTAAGGTCCAATGTCTGCCCTGTTGGGTTTCCAACTGTCTCAGTACCTGTTCCTCCTTTCTCCGGGCCTATTTCTCCCTTTTGGAATGGGAATGTATACCCTTTGCCTGCCCCACCGTTGCGCCCTGGGAGTAGATAACTTCTTGATTTACAGGCTCACAGATGAGACTTTGGAGTCTTGAACTTTTGAGTTGGTGTTGAAATGAGTTAAATTTGGGGGGCTATAGAGATGGAATGAATGTATTTCTATGTTAGGAGGGCATGGGTTTGGGGGGATGGAATTATTTGGCTAGAATGTTCATCTCCTTTAAAATTCATGTTGAAATTTAATGTTTAATGTGGTAGTGTTGAGAGGTGGGACCTTTACGAGGTGATTTGGTCATGAGGGCTCTTCCCTTATGAATGGATTAATATATTTACGGATTAATGGATTAACGGGTTACCATGGGAGTGGGAATGGTGGCTTTAAAAGAAGAGGAAAAGAGACCTGAGCTAGCACACTCGGCCGCCTCAGCAAGCGGTGGTGGCATAACCTTGCAGAGAGTCCCCATCAGCAACAAGGCCCTCACCAGATGTGGCCCCTTGGTTTTGAATTTCTCAGCCTCCATAACTATAAGAAATAAATTTTCTTTTTTAGAAATTACCTAGTTTTGGGTATTCTGTTATAAGCAACAGAAAACCGACTACGGCAGTACATATCCAAAAGAAATGAAATCAGAATCTCAGAGATATATGCACTCCCATGCTCACTGCAGCAGTATACACAATAGCCTAGAGATGGAAATAACCTAAATGCCCATCATAAGATGAATGGATAAAGAAAATATGACACATACTTACAATGGAATATGTTTTAGCCACAACAGGAAGAAATTCTTGTCACATGCTACAACATGGATGAACCTTGAGGGTATCATGTTAAGTAAAATAAGGCAGTCACAGAAAGACTAATACTATATGATTCCACTTATAAAGGAATCTAAAGTTGTCAAATTAATGTAAACAGAAAGTTGAATGGTGGTAACCTGGGGCAGACATGCAGTGATTTAATGAGTGTTGGAGTTTGAGTTTTTCAAGATGAAATATTCTGGAGATATGTTTCATAACACTGTGAATTTATTTAACACTACTGAACTTCACACTTGAAAATGATAAGTTTGGTAAGTTTTATGTAATATGTTTCCCCCTAAAATAACAAACCTCTTTAAAAATTATACTATTTGAATTACAAAATCTAAACAAAAGAGCATTTTTATAAAGATTTGTATAAACAGTATGAGAGATACATCATATGTACTTTTGGTGATTGAAATGAATATTAACTTTCAAAACTTTGTTACTACTAAAGAGATGGGAAGAAATGCATACCAGAGCAACTCCTGCTGCAAACTTGGGATCACATGCCATTCCATGGTAAGTAGCTCCCACATGAGTAAGATGGTCCCTATAACTAAATAATACGATTTTCCTTATGGATACATACATTTTAAAATGGTAATAACTTAATGGCATTTTATGAATTGGATTCCTATATAAAGTTACGCTTTCTTTAAAACATGAATATGTCTTATTATCAAAATATAAACTGTCTTATGGTTTCAGTCATATGATTTTTGTAATCTCCTATAATTCACAGAAAGTTAAGTTCTAAAGACTGTTTAAAAGTATATGATACAATATCTAAAACCTAACAATGCCTAATCCTTTCAAAAATTAATAATCACCATTGTAATCACTAGATGGATATAATTCTAAGATATACAAGTGAAGATTGTTTATTGTCATGAGTTTTAGGTAGTGAGCCAACTCTAAAAATATATGAAGTGCACTGAATATCAATAAATTTATAGGCCAGGCGCGGTGGCTCACGCTTGTATTCCTAACACTCTGGGAGGCCGAGGCAGGTGGATCGCTCAAGGTCAGGAATTTGAGACCAGCCTGAGCAAGAGCGAGACCCCATCTCTACTAAAA
>NW_012154363.1:77294-79142 GCF_000956105.1 Propithecus coquereli
CTAATGTACTTAATTTACTATTTTTTGGTGATAAAACCATTGGTGGATTAAACTAGTTAGTTGGACTACACTTTTTATAAAAGTGTAAATGCTATTTATACAATGTTACTGCATTAAGGGATATGTTGCCTACTTAAATATGAAACATAAATACTTACAGTGTTGATAAAACCAAAGATTTGGGTAACTTTCTCAACTGCAACTGCCACTTCAGAGCCCATATAGTCATACTGAAAGACAAATTTTGTTTCTTCATCACTAGAGAAAATGACTAAACTATCATATTTAAATGGATTTAAATATAAAAGTTAAAATAATTTGGTGCTCAATTGGAGGGGCCAAAGTAGAATTAAGATATACCACATGCTAAGGTTTAGACGTGAGCCTAGAGATTTTATAAATTAGTCAATAATATTAAAATAAGATGGTTATGATTATCTTCCTCTTTACAGTTCTAGAAAGTAAGAGTCAAAGTCTTGAGGGACCAAGGGTGCATAACCAACAAGGAAAAGAACCAGGACTCAAATCTAACTAGCTCAACCACTAAGCCTATTTTTTCTATTATAGTATGTTGTCATCATTTGTGTTCATCCTAATAAAACAACATGGCTATGAAAGCATACCTCATTTTATTGCACTTCACCTTACTGAAGCAGATATTTCCTTTTTTTTTTTTTTACAAATTGAAGGTTTGTGGCAATAATGCACCAAACAAGTCTAATGGCACTGCTTTTCCAACATTGTGTTCTTACTTCATGTCTTTGTGCCAAATTTTGGTAATTCTTGCAATATTTTAAAATTTGTTATTGTTATTATATCTGTTATGGCGATCTGTCATCAGTGGTTGTTTTTGTTTGCCAGGAAATATGCCCATATAAGATGGCAAACCTAATCTATAAATGCTGTGTGGTTTCTAACTGGTCATTCCCATCTCTCTTCTTCTCATTGGAAGGAAACACTGTTAAAATCAGGCCAATTAATAACCTTACAATGGCTGCTAAGTGTTCAAATGAAGGGCAGAATTGCATGTCTCTCGCTTTAATTCAAAAGTGAGAAATGATTAAGCTTAGTGAGAAAGGCGTGTCGAAAAATGAGATAGGCTGATAGCTAGGCCTTTCACCCAACAGTTAGCCAAGTTGTGCATACAAAACAAAAGTTCTTGAAGGAAATTTATGTATTTATTTATTTTTAATTTCAGAATATCACAAGGGTACAAACGTTTTCATTACGTAAATTGTTTTTGTACCGTTTGAATCAAAGCCACAAGTGTGCCCATCCCCCAGATGGTGTGCATTGTACCCATTAGGTGTGAATGTACTCATCCCCTCCTCCCCACCCACCTGCTTGATTTCCAATGAAATGTCATTTCCCTATGTGCACATAAGTGTTCATCGATTAGTTCTGATTTAATGATGAGTATGTATGGTGTTTGTTTTTCTGTTCTTGTGATACTTCACTTGAAAGAATGGGCTCCAGTTCCCTCCAGGTTAATACAAGAGATATTAGTTCAGCATTTTTTATAACTGAGTAGTGCTCCATGGTATACATATAAAGTGCTACTCCAGTGAACACATGAATGACAAGAAAATGAAACAGCCTTATTGATGACTGGAGAAAGTGTTAGTGGTCTAGATAAAAGATCAAACCAGCCACAATATTCCCTTAAGCCGAAGCCTAACCCAAAGTAGGCCCTGTTTTAAATTCTGTGAAGGTTAAGAGGGCTGAGGAAGCTGCAGAAGAAAAGTTAGAAGCTAGGACAGGTTGGTTCATGAGATTTAAGGAAAGAAGTGTTCTTTATAACATAAAACTGCAAGTGCTGATACAGAAGCTGCAACAAGTTATCCAGAA
>NW_012154363.1:81347-82146 GCF_000956105.1 Propithecus coquereli
ATTAGAAAGATGGAAAGTTTCTAAAGTTGCTTATAACAAATAACAAGACTATAAAATATATAAAACAAGATTTAGCAAAATGATAAATAGAATATCATACTGAGATATTTCACATAGGTATCTTAATAACTAAAATTGAGTAGACAAATTAACAGTAAGGGTGTACAAGATTTTAAAAACCTAAGCAAATGTTGGATATAATATATGTATATAGAAGCTTGTATACAAAGATGAGAATACATATTTTTTCAAACACAAATGAAAGTTCTATATAAATTGACCCAAATTAGGTCATAAAACAGTTCTTTGAATATAAAACATGGTATCACTTAGATCATATTATCTAACCACAATGAAATTAAGTTAGAGTGGAATTGATAAAAGTATTTTAACAACACTACTTTTACTGAGATGGACAATTCTGTTGTGGTTGAAGAGACAATGGTCTTATTCTTGGTAAATACACACCAAAGTATTTTAGAGTTAAGCTCCATGATGAGATTTACAACTTACTTTCTAATTCAAGTGGAGACAGCATGAGTGATAATGGGATAGAATATTAACAATAAATGTGGGTTAAGAGAATAAAAGTGTTGTTCGTATTGTTCTCCTTCTTGTGACTTTTCTGAACATTTGAAATTATTTCCAAATAAAATGTTTAAAAAGTGAGGATAAAATAAAGACAATTCCAGATGAACAAAACCCAAGAAAATTCAGCACACTAAACAAAAATATTGTAAATGAAGACCTATTAGAAGGAATGAAAAGCTTTGTAAATGGCAAATATATGGTGAAAAAT
>NW_012154363.1:83752-86631 GCF_000956105.1 Propithecus coquereli
GGTTTTCAGTTCTGTTCCGTTGGTCTATGTCTCTGTTCTTGTGCCAGTATCATGCTGTTTTAGTTACTATAGCCTTGTACTATAGCTCGAAGTCTGGTAAATTGATGCCTCCCAATTTGTTCTTTTTGCTTAAGATTGCCTTGCAATCTTCTCTGGTTCCATAAGAAGCATAGAATTATTTTTTTCTATATCCGCAAAAAATGACATTGGTATTTTTATAGGGATTTAATAGGGATCGTATTGAATCACTTTGGGTAGTATAGACATTTTAACAATGTTGATTCTTCCAATACATGTACATGGTATGGTTTTCCACCTATCTACATCCTCTGCTATTTCTTTCCTCAGTGTTTTGTAATTCTCCCTGTAGGGGTCTTTCACCTCCTTAGTTAAATAGATTCCTAGGTATTTTATTTTCTTCATTGCTAGTGTGAAGAGTATTGAGACTTTGATTTGGTTTTCAGTGTGACTGTTGTTGGCATATAGGAATGCTACTGATTTGTGTACATTGATTTTGTAATCTGAGATTTTCTGAATTTGTTTATTAATTCCAGTAGTCTCATGGCAGAATCTTTGGGGTTTTCTAGATCTAAGATCATATCATCAGTAAAGAGCGATAGTTTGACCTCTTCTTCCCCCATTTGAATGTCCTTAATTTCCTTCTCTTGTCTGATTGCTCTGGCTAGGACTTCCAACACTATGTTGAACAAAAGTGTGATAGAGGGCAAACTTGTCTGGTTCCAGAAAAGGTAATGCTTTCAATTTTCCCCTGTTCAGAATGATGTTGGCTGTGGCTTTCTCATATATGGCTTTTATCATTTTTAGGTAAGTCCAGTCTATCCCTATTTTGTTAAGTGTTCTCATTGTAAAAGGGTGCTGAATTTTGTCAAATGCTTTTTCTGAATCTACTGAGAGGATTATGTGGTCTTTTTTTTTACTTCCATTTATCTGGTGAATTACACTTACAGATTTGCGTATGTTCAACCATCCTTGCATCCCTGAGATGAAGCTCATGTAGTCGTGTTGAATTTTTTTTTTTTGGTAAGCACCTAAATTTGGTATGCTAGGGTTTCATTGAGAATTTCTGCATCTATATTTGTATGGGATATTGGTCTGTAGTTTTCTTTTTTTGTTGAGTCCTTTCTGGGTTATGGGACCAGGGTGATGTTGGCTTCAGAAAATGGATGGGGAGGATTCCTAAGCTTCTGTACAGCCAAGGAAACTGTCATGAGAGCAAACAGACAACTTACAAAATAGCGGAAAATATTTGCATGCTACACATCCGATAAAGGGCTGATAACTAGAATCTATATAGAATTCAGGAAAATAAGCAAGAAAAAAATCAAACAACCCCATTAAAAATGGGCAAAGGACATGAACAGACACTTTTCAGAAGAAGACAGACTAATGGCCAGAAAACATATGAAAAAATACTCGACATCTCTAATCATCAGAGAAATGCAAATCAAAATGACAATGAGATATCACTTATTTCCAGTGAGAATGGCCTTTATCAAAAAGTCCTAAAACAATAAATGTTGGTATGGATGAAGAGAGATAGGAACACTCATACATTGCTGTTGGGACTGCAAACTAGCACAATCTCTATGGAAAGTAATATGGAGATACCTCAAAGAGGTACAAGTGGAACTACCATTTGATCCAGCAATCCCATTACTGGGTCTACCCAAAGGAAAAAAAAAGACATTCTATAGAAAAGACGTCTGCACTACAACATATAATCTTTATGGAAATCTTTAGAACTTGTTTGCCTGTGAGATTGTTTCCTTGTATGATTTAGGATGATCTTTTGTTCTTGAAAAAATGAAACTTTTAAAATGTTACTAATTTTCTTAAAAATAACTGAACATTTAATTGAAAATAATTTATTCTACAGTTTACAACACACAGGGAAATAAAATATAACACTGTAACAATCACTGATTAAATTTAAATAGCAGTTTGCTGTTTGAGGCTCTTATAATATTTATAAAGTTGTATAACATTAATTTTAGATGATGAGATGTTAAGAATATTTACTAGAACATGAGAGAGACCACTGAGGTTGGGGACTAGAAACAGAGGTACAGCAGAAAAAAAAAAATGTTGGTGATAAAAAGAAATTCTAAAACTAAACCAAATTATGCAAGGATAGGAAAGAGAAAAAAAGGAGTAAATAATTATAGGACATAGGAACACTAATACCAATTACTTAATCTATATCCATAGTTATCAATACTTTTGACAAAATAAATCAAAATCAAAATCAACTAAGCATTCTAGTGAATGATTCTTCCTAGTTTTCAATATAGAACTTCCACCACAGAAACCAAGCAATTATCAAACATAAAATTATCTTATAAAGAATAATATTTAGTAACAAGAATATCCAATTGAGTAATTAATAAAATAGTTTCCTTTAAAATGGAAATAGATTTAGAGAAGAGTTGCATCAAGAATTGGGTGGATCCAGAAGTATCTAAAACTAGTTATAATCCAATAGATTACAGTGTAGTAGTACCTTTGCATATTAAGTTATACATTAATGCTAAAGTCCTATACTAATTTGGAAATTGATACATAAATGTTTATTTCCTTATGTCAGTGTAAAGGCAATTCACAACATTTCTTTATGTCTTTCAAGACTGAGACATATTTTTAAGCAGATTAAAATATATCTGTATTGAAAATAATGGAAATTTCATATTCATATTCCCCCTGAATTAAAACACAAATGAAGATGCAATAAATATATTCATATCACATACCATGGATTTATCCATAATAATTTGTACTTTCATAGTTCTTTTCAATAATGCATCACCTGAAATTTTCTGTGAAATAGAAAAAAATGAATTAAATAAAATATGTTTTAAAAA
>NW_012154363.1:94143-94858 GCF_000956105.1 Propithecus coquereli
TCATTCTCACCAAGAATTAATGAGTTCTAATTGCTCCACATCCTTGCTTATATTTAGTACTGTCAGTCTTTTTCATTTTATCCATTCCTGTTGGTCTGTATTGCTATCTCACGGAGGTTTTATGTGCATTTTTTTTATGACTAATAATGTTGAACATCTATCTTTTCAAATACTTATGGCTCAGTAATTTGGTTTCTCCTAAGGTTCCTACTAGACATTTTATTTAGCTTCGACATTTAAGTCTATGTCTTAGTTCAATTTTTTTTTCATTAAGGGTCTTAAGTCATATTATTCCATATTGATAGCCAATTATTCTCACACTATTTATAGGGGAAAAAATCATCCTTTAGCCTTTGAAAGTCCTTGGCACATTTGTAAAAATTCAATTGACCCATAACCTGTGGTTCTACTTCTGACCTCTCTATTCTGTTTCACTGTTCTATATGTCTATCCTTGTGTCAAAAACACATAAGTAGCTGTATAACAGGGTAAGCAAACTATGCTACTGTTTTGTAAATACCATTCCATTAGAACACAGCCACACTCATTTGTTTGCACTTTTCTATACTGCTTTCATGCTACAAAGGCAGAATGAGGAAACTGCAAGACATCACAGGCCTCAGTAACCTAAAATATTTACTATCGGGCCTTTAAGAAAAGCAATATAAGTAGGTCCTCCTTCTTGTTCTTATTTATTAGATTTTTTGATTATTCT
>NW_012154363.1:94908-96098 GCF_000956105.1 Propithecus coquereli
ACCAACATTAACAGTAGTTTGGAAGAAGTTGATTGTAATAGTCATGGATAACTGGGGTTCAAAACTTCAGCAGAGGAAGTAACTGTAGATATTGTGGAAATCAGAAGAAAAGTAGAATTAAATGTAGATCCTAAAGATGTGACTGAATTGTGGCAATTCTATGATAAAATTTAATTAATGAGTAAGTAGTTACTTCTTATGGATGAGCAAAGAAAGTGGTTTTATTGAGATGGAATCTACTCCTGGTGAAGATGCTGTGAACATTGTTGAAATGACAACAAAGGATTTACAATATTACATGAACTTAGTTGATAAAAAGCATGGGCAGAGTTTGCAAGTGCTGACTTCAATTTTGAAAAAAGTTATACTGTGGGTAAAATGCTGTCTAACAGTATCACACCCTAGAAAGAAATCTTTCCTGAGAGGAAGAGTCAACTGATGCAGCAAACATTATTGTGTTATTAATATTTTAAAAATTGACACTGCCACCCAACCATTAGCAATAACCACCCTGAGCAGCCATTAACACTGAGGCAAGATGCTCCTCTAGCAAAAAGATTATGACTTGTTGAAGGCTCAGAGGATCACTAGCATTTTTTAGCAATAAAGCATTTTTAATTAAGGTCTGTACAGTGTTTTATAGACATAATGCCATTGCAAACTTAATAGACTACAGTATAGTATAGACACAGCCTTTATATGCACTGGGAAACCAAAAATTTTTGTGACTTCCTTTATTGAAGTAGTCTGGAACTGAATCTATAATATCTCTGAGGTATGTATGTATATTCCGGATAAACAATGTACTTTCTACACAGAGCCCTGAGTAATGTAATAGTGAATTATTTCAAGAATATATCCTTCCTTATCCATGGGAATAAAGATCATACTTTCTCCAAAATAAGATTTCTAATTCTGTATGCACACACAGTTCTAAGTGCTTGCTTAAAATATGTAAACAAAAAATGGTACTTGGGATCTTCAGTAATCCCCAGTAAGTCTGCAGAAGATTCCTGCAGAAAATAAAATGCAATGGATAGAGTTCCACCCTGATATAGACAAAAGAGATGTTATTCTTCTAACTCTTTGAAGTCCATATCTTTAGAGACAGTTTTGCACATTGTTGGTATTTCTCTTTATGTAACATTCCACAATAAACCACACTGTATATGTAAATAATGTAGCATGTA
>NW_012154363.1:107528-111670 GCF_000956105.1 Propithecus coquereli
ACCTATTGTTGAGTGGAAGTGGTGAGGGGGGATATCCTTGCCTTATTCCCATTCTTAGGGTCTGGTGTAGTCAGTTTGGACTACTACAACAAATATACACAGACTGGGTGGCTTAAACAACAAAAATATATATTTCTCACAGTTCTGGAGGCTGGGAAGTCTGATATCAGGGCACAGGCAGATCTCGTATCTGGTGAGGGCCCTTCTCCTGGTTTGTAGATGGCTGTCTTCTTCTCGTAACCTCATAGGTCAGAGAGCAGAGATGGAGATCCCCTATCTCTTCTCCTCTTTTTATAAGGACATTATTCCCAACATGAGGGCCCCACTCACATGACCTAATCTAACTCTAATTACCTTCCAAACTCTGGTGTCCAAATACCATCCCGATGAGAGTTAGGGTTTCAACATATGAATTTTGTGGGACACAAGTGTGCAGTGTGTAACAGGAGCAAAATATTCAGTCATTTATGTTCATCATACTAGCTATAAGTTACACATAGCTATTTTTAATCACATCGAGGAAGTTTTCTATTCCTAGATTTACCATAAATGTGTGTGTGTTTTTGCCAATTTTTTCCTGAAGTTATTAGCATGATCCTGTGGCTTTCTACATGTATTTGCTAAATTATGTGATTTCATACTTCTTTCACTATACTGGTCTAAGGGACATTGCCACAGAGCCCAAGAGATACTATAGCCTCAGAATTTTTGATAAAATAAAAATGGTACTACATTATAATGGCAACTTAACTGGATAAAAAATTGCTGGGATATATTACAGCCCATAGTGAAGCCATGGAAATTATTTGACTGTTTTATAAGTACTTCATTTTGGCCCATTTATCTACCTTTGTGAGTGACTTTCTTGGAGGCCAAGATGGCCATGGGATTATTTATCATTTATTTATAAAGTCCAACATATTACATTAACCACATTATATTTTAATGTTGCCAGTTTTTATCTATAAGGTTTTCTTGGGAAGTTTTTTTCAAATTCAGGGGTTCTTTATGTCAACACAGTTTTGTTCTTTAATAATTTGGAACACTTTTTATGCTGTGTTATTCATGATGACTATTTTGAAGTCTTGAATTTTCATTATCAGTCTTTCATATTTTATCAGTCAGTGTTCCTCTGAAAAACAGAATCAATAGGTGTGCATATACAGAGAAAACAATCTATTATAAGGAACTGAATGTTCACTTGATAATTAAGTTGGCTAGTCCAACATATGCACACCTTGGAGATGCAGGAAGAGCCAATGCTACAGTTCAAGTCCAAAAGCTGGAGATGTACAAAGAGTCAATTTTGCAGTTCTAGTTCAAGTCCAAAGGCCATCTCCTGAAGAGTTCTGTCTTCCTCAGGAGAGAGTCAGTCTTTTGTTCTATTCAGGCTTCAACTGATTAGATGAGTCCCACCTGCATTAAGGATGGCAAGCTGCTTTGTTCAAAGTCCAGTAATGTTAATCACATCCGAAAACCCTCACAGAAACACCCAGAGCAACGTTTGACCAACTATGTGGGCACTGAGACAAAGCCAAGTTGACACACAAAATTATTTTTAGGTTTTCTCTGCCATCGTTTTTGCTTTCTCCATTTTTTCTCCATTTCCTTCAGCCTGACTTTAGTATTACAGATTGAGATTTTAGCACAATGTCTGTTCTGTTATCCGCTAGTTCTATTATGTCTTTCATTCTTAAAATAGTTTTATCTTTCTCTCAAAGTTACCTGAGCAGTATAAGGGAAATTTTAAGAGACTTCATAGGGGTAGACAATTCAAGAACTAAAGAGTGTATTTCTCGAATCATATTATCTGGGTTTGAATTTTATTGTCACCACTTACTAGAGAATTTCCTAGAATAATAAATTAAACTCTCTAAACTTCTGTTTCCTGATCTGAAAAAGGGGGATAATAGTATTAATTCCTAGACTTGTTGAAAGAATTGGAATAACAGAATACATATAAAGCTCTCAGAACACTACATGGCACCTATGAGGCAATCTGTGAATATATAATACTGGCAACATTGTTAAGTTATGCAGGTTAGATTTGCTGTTTTCCTATCTTACACTTTATACTTACGTTCATTCACATGCCCCATGATCATTCCTTTCTCACTATTTCTATCATAGAAGAGATATGTCCCTTCAAGTCAAACTTTTGTTGAACAAAGTGTGGGGATTATTGACTTTTATTTTACTTACAAGAAATGACCAATTATCCAAGAATGATTTTTGCTCCCTCTCCAAGAGAAAAGATGTTACTCGAAGGCAGCTGTACTGGCTCAATTGTGTCAAGATGGGGCCATACATACTCTTTTCACACTCTTTTCTCTTCACTACCTACCTGACCAGGTTCAAATGTGGGGGATTTGAGGGGCCCTGGGTAAAACTGTGGAAGGGAAACAACCAGGAGAATTGAGCTCTCCTTGGACTTTTCATAAACAAGATATATACCTACGTTAAACCACTGAGATTTGGGATGTTTTTTGCTTCAAAATCTAGTGATATTTGATGTGATAATAATCATTTACATAAAGAATATGGTTTGAAAACAACTGTTTACACAGGTTTTTTTTATTATTTTATTGAAATTCCACTGTATTTGGCAACTAGTTTTGTGAATTTAGCTGTGATTGTAGCTGTCTACTATTTTTATTCAGGATGTTATTATAAACTCTTTTTTTTCCTGTTTAATTGTGATTTCTTTGTTTTATATACTAGGAAAATCATTTCACAATAGGAAAAAAAGAAACAATTTCAAACAAAATAATTTCAACTATGTAGTCTGGCTGAGTACATAATTATGTAGTGAAAATTACTTTGCCTAATTCTAAGCAATTGTGGCATTGCCTTTCAACTTCCAGTATTGCCATGGGGAGATTTCATGTCATTCTGTTACTTGGTCATGTATTAGAAACCAGATTTTTTATGTCAGTGCAGTACCTCATCCTAAATAATTCTGAGAATTTTTATTGGATTATTTTGTTATTTATTCAACTTGATTTTCTCTGTTTATCCTTAATGGAACTCCTATTATATTAATTATATTATGAATTTCATTTTCTCATCCCTAAAATATCCCTATTATTTATCTTTGTTCTTTAATTTCTCAAATTTTATCTTATGAGCTTTTCTATTGAGTTTTGAAAATTTATTACATATTATTTATTTCCCCAAACATGTAAATCTGCTGAATTTTATTTTTAATAACACTTAGATCTTGTTTGGTGGATGAAATATTTTCTTATACCTCTGTGGGAATATTAATAATTATTTTGTTTTATTCTCTTTATAATCTTTGGTACCTCAAATTTTAACTCTGGCATTTTCATGTCTTTGTCTTCCATTTTAAATTATTTCAACATGAGACTACTGCCCCTTTCTTGTTAATACTGAGAAGTGAGCATTAAACATCTTATTCTAACATCTATAACTACATTTGAGGTTTATGGGTTGTGGTCCTCATAGAGGATAATTTGTTAGGGTTTTTGTTGAGTTGGGTGTTCCTCTACTATCATTATGGTTAGGTGTTTTCATTATGGCTGGCTCAATTCTCTCCTAGAGAAGGGTCTTCCAAAATAAATTATTGGAAATTATATGCCTGGCTCCCAATATCCATTGTTCCATACTTAATTTAATCACAATAGTTACAGTATGGTATGCCCTGCAATTGTGGGAGGCAACAGGACATTTGTGCCTGGTGTCATCATTTCAAAAACTCCTCCCCAAAGAAAATCACCTTTGATTTTCTGTCAGTCTACCACAGAGGTAGTTATTTAGGAGAGGACAGTTTTCTAAATACTTATTCGACATATTTTCAATCAAATCTCCTGTTAGGTCCATTTTCATACCCACTTCCTAAGGTATCTGGACAGGTAATCCCAAAATTGTTTTTATTTCAAGATACTAAAGGGGTATAAATGTTTTTGTTAACATGGGTACTTTATGTAATACTTAAGTCGAAGTGAAGTATCTCAGGAATGGAAAAACGAACATCACATGTACTCACTAATAATTGAAAGCTAAACGATCTCAGAAAATTTTTTTTTTTGGGGGGGGGACAGAGTCTGGCTCTGTTTCCCTGGCTAGAGTGCCGTGGCATCAGCCAAGCTCACAGCAACCTCAAACTCCTGGGCTCAAGC
>NW_012154363.1:113430-113976 GCF_000956105.1 Propithecus coquereli
ATGCTATCTTTCCTTCCTCTCATTCCTGTATACGCTGTAAGATACCACTTCCCCACCAAACCTCAAGCTAAACAACCTTCCATAAATATTCCCCCCAAATGATGCCTCTATGTTCTTATTTTTGCACTTGTATTTTTGTCTATTAATTTTATTGAGGTTTACATTCACCAAAATGTGTCTATTTAGAATATAATCTCATATCATCTATAGATAATTTATGCACTCATGTCATCATTTCTACAGTTAAGATAAAGAAATTCCCAACACAGTCTTCCATGTCAATAGATCACATGGCTCAAGAGATGATCTACTTTTTCTCCCTATAGGTTAATCTGTTCTAAAATATCATAAATGAAAAAAAAATATTATAGGTACTCTTTCACATCTAGCTTCTTTCCTCACTCATCATTTATCCAGGTTGTTGTGATTATATGTAGTTCATTTGTTTTTATTGCTAACTAGTGTGCCACTTTAGAGGTATACAACAATTTATTTACACATTAACCTATTGATGGTCATTTGAATTATTTTCATATTTTAGCTATT
>NW_012154363.1:127677-134652 GCF_000956105.1 Propithecus coquereli
AGGTTATAAAATCAGTGTACATGAATCAGTAGCATTCCTATACACCAACAGCAGTCAAGCTGAGAATCAAATCAAACATCTTTTTTTGCAGATCTAGAAAAAATAATTCTATACTTCATTTGGAAGCTGAAAAGAGCCTGAATAGCCAAGCAACCGTATGGAAAGGAATAAATCTGGAGGCCTCACCTTACCAAATTTCAAGCTATACTACAAGGCTACAGTAACCAAAGCAGCATGATACTTGCAAAAAATAGAGACATAAACCAATGGAACAGAACAGAGAACCCAGATATAAAACCATCCACATATCGTCATCCAATCTTTGACAAAGCAGAGAACAATATACACTGGGGAAAATAATCCCTATTTAATGAAAGTTGCTGGGAAAACTGGAGTGCCACATAGGGAAGAATGAAATGGCATCCATATCTATCACCACTCACTAAAATTAATTCAAGATGGGTAACAAACTTAAATCTAAGACATGAAACCATTCAAATTCTAGAAGAAAATATTATAAAAACTCTTCTGGATATTAGCCAAGGCAAAAAATTTATGAAGAAGAACCCAATGGCGATCACAACAATAACAAAACTAAATAAATGGGACTTGATTAAATTTAAAAAGCTCCTACAAAACCAAGGAAACAATCAAAAGAGTGAATAGTCAACCTGCAGAATGAGAGAAAATATTTGCAAGCTATACCTCTGACAAAGGGCTAATAACCAGAATCTAAAAAGAACTCAAACAAATCAGCAAGAAAAAAATATCAAACAACCCCTTTAAAAAGTGGGCATAGGACATGAACAGAAGCTTTTCAAAAGAAGATAGAAAAATGGCCAAAGAACATATGAAAAAACGCTCAATGTCACTAATCATCAGGAAAATGTAAATTAAAACCAAAATGAGATATCACCTTACCCCAGTCATAATGGCCTTTATTAAAAAGTCCAAAAATATTAGATTCTGGCATGGATACAGAGAGAAAGTGATGCTTATACACTGTTGGTGGGACTGCAAATTAGTACAACCTCTATGGAAAGTAGTAAGGAGATTCATCAAAAAACTAAAAGTATAACTACCATTCAATAAAGCAATTCCATTACTGGGTATTCACCTTTAGGAAAAGAAGTCATTTAACCAAAAAGACACCTGTATGCAAATGTTTATTGCAGCACAATCCACAATCACAAAGATGTGGAATCAACACAAGTGCCCATCAATTCATGAGTGGATTAACAAAAATGTGGTATATGTATACCATGGAATACTACTCAGCCATAAGAAAGGATGAATCAATGCCTTTGCAGCAATTGGGATGAA
Source organism: Propithecus coquereli (assembly GCF_000956105.1). NCBI lineage: Eukaryota > Metazoa > Chordata > Mammalia > Primates > Indriidae > Propithecus > Propithecus coquereli. Next base: position 129,001 of record NW_012154363.1, read on the forward strand.
ACTGGATATCATTATCCTAAGTAATGTGTCTAAAGAATGGAAAAAGAAACACCACATGAACTCGCTATTGAATTGGAACTAAGAGATGAGCACACATACAGACAGAGGTAAGGAAAACTCAGTGGAAATCAAGCAGGCAAGGAGGGAGAGAAGGGTATGAGTCCAGTAAACACTATCTGGGTGATGGACACACTTCATAACCCTGAGTCAAGCATTACCAGAGTGATCCATGTAACCAAAAACATTTGTATCCCTGTAATATTTTGAAATAAAAAAATAGCAAGAAGAAAAACAGAAAAAAGAAAAAGATCTGGAAAAACACAGAGGGAAAAAAAAAAGAAAAGAAGGATATTTACTCTTTCCCAGACAAGTGAAAACTAGGAAATTCATTACCAGTAGACCAGAACTGCCAAAAATCTCAAGAGAGTCCTACATGTGGTTACTAAGGGATGATATCTACCATTATGGAAACACACTAAAGTACAAAAAACTCACTGGAATAGCACATACGCAAATGAATATGAAAGAAATGAAACAATATCACTAAAGAGAGGCATGAAATCACAAAGATAAACAATAAGAGAGGAAGAAAGGAACAAATGATATATAAAATAATCAAAAATGATTAAAAAATGACAAGCTTTCACATATCAATAATAACCTTGCATGTAAACTGTTTAAATTACCCAATTAAATGATATAGACTAGAATCAGAGGGGATTATGGTTCAAGATGGCTGAATACAGATATTGGATTCCCTCCCTCTCTAGAAAGAAGAATGAAAATTGCAAGTAGGTAATTGTACCTCAAATAGAATATCAAGGGGAGAACACTGCAGTCCATCAGAGAATGCACATGGAAAACCTGAGGCACAGAAGGAGAAGGAAGCAAGAGGACCCAACTCAGCAGACATTGGCAGGAGCCTAGAGGGACTTGGTATTATGGATAAAGTGTAAGTAAGAGAGCTTTGGTAGTCCACATCCTTGTGATCCCAAATGTGAGAGAGCTGTTCTGCCTGCATGAACATTGTCACTAGTGTGGGCAGTGATTTGGATACCCATGGAGGGAATTGAACTGGACTAGGAACTCACACTGGGTCATTCACCTCCGACCCCAGATCTGGACAACTGTGGAAGGAAGCCATTGTGGGACCATGCTGGCTTGGGACTGCATCCTGCCCTGAGAAGAACAGCTCCTATATCTTTATATCCCAGAAGCTCCCGCTGACATACCCCAGTGCCCACCCAGAGGCCTGTGGTAGTACAGTAATGCCTGGACCCAAAGGTGCTGTGGGATCCCCAGTACTCTATCCCACAGGGAGTACTATCCCCTGAGAAAGAACAGTTCAGAACATCAAAAAGATGACCCTGGAGACAAAGGAAACCAAAGAACACGCTTTCCAGAGGCTGAGAGCTCTCTGCCTATGGTTGTGAAAGTGACACTACACCCTGAAGTGGCACAAACTCTGGATTCTGCCTAACCAGCAGAGAGTGATATCCCCTCCACTAGTAAAGCAGCCTCTGTGTGAGAAAAGATGGGGCTAGCAGTCGTCTCCTTGAGCTGTCTTTCTCTTCTGGGAGAAGCCTACCCTCCCTGCAGGCAATTCCTTGACACAAATACGTCTTCCCTGCTGGGACATTTCAGCTAAAGCCACCAGCCATTCTGGCATCCCAGCACACAGAGATTTGGGCTTTCTCTCCCAGCTCTGCTGCAGCCAGGCCAGGAAGAGAGCTGGGAATCCAGGTGGTTTTGTGTACCCCAAGAACAAAAATACAACTCCTCCACTGAGGTACAGTGGGGTGAATAGTGGTTGACCCCAACTGCCTGCCTCTACTGAAGGAAGCCTACCCCACCTGGAGGCAAATCTGTGATACAACTACCCTCCCCCACCTGAGCATTTCAGCTACAGACCACAGAGCTTCTGGTAGTCCACCACACTGTGGGTTGATCTGAATCCACCAGCCCAGCTGTAGCTAGGCCAGGCTGGCAGCTGGGAATCTGGGTGTTTATGTTCCCACAAAGAACAGAAACCACTGTCAGTGATGAAAGAGGGAAGTGAGAGCAGTTTGTGTGCTGTGCCTCACAGCTCCCTGTCTCTACTAATGTCGTCAAGAGGGGCCTGACCATCCTGTGTCAGGATCACAGTGCATCTGCTCACAGCAACCTGCTGCTAAGTGATCTTTGGGTCAACAATGAAATCAAGATGGAAATCAAAACATTTTTAAGTTGAATAACAATGATGATGCAAGATGCAAGTTAACAAAAAGCAATGCTAAGGTAGAAATTTATAGCACTAAATGCCTACTTCACAAAGATAGGAAGAACACAAATTAGCATCCTAATGTTACATATTGAGAAACTAGAAAAACAAGAACAAAGCTAGCAGAAACCAAGAAATAACAAAGATCAGAGCAGAACTAAATGAAATTAAAACAAATAAAAAAATAGCAAGGATCAGTGAAAAAGAAAGTTAGTTTTTAGAAAGAATAAACAAAATCAATATAGCACTAGCTAGATTAACCAAGAAAATAGAAAGGATTCACATAAGTTCAATCAGAAATTTAAAAAAAGATACATTACAACTGATACCACAAAAATGAAGAAGATCATCAGAGACTACTATGGACACCTCTATGCACATAAACTAGAAAATCTAGAGGACATGGATAAATTCCTGGGAACACACAAACTCCCAAGCTTGAATCAGAAAAATACAGAAATCCTGAACAAGGAATAAGTAGTGAAATTGAATCCGTAATGAAAAATATTCCAACTAAAGAAATCTCAGGACCAGATGGATTCATAGCTACATTCTACCAGACCTACAAAGAAGAATTAATACTAATCCTCCTGAAACTGTTACAAAAGATAGGGAAGGATATAATCCTCCCTAACTCAACAAAGCCAATATCACTTTGGTGACAAAGCCAGAAAGGATACAACAACAACAAAAAAATGATAGGCCAATATTCTTAGTGAACGTAAATGCAAAAATCCTTTAAAAAATACTAGCAAATCAAACAAAAAGCACACCAAAAACATAATTTTTCGTGATCAAGAAGATTTCATCCCAGGGATGTAAGGCTGGTTGGACATTTGTGAATCAATAAATGTGATTCACCACATAAACACCATAATCATCTCGACAGATGCACAAAGAGCATTTGACAAAATCCCACATCCCTTCATGACAAAAACCCCAAACAAACTAGGCGTAGAAGGAACATACCTTAAAATAATAAAAATCCATTAAAAAAAAAACCCACATCCACCATCATATTGAACAGGGAAAAGAGGAAAGCATGCTTCCTAAGAAATGGAATAAGACAAGGATGCCCACTTTCACCACTTCTCTTCAACATAACATTGGAAGCCCTAGTCAGAGCAACCAGGCAAGAGAAATAAATAAAGGGCATCTAAATTGGAAAAGAGGAAGTCAAACTGTTACCTGTTTACTGATGACATAAACTTATACTTGGAAAACTCTAAGGACTCCTCCAAAAGACTCATAGAATCGAAAAGTGAATTCCTTAAAGTCTCAGTATACAAAATCAATGTATACAAATCAATAGCATTTCTACACACTGATAACAACCAAGCTGAGAATCAAATCAAGAATTCAATTCCATTTATAATACCTGCAAAAAAATAATCCCTTGGAATATACTTAACCAAGAAGGTGAAAGATCTCTACTAGAACTACAGAACACTGATGGAAGAAGTATTAGATGATACAAACAAATGAAAAAGCAACCCATCCTCATGGATTGGAAGAATGAATATTGTTACAATGTCCATACTTCCCAAAGTTATCCAAAAATTCAATGAAATGTCTATCAAAATATCAATGTCATTTCCCAAAGAATTAGAAAAAAGAAACTTAAAATTCATATGAAATCAAAAAAGAGCACAAATAGCCAAAAAATTCCTAAGCAAAAGGAACAAATTTGGAAGCATCACATTACCCATCTTCAAATTATATTGCCAGGCCTTAGTAACGCAAACAGCATGGTACTTTTAAAAAAACAATGGACACATAGAAAAATAGAACTCAATGGATAACCAAGAAATAAAGCTAAATACCTACAACCAACTGATCTTCAACAAAGCAGACAAAAACATACACTGGGGAATGCACCCTATTCAATAAACGGTGCTGGGATACTTGGATAACCCCATGCAGAAGAATAAAACTGAATCATTATCTCTCACTGCACACAAAAATTAACACAAGGTGGATTAAAGACTTAAATGTAAGACCTGAAATCCTAAAAATATTAAAGGAAAATCTAGGAAAAAATTAGCCCTAACATTTGCCTAGGTAATACATATATATGATTAAGACCCCCAAAAGCAAATAAATACTTGGATCATTGATCGGAACAAAGTTTTGGGTAAGACCTCAAAAGTGCAGTCAGCAAAAAGTAGACAAATGAAATGACATCAATCTAAAAAGTTTCTTCACAGCAAAGGAAACAACACCATTAAGAGTTAACCTAAAGAATGGGATAAAATATTTTCAACTATCCATACAACAAAGAATTAATAACCAGAATATATAAGTAATTCAAACAACTCAACAGCACATACACAAATAATCCAATTAAAAATAGGAAAAGTATCTGAATAGACATTTCTCAAAATACTTATAAATGCCCTAAAAAATTATTTAAAAAAATGCTAAAATCACTAATCATCAGAGAACTGCAAATCAAAACTTCAAGATACCATTTCACCCCAGTGAAAATGGCTATTATCAAGAGACAAAAAATAACAGATGCTGGCGAGGATGTTGAAAAAAGGAGAACTCTTATTCACTGTTGCTGGGAATATAAATTAGTACTGCCATTATTGAAAACAATATGGAAGTTCCTCAAAATATTAAAAATGGAGCTATCATATAATCCATCAATACCACCACTTGGCATATGTCAAAATGAAATGAAATCATTATGTTGAAGAGATGCTTCCTCCCAATGTTTATTGCAGCACTATTCACAATAGCCAACATATTAGTATAATATTAACGTAAGATTCCATCAACAAATGAATAAAGAAAATATGATATATACAAAATAGAATATTACTCAGCCATCAAAAAGAATTAAATCCTGTCATTTTCAGCAACATGATGAACCTGTAGGATATTGTTAAATAAAGTAAGCCAGGAACAGAAAAAACACATATTACATGTTGTGACTCATATACAGCACATAAAAATTTGAAATCATGGAGGAGAAAATAGAAGGTGCTTACCAGAGGATAGAAATGGCAAGGGTGAGGAGTGTATGAAGAGAGGTTGGTTAATGGGTAAAAACATAATGTTAGATTAAAGGAATAAATACTAGTGTCTGATAGTACACTAAGGTAACTATGGTGAACAATAATTTTTTGTGTATTTCAAAATGGCTAGAAGAGATATGGGATATTTTCAACAGAAATGATAAATATTTGAGGTGACAGAAATCTTAATTACCCTGATTTGTTCATTAAACTGTATGCAGGTATCAATATATCACATGTACCCCACAAATATGTGCAATTATTACGTTTTAATAAAATAACAATAGCAGTAATAATAAATGTAATAATTTAATAAGCAAATAAACATCAACATGTATGGTTAAATCATTTTGTGTTAAAAATACTATA
>NW_012154363.1:136284-141224 GCF_000956105.1 Propithecus coquereli
TACTGTACCCATTAGGTGTGAATATACCCATCCCCTTCTCTCCCCTCTCCCCTGCCCGATACCCAATGAATGTTACTACTATATATACACTTAAGTGTTGGTCAGTTAAGTCAGTTAATGCCAATTTGATGGTGAGTACATACGGTGCTTGTTTTTCCATTCTTGTGATACTTCACTTCAAAGAATGGGCTCCAGTTCTATCCAGGATAATACAAGAGGTGCCAGATCACGATTTTTTTTATGGCTGAATAGAACTCCATGGTATACAGATACAACATTTTATCAATCCACTCATGTATTGATGGGCACTTGGGTAGTTTCCACATCTTTCCAATTTTGAATTGTGCTGCTATAAACATTCTATTGCAGATGTCTTTTTCATAGAATATCTTTTCTTCCTTTGGGTAGATCCCAGTAATGGGACTGCTTGGTAGTTCTACTTGTGGCTCTTTGAGGTATCTCCATATTACTTTCCACAAGGTTGTATTAGTTTGCAGTCCCACCAGCAGCACAGTGCATAAAACCATAAGAATTCTAGAAGGAAATGTTGGAAAAACTCTTCCTTACAGTTTTTAGTGGGAATGTTTTCAACTTTTTTCCATCAATGTGATGCTGGCTGTGAGTTTGTCATACATGGCTTTTATCATTTTGAGATATGTTTCTTCTAAGCCTAGGTTTTTCAGAGTTTTTATCACATTGGCCTAGGGAAAGAATTTATGAAGAAGATCCCAAAGGCAATCACAGAAACAACAAAAATAAATAAATGGGACCTAATCAAATTAAAAAGCTTCTGCACAGCCAAGAAAACTAACATGAGAGCAAACAGACAACCTATAGAATGGGAGAAAATATTTGCATGCTACACATCCAATAAAGGTCTCATAACTAGAATTTATATAGAACTCAGGAAAATCAACAAGAAAGTCAAGAGTTCTTTTTCTTACTGATTGAGCCTTTGGAGCTGTGTGTTTCCAGAAATTTGTCCATTTCTTCCACATTTTTTATTTATGTGCATAGAGAATTTCATAGTATTCACAAATGATATTTTGTATTTCTCTGACATCAGTTGTAATATTAATATATCCTTTTCATTTATATATGAGCTTTTTTGAGTCCTTTCTCTTTTATTCCTGATTAATCTAGCCAGAGGTGTATCAATTTTGTTTCTCTTTTCAAAGAACCAAGTTTTTGTTTTGTTTATCTTCTGTATAATTTTCTTATTTTCAATTTCATTTAGTTCTGCTCTGACCTTAGTTATATCTTTTGTTAGGCTGGCTTTGGACTTGGTTTGCGCTTCCTTTTCTTGTTCCTTGAGATGCATCATTAGACTGTGAATTTGTAATCCTTCGGTCTTCTTGTTCTTTGCCATTCAGTGTGAGGAAACTTAATTTCCATCTTAATTTCATAGTTGATCAAATAATCATTAAGAAGCATGTGGCTTAATTTCCATAACTTTGTGCAGAATCAACTATTTCTCTTGGAGTCAATTTCTAGTTTTATTCCACTGTGGTCTGAGAAGACACATGGCATGATTTCAATTTTTCAAATTTCCTGAGCCACATTTTGTACCCTAAAATATGATCAATCTTAGAGAATGTTCCATGTACTAAAGAATGGAATGTATATTCAGTGGTTTTTTGGTAAAATGTTCTGTAAATGTCTCTCAGGCCCAATTGCTCTATAGTCTCATTTAAGTCCAATATTTCTTTTTTATTTTCTGCTTAGATGATTGGTCCAGTTCTATCAGTGGGGTGTTGAGGTCCCTGGCAATTACAATGTTGATGTTTATTTCTCTACTTAGATCTGGTAAGGTTAGCTTTATGAATCTGGGTGCTCCTGTGGTAGGTGTATAAATATTTAGGATTGTTATGTCTTCTTGTTGAATTTGTCCCTTTACCATCATATAATGACCATCTTTGTCTTTCTTTACTATGGTTGATTTAAAGTCAATTTTATCTGATGCGAGAATGTCTATACCTGCTTTCTTTTGGTTTCGTTTTTCCTAGATTTTTTTTTTTTCATATCTTGGCCTTTAGTCTGTAAGTGTCCTTGTTGGTTAAATGTGTCACCTGGCGACAGAAGATACTTGGCCTGTATTTTTTAAAAAATCCATTTAGCTAGCCTACATCTCTTGAGTGGGAAATTCAAACCATTTAACGTTGATTGATAGAATTGATATCTGGGATGCTGTTTTGTTCATCCTGTAGGACAGTAGTACCTTGTTGATTTTTCTTACCTCTTGTACTATTGCTTTATTTGAGCTCTGAACTTTTAAGTTTTGGGTGGTTTTAAAATGGACAGTGATTATTGTGCTGATCCATGTGTAATGAAGTTCTAAGTATTTCCTGCAGGATAGATTTGGTTTTGATAAATTCCCTCAGTGTTTGCTTGTCTGGAAAAGTCTTTATTTCTCCTTCATTTATGAAACTTGGTTTTGCAGGATACAAAATTCTAGCCTGATGGGTGTTCTTCAGAAGACTGAAGATGGGGCCCCAATCCCTTCTGGCTTGTAAGGTATCTCTTGAGAAGTCTGCATTTGGCCTGCTGCGTTTTCCTTTGTAAGTTACTTGATGTTTTTGCCTCACGGTTTGCAGGAGTTCCTCCTTCAAATTGAATTTGGCCAGTCTGATGACTATGTGTCTTGGTGATTGCCTCCTTGCAATGAATCTCCCAGGTTTTCACTGAGCTTCTTATATCTGAATCTCTTGCAAGACTAGGGAAGTTTTCCTCAGTTATTTCCTCAAACAGGTTTTTCAGCTCTTGGGTGTTTTTTCTTCTACCTCAGGGATGCCAATGATTCTTATATTTGGTCATTTTACATAATCTCATATTTCTTGTAGGCTTTGTTCATTCCTCTTAATTTTCTATTCATTATTTTTGACTGATTTAATTCAAAAGAGTTGTCCTCAAGCTCTGAGATTCTTTCTTCTGCCTGGTTTACTCTATTCTTAAAACTCTCCACTGTGTTTTATGTTTCTTTTTATGAACTTTTCATTTTCGGAAGTTCTATTTGGTTTTCCTTTAATACGTCAATCTCTTTAGTGAATGTTTCATTCATTTCCTGAATTGTTTTTCTGGTTTCTTTTACTTGGTTTTCCATTTCTCTTGGATTTTCTTGAGCTTCCTTATAATACATAGTTGAATCGTTTATCTGTCATTTCAAAGTTTTGACTTTGGTTAGTTTCTATTGCTAGAGTTTTGGTGTTCCATTTTGAGGGTTACCTTTTGCTCTGATTTTTCATACTTTCAGAGTTCTCTTCTCATCTGTAGCAGATGTTGCGTCTTAACTTTGGATTTTCTTTTGTTTAAATGAGGCTTCCTTGCCCTCTCAGTTGTATAGGAGTGTTTATAGCATATGTTGGGTAAGAATCTTTGGCTTTGTTTTTGAGTGCTTTAATGGCAATCTGGTTCTAGGTAGATGCCTTGGTTAAGCATATCCTTAGTGTGATGATTTTCTCAGTTGCTTATTGTTTTTAGGATGTAGCAGTGGTGAACTATCTGTGTGGGCAGATTCCCTGTCTCTCTTTGATAAGAGAGGATTGAGGCCTTTGGAATCCTTTCTCTTTCCCCATCCTTGGGGTCTTCTTTGCAGTGTGAATTGTAATGGTATGCCCAGTTTAATCTTTGAGACAGTAGGTGGTGCTTGTGGGTGAGAAATGAACTCACCCTGTATGAATGAGTCAGTAAATGTTGTGAAGGGCTGGGCAGATTGATCTCCCTGTCAGTGGATGATGTTTGCTGGAATGAAGAGGATGCAGTGTTATTTTTGTGATTGGCTCTAGTCCCTCAGAAGGAGCACTTGAATGCCCCAGGTGGTGGGTAGGGTCCTGGAACTTCCACATGAGTCCATATTCTCTACCTCAGTGGAGGTGGGTACGGGATTGTGTCTGGAAGGGGCTGGGTTGGGCAAGCTTGCCCTCAGGCTCCACAATAGCTGGAAGGTAACTGTTTCAGCAGTGTTAAAGGTCTTCTCCCTGTTTCTGAGGACAGCCACCAACGAGGCACTGACATGGCCCCACCCAGCCAGAAAGTCTTCCTGTGAAGATGGGTGCATCTGAGATTCACAATCTAGTTACCCAGCTCTCAGATCTTCCCCCATCCTGCATGTCTAACCCAACAGTGTATGCCTCTGTGAAACAGCAGTGGATAGGGAGCTCCCAAATTGTGCACCCTGGGTTCACTGCAAGTCCACAGAAGAAGAGGTGTGGGCCCCAATCTCCACAGAGGCCTCAACCTGTAGTACATGCCTGCTGCAGAGAGGGGGCTGCTTGCCAAATTCTCAGCATAAACTGCTCTCCCAGCTGGAATGGGTGGGAGAGGGGCCTCTGCTCTGGTCAGCCCAAGTGCCTAATTAAAGCACACCTGGTTGTTGTGGCACCCTGGGCTATGTTCTTCCTCACTGTAGAATCCACCCTAAACAAACAGGGTGGTTTTCTTGTGGGGAGGGATGGGTGGCCTTCCAGCTCACCATGTCTCAGAGCCACACAGTATTCTACTATCAAATCTGTTCACGTGGGCTTCCTTAGCACCCAAGTCTAACTTGCAGACCTTCCCCCTGTGTCTCCAGCAACCCACTTGAGTTCACAGGGAACAAGGTCCAGCCTGGTTGTCTCTGACCCACTGGAGTGCAATTCTGTAAAATGCCATTAGGCAGTGTCTTCCCGAATCAGGCACCCCAGATGTACTGCAGGACCCTAACTGCAAAGGCATGGGTCCCATGTTCCATGGAAGCCTTAGCCTGTAGCACACACTGGCTGGGGGTTGGGGGGCAGCTGCTTGCCAAATTCTTGGCCCAAACTACTTTCCATTTGTGGTGAGCTGGGGAGGGGTGGGGAGGGAAGCATCTGAATGGGAGAAAGCAGGCTCTCTGGCTTCTCATGACACTCTCCTTGGTGAGGAGCTCCAAAGAAGAGTGTCCAAGCTCTGGGATCATCCAAATT
>NW_012154363.1:153854-155410 GCF_000956105.1 Propithecus coquereli
TTACTTTCATAATTTCTTTTTTTTCCTTTTATTTCAGCATATTATGGGGGTACAGATGTTTAGGTTACGTATGTTGCCCTTGCCCCCCCTCAAGTCCGTGTTTCAAATATGTCCATCCTTCGGGTGGTGCGCATTGCACTCCTTGTGTATACAAATACCCGTCCCCTCCTCCCTCCTCCCCCCACCCTCTCCCCCCTGCCCAACAACATAATATTGATAATACTGTCCTGAGCAATTAGGCAATAAAAAGATATAATAAGACATCTAAATTGGAAAGCAAGAAATAAAACCGGTCCATCTTTTAGGTGGCATGATTTGTATAAAATTCTGAAGATTCCACCTAAAAAAAATAATCGCACACACACAAATCCCAAATTTAGCAGTTTTCTGGTGGTATATCAGCAAGATGGCCAACTAGAGTTACCTGGTGCTTATTCCACAAAAAGGGACCAAAACAACAAATAAACAAATTTCTTTTGACTTGAGTGATTGAAGAAATATGCCAGGGAGCAACAGGGGAGTGGCAAAATCTCTGTGGAATACATAAGCTCAGAATAGGATCATAGAGAGGGGACTGAGACCTCCTATCTCTGCCACACTGTCTACCTCACAAGGATCAGCTTAAAGTTAAAGATAACTTCTTACAAAGAAAAGATAAGCTGAAGACCTGCAGTGGTTCCCACTGTAAGCAAAGACACTAGTAATTATTGATGCATGACTGTCCCTAGTCCTCACAGTCCTGAATCCGGTTTAGGGAGCTGCTGCTGGAAGACAGTACAGCAGCATGGATCTCAGAGTAGAAGCCCATCTCACACCTCTCACCTATGTAATTTATACTGTTATGGCATGGAGCCATCTTGAACCCAAACCCAGTGGTAGAGTGCATCCAGCCTTGTGGGCCAGTAGCCACTGAATTACTCTCTCCATCCCTGAGGACGTCCCATCATTTCACTACGTTAACGTGGGTGTCTGAGCTTACTCCCCTGACTGCCTGGAGCCTAGGCTAGACATGGCAACAAATATCCCTATGTCTAGACACACACCACCCTCCACCCTGGTTCAATAGTTATTCTAGCAGTGGCCCTGCCTCCCCAAAGGGACCACCACATACTCTTTTGGTCCATCGCATCTGTGTACACCAAAGCTTGGCCTGACAGCCAATCTAGTGGCAGACCTGCCTCCCTGGAAAGCCCACTGCACAGCTGGCCAAATCATGCCACCTGGCACAGCTGGCCAGCCCTTCCTTCCTGTGAATGCTCAACCTCACAGCCTGCTAGGCAGTGACACTGATCCCTGAAGAGCCCATTGCACAGCCCATCAACATTCTGGACCTGCATGTACTCAGCTCAACAACCAGTCTAGCACCTTCCACCCCCAAGAAATCTGTGCCATTGCCATTACAAACTCACGCAGCGAAGGCCACTGAGGAAATTGCAGACATTGTTGAGAAGGATTACAGCCGAACAAACTGCACAGACACCACATTACTAAGTCCACCCAGAATAAAAACCAATGCATCAAACCCAAATGGCACCCTAGGATCCATTTACAGAAAA
>NW_012154363.1:155460-157021 GCF_000956105.1 Propithecus coquereli
ACTGATAGGTGGAGCAAATTTTTGTTCATCCTCTTGGGTTGAACTTTGTTGCTTTGTTTTCTCTCTTGAGTCACTGTGGTATCTAGCCTTTGACCTTTAGCTTTTGAGTGATTTTACATTTGTGTTTATTGTGCTGATCATGTGTAACTCTGTTTTGAGTGCTTCTTGGAGGGCTTGTCTTGTCTTGGTGAATTTCCTCAGTCTTTGCTTATCTAAGAATGTCTTTATTTCTTCTTTGTATACAAAACTTAATTTTGCAGAGTACAAGATTCTAGGCTGGGCATTCTGCTTGAGAAGAGTGAGAATGGGGCCCCAGTCTCTTCTTGATTGCAATGTTTCAGTTGAGAAGCCTGACATTATTTGGATGGGTTTTCCTTTGTATGTTACCTTCTTCTGTTGCTAAGGCTCGTAGGAGGGCCTCTTTAGTGGATATTTTGGTCAGTCTGATGACTGCATGTTGTGGTGTCTTCCTATATGCAATGAATCTCCCAGGAGTCCTTTGAGCTTCTTGTACCTGGATATCTAGATTTGTAGCGAGGCCTGGGAAATTTTCCTCTATTATATCTTCAAATAGCTTATCCAGCCCTTGTGTATTTTCTTCTTCACCCTCAGGGATGTCCAGACTTAACAAGACAAACAAATGGTGAGGTAACTCATTACCACTAGATCTGCCTTACTAGATATGCTAAAGGGAACTCATCAAGTTGATATAAAAAGACACAAATAGGATCACAATAGAATAAAAAAATATTAAATTGGTTAGTAAAAGTAACCAGACACAAAGAATACTACATAGACATAAAGAATACTACATTACTGTAATGGTGATGGGTAATACACTTTTAATTCGAATTAAAAAGCTTTTTTTTAATTTCAGGATATTCTGGGGGTACAAACATTTTGGTTACATGTTATGACTTTGCCTTACTCAAACCAGGATTAGAGGCATGCCCTTCCCCCATACAATACTCACCACATCCGTTAGTTGTGAGTTTACCCATCTCCATCCTCCCAACCCCCAGTGAATATTACTGCCATGTGAGCACCTTAGTGTTGAACAGTTAGTGCCAATTTGATGGCGAGTACATGTGATGCTCATTCTCCCATTCTTGTGATACCTCACTTCGGAGGATGGGCTCAAGCTCTATCCAGGATAAGATAAGAGGTACTAGATCGTCATTGTTTTTTGTAATTAAGTAGTATTCCATTGCATACATATACCATATTTAATTAATCCACTCATGGATTGAAGGACAATTAGGTTATTTCCACATCTTTGCAATAGTGAATTGTGCTGCCATAAACATTTGAGTGCAGATGTCATCGTAGAATGTCTTTTGTTCTTTTGAGTAGATACCTAGTAGTGCTATTGCTGGATCAAATGGTATTTCTATTTTTAACTCTTTGAGGTATCTCCAAATTATCTTCCACAGAGGTTGTACTAATTTGCAGTCCCACAAGCAGTGTAAGATTGTTCCTATCTTTCACGTCCTCTCCAGCATTGGTTTTGGGAATTTTTTTTTTATTTCAGCATATTACGGGGGTACAGATGTTTAGGTTA
>NW_012154363.1:158326-159880 GCF_000956105.1 Propithecus coquereli
ATGTAGTCAATATTAGAGCACATAAATAAACTGAAGAGAGGAAAAGACACAAACACAATAATAATAGGAAACTTCAATATACTAATGGATAGAACAACCAAACAGAAGGTTAATAAGGAAACAGAAGACTTGAATAACACTATAGACAAAATAGTTCTAACATATACATAATATTTTATCCAACAGAGCAGAGTACACTTTCTTTTCAATTGCACATGGATCTTTCTCCAGATATTAGGTGACATATTAGGTCACAAAACAAGTCTAACAAATTTAGGTGATTAAAATCATCCTAAATATCTCCTCTGAACAGAATAGAATGAAGCTAGAAATAAATAAGAAAAACTAGAAAATTAACAAATATGATGAAATTAAACAACACACTACTGAATAATCTTTCGGTAAAAGAAAAAATCAAAAAGAATATTTGAAAATACCTTGAGATAAATGAAAATATCAAAAACAACAAATACTAAAACAAATGGATGCATCAAAAGCAATACTAAAAGGAAAGTTCATAGCAATATATGCCTACATTAAAAAAGAGGAAATATCTCAAACAATCTTTTTTACCTGCAGAAGATAGCAAAAGAAGATAAAACTAAGCCCAAACTAAGCATAAAAAAAGAAAATAGAAAAGATTAGAACAGAAATAAAACAGATAACAGAAAAACAACACAAAAATCAACAAAAGTGAGCTCAGTTTTTGAAAATATAAAATTATAATTCTAATTAGCTACACTCAGAAAATAAGAAAAGACTCAAATTAAACCAGAAATGAAATCAAAGACATTACAACTTATGCCACAGAAATAAAAACATATTATTTAAGAGAATACTGTGAACAATTATCTATCAACAAACTGAGTAACCTAGAAGAAACTGATAAATTTCTAGAAAAACCAACCTACCAAGACTAAATCATGAGGAAGTACAAATTCTAAAAAGACCAATGACGAGTTAGGAGATTAGATCAGTAATAAAAACTTCCCAACCAAGATAACGCCAGGATCAGAGAATTTCACTGGTGAATTTTACTAAACATTTAAAGATGAATTAACACCAATCCTCAAACTCTGTCAAGAAATTGAAAAGGAGAAAACACCCCCAAATTCATTTGATGAGGCCAGAAACCAGAGCCATAGAAAACATACTACAAGGAGAGAAAACTACAAGCCAATATCCCTGATGCATATAGATGTAAAAATTCTCCAAAACATCTAAATTCAAAAGCTGTTAAAAGCATGATATAACATAATCAGGTAGGATTTATCTCTGGAATGTAAGGACAGTTGAACATAAGAAAATTAACTAATGTGATACACTGCATTATAGAATAAAGAAGAACAAAATTCACATGATCAGATTAATAGATATACGAAAAGCATGTAATATAAGCAACACATGCTTATGATTAAAAAAGCTTTCAAAAAACTAGGAGTAGAATAAAATTACCTCAACATAATAAAAGTCATATATGAGAACTCCATAGCTAACATTATACTCAATGGTGAAAAACTGAAGCCTTTCTCTTTAAAATAAAGAATAATGCAA
>NW_012154363.1:161733-162598 GCF_000956105.1 Propithecus coquereli
GTCTAGTATCAGCTCCAAAGAAAAGAATATTTATAAAATGTCTGAAACAGAATTCAAAATAATGATATTAAGGATATTCAGTGAGATACTAGAGAACACAAGCAAACAATTTAATGAATTCAGGAAAAGAATTAATGATCTGAATGATAAATTTAACAAAGAGATATCATAAGAAAAAAAAACAAATCACAGAGCTAAAGAATTCAATGAACGGATAAAAAATTCAATTGAGAACTTCAACAACAGACTAAATTAAATAGAAAAAAGAATTTCTGGACTTGAAGACTAGTCTTTTGAAATAACCTTCGAAGAGGAAAATAAGTAATTAAAAATCGAAATAAATCTGTAGGACTCTGGGACACCATTAAGTGAACAAATATGAGCATTATTTCTGTGTCAGAAGGAAGAGAGATGAAGAAAGACACAGAAAATATATTTAACAAAATGATAGCTGGAAAATCCCTAAGTCTTAGGAGAGATATAAACATCCAGATCAAGGAATCTCAAAATTCTCCGATTAGATTCAGCCCAAAATTATCCTCTCCAAGGCATACTATAATCAAACAGTCAAAAGACTAAGACAAAGAGTAAAATTTAAAAGCTGCAAGAGAAATGTGTCAAGTCATATATTAGAAATTCCCAGTCGACTATCAGCAGATTTCTCAGCAGAAACCTCGAAGGCCAAGAGAAAATAGGATCATATATTCAAAACGGCCAGGGAAAAATGAAACTGGAAACAAAAGGATAATAATTACCATCATGAAAACACAGGAAAGTATAAAACTCCCAGTAAAGGTAAATTCATAATCAAATACAGAATTCCCAAGTGCTGTAATGGTACAACATAAATCTTTCAATTCTCTAG
>NW_012154363.1:166858-167878 GCF_000956105.1 Propithecus coquereli
AATAAAAAAAACCACTTTGCTAAATTGTTGAAAAAAAAACCACATGAGATATCACTACATAACTATAAGGATGGCTAGGATAATTGTTTTTATATAATGATAACACCAAATGGTGGCAAAGATGCAGAAAAACTGTACCTCTCATATATTGCTGGTGGGAACACAAAGTGATATAATACAAATGCTCTGAAAAATGATTTGGTATTCTCTTTAAAAAGTAAATATATATTTACCTTATGAGCTGACAATCACATTCCTGGCATGTATTTCATGGAAATAAAAGTTTATATTCACACAACACACTATATATGAATGATGATAAAAAGATTATTTTTAATAGTCAAACACTGCAATAAACAAGATATCTCCTTAACAGGTGAGGTTCTCCTTTCATCCTAATTTATTGAACTAGTTGGTGTGAGGATATCTAAACCTGGCACTTCTTGGTGGGAAAGTGGTTGTTTAGGAATTCAATTTTTAAATAGATATCAAGTGATTGAAATTGTTTATTTTTTTCTTCTCTCAATTTTGATAAATTGCCTTTCCAAATAGTCCATTTCATCTAAATTATCAAATTCATTGGCACAGATCTTTCATAATATTCTAAAATATCATTTTATTTTCTATATGACTAATAACATTGTCTTTTATCCCTAATATTGACAGGATTTTCTCATTTTGTTCTAGATAAGACTTACTGGGAGTTATGAATTTTATTAGTCCTTTTAAAGAATTAAATTTTGCTTTTATTTTTTGTCTCCTCTTTTACTTTTTTCTATATCATTAATATCTGTCCTTATCTGAATTATTTTCTTCCTCTACTATTTTTTTCTTATATAGTGCTGCATTCTGTAGTGGAAAGCTATCTCCTTAATCCTCTCAATGTTGGCTTTCAGGCATCGGGATAAAAGTGCAAAGTTCTAAGAGTAGCCCTTTCACCAGAGCTTGATCCTTTTTCCAAGGTTTTGCCTTTCTGGTCTTCACTGAATGCCTTACCTGAATACCAAGGTCACTGGCCAA
>NW_012154363.1:170203-172826 GCF_000956105.1 Propithecus coquereli
GTTAAATGATAAAGGAAACAATCTCTTGAAAAAATGAAGGACTAATGACATATGAGGATTAATGAAACACCCCTACGATCTATCACTCACATACACACACACAAACATGCATAAATGCATGGACACCAAATCATGTACTAAAAAAAGCATTTAACATAAACTATATAGAACTTAAAAATTATTAAAAAGGATTCACAAATTCTACACTTTACCAAGATGTTATTTAAAATGAGAACATAAGGGATATTTGAAAATAGGCACAGAGTGAGAAAGCATGCAATCCATGTATTCTATCTGAAGAAATAATCTGAAAATTCTAAATAAGCAATATCTGGAACAGCATACAAATTTAGAATATAAGGAACAATAAAATGAAGCAATTGTAAACAATAAAACTAGACTTTTCTTTACTTAACAACACAGTTGTTAAGTAAAGAAACTGAAAGCACTGAATTTACATCTTAAGTGTAAAAACAATTTTTAAAAATCCTATCTATAGGATTAATATGTTACAGATTCAAGATGTGAGAGACATAAGAGAGGAAACTCAAATCCATAAAATGAAACATGAATATAATAATAACTTATATGAAATTTTCATTTTTGTAGTAATAAGACAATCAATAGTCTGGGCAGCATATTTGTAACACAGAGAACAGACAAAAGGTTAATAAAATAGTAAACAAAAATTCCCACGCGTTAATAACAGAAAGAATAAAGGAAAGAAAAGATGGGTCATGGATTGAAAATAAATGAATAAAAATAAATCCAAAGATAAAACAAAAGCTTAAGAAAGGCAATTCAATTATAATGGTTAGTAAACATTTGAAAGGATATTGCCTCTTATTTATAACCAGTGAAATGCACATTAAAACAACTATAAAATAAGTTTTCATCTGTTAGTTCACAACAATAAATGAGTGAAAATTCTCATTTTGTCGAGAAGTAGAGAACAGAAACATTCTGAATTCTTGGTGACAGTAAAATTGGTATAAATTTTTTGAAGTAAATAATTTGCAGCATACAACAAACTTGAGTGTTTTCTTAGTTATAATCCATCAATTTCACAGGTGCTAAGACTTCACAGTCAAAGTGGTCCAGAAAAAGCTTTTCTTGCTGTTGCTAATAAATAAAATCAATGAAGTAAATGAAATATTCATAGGAAACTATATATAAGGGATAAATATAATTAATGAGATTTAATTATAAATTAATGGATTAATGAATTAATACAAAGCCATCATTAAGTGAATTAATGATAGCTACATCTATGCATAAATAAATGAACTCATTTTGTGCACATCAGTAAGAATGAATCTCAACAATAATATTATGCAAAATACTGCATAAAAACCAACCACAAAACCATAACAATATAAAATAAAAGTATCTATTGCTCACAACTTTTAGGTCATGTGAGAGTGGGCTGCTCAGTAGCTCTGCTAATATTGGCCAGGCTTGCTCAATCGTCTGGGACTCAGCTGGATGTTGGCTGATCTAGGATGGTATGAATAGGGAACCCTGGCTGTGCTCCATGTGTGTCTGTCTTCCAGCCAGCAAGCTCAAGTATATTCTTGTGGGGATGGCAGACAAACAAGATGGCCATCGGAAAAGGATAAGAGTTTCTTCAAGCCTCTATTTAAGTCAGCTAACATCTCTTTGCTTAGACATCAATGTAAATTACAAAGCACAGGATAGACTACATAATTTGTGGGGCCCAAGGTAAAATAAAAATGCAGGACTCTTTATTAAAAATTATTAATAATCAAGAATAGAGAAGGCAGCAAGAATAGAGAAGTGAACTAGGAGTAGGGTCATTCTAACTATCGTGTCCTCTGGGACAGTACACACACAAACTTGGCCTTGCACAGATAAACTCAGATCCAAGGGCTGGGGTTGAGGAGCTTGGGGGAAGATATCTTAGGTCATTAAATATGGGATGAAGAGTCAGGTATATGTTATTATCATCATGCTGGGACTGAGAGTCGTGGAGCTGCCATTAGCAATCCCATAGTCACTGCCGATTGTGTCAAGTTGTCTGATCCTGATGACAATCATTTGATATGTGAGTGGCTGCTGGAAAGCATTTACAACTCTTGGGAAAATATGATGCAACAGAGAGTTAAATGCTATGACTATTAGAAAAATAATGACCATGAATTGAAAATTTTTCCAGGGCAAAAATTCCCAGGAGCCAACATTTAACCAAATGGATAAATCACAGCAGGAAGTAGTCCTTATCTGAGAAAAGATTCAATATGTTCTTTAAGATCCTTAACTTTTGGCAACAATTCTCGATTTGTTAATATATAAAAAACACTTGTCATTTATTAGGGCACAAGGTCGTCACTGTTGAGCAGTTAAAGTATGAGAGGCTCATTTGTAAGTGCTGTTATAAACATATGAATGAAGATATCTTTTTGATATGATGGTTTATTTTCCTTAGGGTAGATATGCAGTAGTAAGATTGCTAGATCAAATTGTAATTCTATTTGTAGTTCTTTGAGAAATCTCCACAGCATTTTCTATAGAGGTTGTACTAATTTACATTCCAACCAATAATGTAGAAGCATTCCCTTTTTTCTACAGCCTTGCTAAATTGTTTTTTACTTTTTTTTTTTTT
>NW_012154363.1:173511-178738 GCF_000956105.1 Propithecus coquereli
CTTATGCTAGTATAAAAATAGACACATAGATCAAGGGACCAGAACAGAGAACCCAGAAGTAAACCATATGTCTACAGCCAACTGGTATTTGACAAAGTCAACAAAAACCTACACCGGGGAAAGGACACCCTTTTCAATAAATGGTGCTGGGAAAATATGGATTGCCATATGCAGAAGAACAAAACTGGACCTCTATCTTTCATTATATACAAAAACTAACTTAGGAAAAATTAGAGACTTAAGTGTAAGACCTGAGACTATAAAAATACTAGAAGAAAACCAAGTGAAAACTTCTGGACATTAGTCCTGGCAAAGAATTCATGACTATAACCCCAAAAGTACATGTATTCTTTTAGATACCAATTTTGTTGTTCCAATTCAGGTATGTAACATTGTTAGTTCAATAAATTTTCATAAATAATTTATAGAGATCATTCAAATTCTCATAAGTAATTTTACATGTTTCATTCAAATTATGTATTTTAACAATTTCAGTGCTAGCTGACTTGGCATGAAAGTCTGCTAATACACTCCATTGGTATTCAGGTTCAATTCTAAGAGAAAGAGATTCAATTTTAATAATAACACCCTGTGAGGATAGCAGAATAACAGCAAGAAGTTCACCATTTGGGATCCATTTTTATTGGGGGTCCTACTAGATGTGAGAACCCTTCATCATTTTCAGAACATGTCAAGATCATGGACTACTACAAGGGCATATCTACTGTCTATATAATTATTAACTGATTTGTCTTTAGCTATATTACAGGCCTTAATGAGAGTTTATAACTCTGCAGGTTGTACTGATTGAAATTTGGAAGAATTCCCTTTTTTATTAATTCACATTGAATAGTTAATGCATCCTGTTTGGTATTTCCTTCTGTATTTTTGGCATAAGACCCATTTAAAAAAGTATTAATTTGGAATTATCTAAAGGAGTTTCCTGTAAATAAATGCGAAGCATCAGCAGTTGTGATACCACACTCTTTGCCATCCTCAGACAGAGGCAGTAAAATGGCAAATTTAAGCAGATTACAGCCATTCAGATGGAGAATAGAAGGTGACAGGAGATCAATTTTGTAACATGTTATTATTCTGGTTGCTGAAAAACGTTGGGTCTAATAAGAATTTATTAAGTTTTTGATAGCATGTGGAACTTGAAATTAAAGTCCATTTGCTAATACTAGTTCAGATACAGTTTCTACCAATTTAGCTGCTGCTGACACTGTTTTTAAACAATTTGGATATGTTTTGGTTCCTGGATCCAATTGAAAGTTATGATAAGCAACGATGTTATGTCTTTCTCCATATTTTTGAGTAAGGATTCCCAAGGCCTGATTATCACATTGGTGAAAAAATACAACAGAAGGCTTTGTATTATATAGTTTGTACGCCCTAAAGCTGGAGGTTGTTGTGACGTCAAGGTTTGGTTTTGTTGTTGTTTTTGATTGAACCGTTGTTCATGACTATCTTCCCATAACAAAGGCCCTGGGAGAGAGTTTTTTGTAAATTCACATAAGCAGGATGGCAGCAAATAGAAAGTCGGGACCCGAGACCTACAGTCTCTAACAAGTCCCAGGAAACCTCTTAATTGTCTCTTAGGTGTGTGTATAGGGAAACCTTGGATTTTCTTTTCTCTTTCAAGTGAGAGTGAGACTTCTTTGCAGTAAGATTATGTTTTAATCTATAGACGTTTTCTAGAGAAAACAAGTTTTTCCACACAGGCCTGTGGCCCTTGTAACCTAGCTTCTATAAATATCAATTGGATCTACTTCAAAGTCTTCTTTAATAGGAGAACATAACATCAAATCATTGACATATTGAATAAAAGTGGAATTTCTAGGAGATTGTAAAGTTGACAGGTCTTGAGGTAATGCCTGAGAAAAGTAAAATCGGGTCTTCAGTGAAACCCTCTGGCATTACAGCCCAGGTGTATTGTTGATTTTTCCAAGTACAAGCAAACAAGTATTATCTCTTGTTAACTGGAATACTAAAGACAGCAGAGTAGAGATCCACAACTGTGAACAATTTAGATTCTGTAGCCACATTCGAAACAAAGTGCTGACATTTGGAAACACAGGAAATCTTGATATTACAATTTTATTTATTGCACAAAAGTCTTTAACTCTCCAACATCATCTATTTGGTTATTCCATAGGTAGGATTAGAGTGTTGCAGTTACTAGTGCAAGAAATTATAAGTCTTTGTTTTGTTGTCATGTTTAGTTGGTGAAGGTCCTTGAATTGCCTCACATTTTAGGAGGTATTAAGACCATGGTTTAGAATAGTGTATTTGGAATTTTATCCGCTCGACATTTCAATTTTCCCTATGTCAGCTGAGGAAGAAGCATAAACAAATTTGGGTACTTCAGAAAGTTCAGGGGTTGTATATGTTTCAATATTATGAATTTCTGCTTGTAGACAACAAAGCAGTTCAGATGCAGGAGGGTCAGGAAATTCTAAGATTATTTCTCCTTTTGAAGAGAGCTCTGTATGTTTTCTCAATTTAGAAACCAGTTCTCATCCCAGTAAGTTTACTGAAGTGGTTCAGAGTAGAAACGAATGCTTTTCTCAGAATAGTCCAAGCACTATTTCAACTGGCTCAGACATGGGAAGTCTTTGAACTTGACTTGAAACTTTCAAAAATATTTTCTTTACTCCACGGGATATTTTTGGTTTATTAGGGTGGGGTTTAAAGTGAATAAAGTGGCCCTGGTAGTCACCAACACTGTATGACACTCCCCATTAATTTTGATCTTTGTTTCCTCATTTTTATTTACAAGTATTATGGGAAGTAACTTATAGAGAATCCCTCAGAATCCTATTAGTGTTGATTGTTGTCTCAAGAGTCAAGCCCCCTTTCTGTCTAACAGGGAAATAGTCTGGGCCCAAAGGGGTAGGTTCGTTAGGGGTCTGAGTTAGATGACTGGTGCAAGAGTGAACAATTTTATTCCAATGGCCTGACTCTTTACAGTGATGGCAGACAACTAGTGGTGCAGGGTTTCCTTGTTTAGGATATCTTGATTTTAATTTATACTATGCCAGAGGAAGTCTTCATGTGCTTTGACCCTATAGGTATGGTAGCTATAAACACATGACCATATTAGCCTTTTGATTAGCCTCTTTCAGACCCTCATATTTTTTTCTTTTCTAAAGTTCTCTCAAAGTATCCATCCATGATGACCAATTCAGCCATATCAGTGACTTCCCATCCAGTTGATACGTTTTTTTCATTAGGTCATCAAGCTCTGGCTGAAGCCCATTAATGAATAAGGCTATAAGGCCTATTTCATTTCTGGCAGAAAATATTCCATTGTTTATTTTCAGTATGAAGTGTTTCAACAAATGAAATTTCCAATCTAGACCTGTAGTCAAAAACTAATTTATCTTTTTTTTTGTTTGCATAATTGAATAAAGGACCAATCAGTTTTGCTGTAGGAAGAAAATTGGAATAGCTTCTAAAAGTTCCTAAGTTGTTTTTCCGGCATCTTTTGGGCCATCCCAAAAGATACAGCTCTTGAAGGGTCAGCAATACTTTCTGTAGACTTATCCCCCTGCTGTGGCCATACATTTACTTGCGTCCCTCGGTCCTAATGTCATGTGTATCAACTGATACAATTCAGGAAGCCCAGGGTCATATGCTCATATGACGATTCTAAATTCTTCAGAAAATATTCATGGACGTTCTCTAGTATTTGCAAGTTCTTTTGCTATGGCTCTGAGTTCAGATTTTGGTCACAGAATAAAGTAAGATCCGTATCTGGCTGTTCTGATAGCCTAACTTTGTAAGCCATCAGTTTAACTTCCTTCTTCTCATTGTCCTCAGGGTGAAAAAGCAGTTGGGCAAAAGGATTAGCAGTTTTCAGGGCAGGATAGTGATTAAGCAAATGGGTCGTGTTCAGAATTACTGGGTAGGGGAGGACTAAAAAAGGGAACAGTCAAGAGTCACATCAGCCACCACTTAACTTTTCTTAGCTTCCCCTTCAATCTGCCGTGCAAGTTTTTCATTTACTTTATTATTCTTTTGTAAGGAGTCTTTTAGAAAGGCAATTTTGAAATGATTGTATTTTAGAAGCCTCTGTATACCAATAAAAATGCATCCCATTGTTTCTAAAGTGTTCAGGATTCCTTTGTTTTCAATGTGTTCCTTATATGAAAAATTTAATCTAGATTAAAATTTCCCCACTGTGGCCACTACAATTCTAAATTATCTCTGATGAGGTGCACCCACTTCTGTAGAAAGGCATAGGTTCTCAGTCCATAATTGTAAACAAAGAATTAGCTGGAGTTCCAGACAGAGAAGTCCAGACTCCTTAGATACTGATGAGCCCATAATACCGCTCCTTCTAAAATTTCACCTACCTTCGGCCTCCAGCTGGACCTCAGGCAGTCTATAGCAAACTGTATTGCAGCCTCTGGATCCTAACCTGGGTTCCAGACCTACTCTGGAAGCAAGTACACTGTACTGGACCTAGTCTAGCTCCTGTTGAATCCCAATTCAACCTCTGGGTCCAATCTGGAGTAAAATTACTGAAATAAACTCAGCACAGAACTCAAATTGCAGAGCTCAGCAATCTAATAGGGACTTACCCAGCCACCACCAAATGCAGGGAAAAAAATGTGAGAACAATGGGCCCAGCAAGTATATTTCACCTGGCACTGCAATGCTCACCACCACCTGAGGGCGTCTCCTTCAGAACCCACTTCTCTGACACTAAGTTGTTGAAAGAGGAATTGGAGGCACAATAAAGATTTGTGGATTTCATTTCTGGAAATGGCAATTTATGAATCGGAAGCCATCAAACTAAAAGAGGTTTAGGGCTTCAATGACAAAGCATTAGGCAGAGGATTTATCTGGTGAATACAGAGATATAACAAAGAAATCATTTCATTGGTCACAGATATAAAAAAAATTGCCTGTTTTGGTTTACCTTGTTGGAAAGTCCCTGGTCACATAATTATACGCCAGTTGGCTGCCTTTGGTTGAATGAGATTACCTTTTGTTTTTCTCTAATACAAGCATTTACTGCAAATGACCCAAGTTACATTTCACTTACATTTGCCATTTAAGCAAGGTTAAAGGTAGCTGGTTTTAAGGCCAAGCTGGTTTTGTTTGCTCAGGAATTTTTCAGGCCTGGTCTACATTTTAATTTGGCTTTAACACGTGTAATATCAAGTAAAATGCTTAAAATCATATAAATATATAAAATGACATGTGCAGATGAAAA
>NW_012154363.1:179235-179924 GCF_000956105.1 Propithecus coquereli
AGAAGTCTAAATCTATTTCAAAACTAAGACCATTAGTCATTAGCATTGATTAACTATCACAATGAGATCTGAATTTAAAAGGAAGATTACATTTAGAAATGCTGACTAATACCTGAAGAAACTTGAATTTTGTTATCTTGTTCTACTTTGCAGTTTCCAGCACGAATAAATTGAAAATCAAATAATGCGGTACAGGTTCCCTGTTAAGACTACAAGAATGATCCCCTACCTGCCAGAAATGCTACCCAGAGACAGTCCTCATCTCCCTGTCCCCTCTGAGAACTGCCTCAGTTAAACAGGGTCATCTCATGCGAAGCCACAACTTTCTGTGGCAGCCCATATTTAAGTAGAAGTCCTTCCATGTAATGAAGTTTTGCTGTTACAGACAAACAGATTTAGTGTGGTGATATCTTCATGATAAATTGGTCCCTCTATCAGTAATAAAGGTCCCTTTATTATTATTATTATTATTATTTCTAGAACTTTTTAAGGCATTTTTATTTAACCCAACTTTATTGACATAAGACTGACAAATAAAATTTGTATTTATTTAAAGTGTACATAATGTGTACAATATGACATAATGACATACATATAAACTGTGTCTGTCTCACATAGCATAATGTCCTCTAATTTCATCACTTACAAAGAATTAAGATTCTGGAAATAAATCCATAAAAATGTCTTTT
>NW_012154363.1:183447-186141 GCF_000956105.1 Propithecus coquereli
TTTAAATGTACATATTTTCTAAAAGAGTCCAATAAACTGTATATGTAATTGTGTTACAGGAATTTGGGGCATTTTTTCTGAGTCTCGTTTTAAAATAGTTATACAGCATTCATGTATTACTTGAGAAATGAAAAAAAAAATCAAACATTTGCTCTCATTCAGGCCAAACAACTTTTCTGCACAGCAAATTAGAACACAAATGAAAATTCACAAAGTGATATTACTGAATCGATTAGGGCCATGTAGTTAAGTAAAAATAAAACATCTATATTTTTAAAGTGATTTCTTAATTACATGCGTTTCTGAAACATCACTGTCACTGGTGTTTGTCTGGATCTTCCGTGGTACTGTAATTTGCAGAAACTGTGTTTCAGAATCTGTAGTAAGGAAAAACCTGGGTGAGCCTTCCCAGTGAACGGCAGCGTCCTCATTCTTCACCTGTTCTCTCATCTCACGTCACTCTTCACACTTCCAACACACACATACACACATCAAAAAAACACTCCGTCCCATCCCAGGGAGAGTCCCCTGTATAAGTTGGGGCTGGAGGTTTCCGACCCCCCCCCCAGTGTCCCTCCTTCCCCCACCTCCCCAGGAGACAGCCGTCCTCTTGTGCAAGGTCCCCCAGTAAGAAACAGCTGTCTCAGTTCTGCGCTTCTGGGGCTCTGAAGCGGGGCGGGCTCTGACGGCCCCTCCCCAACCCGGGCTGAGCTTCGGGAACAAGGAGGGCGCTGCCGTCCTCGCCAGGGGGCACCGTGAACGGGAAAGCGGCCCTCGTTCCAGCAGGTTCTGCACTTACGCTGGCCAGAGGCCAGCAGGCCCAAGCCTGCGAGGATCAGCAGCAGGGACAGCATTGCGTGGCCGGTGGCCTCGCCACAGTGACGGCCGTTGGTGGTGGAACAGCGGCAGCTCAAGGCCACAGGTCCCCGGATTCTCTCCTTGGAGAGGGAGGGGCAATGGGAGATGGAGGCGCCCGCCAGGCTGGGGGGTGGGGTGGATAACAGAGGCCTCAGGGGCGCCTCGCCCCCCCCACCCCAGTTTGCTGCACTTACGGAGGCCGTGTGCGACCCTGTGCTACCCGGCCTGCGGGCTTTATTTTCCAAAAGTTAACATTTAAAATGTATTCAGAGGTAACGTAATGGTTATAAAGCACATTTTCTCCTCTGGGCCATTTGTTGGTGAAGTTCTTGGCAATGCCAATATTTGATGACATAGTGTTCTGGTACAATGGCTGAATTACTGTAGTGAAGGAGACCAAAAAAAGAAACACACAATATGTGTAGTGGCAGCCAATTGCCAAATGCAGCCGTATCTACTTCTAGTTTTCTACTGTAAGTCTCAGGTCACAACACACGCATACAGTAAAAAAATAAAACATCAATTTTTTTAGAAAACTAAAGAGTCCAAATAAAATTGTAAATCTAAATATGTGTATGCTTTATTACTTTACTATTGATTTATAACAAATATCATGCAAACAAAAATCACAACTAGGTAATTATTCTGTAAGCAAACAATCAAATCTGTAACCCCTGCACTTTGGAAGACTGATGCAGGAAGATCAGTTGAGGCCAGGAGTTTGAGGCTGCAGTGAGCTATGATCTTGCCCTCCAGCCTGGGTGACAGAGGGAGACCCTGTCTAAAAAAAGAAAAAAAAAAATCCAGCTCCAAATCCAAATACATTTATGTATTCACTTTTGTACACTTTGGTTTCTTAGAAAAACCTCTGCCTTAGCTATGCCTTAGTGACAAAAAATGAAAGGCTAGACATAAATATTTCCTGAGTCTGGGTGCATTTCTTTTTTCTCTTGCTGCATAACAAATTGTAACAAACGTAGCTGAAGGTGATACGCATTTATTATTATATCTTGCAGTTTGTGTGGGTCAAGAATCTGTGTGTGACACATTAGGCTCTTTGCTTCAGGGTCTCACTAGGCTACAATCAAGGTATCAACTGGACTCTGTTCACATATGGAGGTTGAACTGGTAAAGAATCTACTTCCAAGTTTATTCAGGTTGTTGGTAAGATGTATTTCCTGTCAACTGTAGTACTAATGGCTTTAGTTTTTTACTATTCACCAGAAGCTCTGGCCATTGATTAGACGTCACCTGCTCTTCCCTACTCCATGGCTTCCTTTGTAGGCAGTTCCCAACATGTCAGATTGCTTTTACAAGGCTAACAGGAGAGTGAGAGTGTCTTCTGGTAAAAAACAGTTTATATAACAACATAATAATAAGAGTGAAATTCAATCATTTATGTCACATAACATAATCAATAGAGTGACATCATCAACTTGGCCATATCCTATTGATTAGAAGGAAGACACAGGACCTTTCCACACTCAAGGTTGAAACTTATACAAGGGCATAAACACCAGAAGGTGAAATTACTGGAGCACATTAGGGTCTGTCTGCCACAATGCAAACAGTACACCTTGGTAGCTGAAGAACAACTGCCACAGCTCACATGGTGCTAGGAGATATTCAAGATCTGAGAAACCAGAGGAGATATACCTCATTTAACACTCATAGTATTCAGTAGAGACCCCAGAATGATCAAATTTTAGTGGTAAAGAGATAATAGTCATAGAGTATAGAATACTCTGGACATTCAAGCTAAAAATCTAAAAATGCAAACCTGAAACAGTCAATCTAATTCACAAGTAACTGCCTGACAAAGTATAATACACTTTA
>NW_012154363.1:186191-187576 GCF_000956105.1 Propithecus coquereli
AACATTTTGTTGAATGTTTTACATATTCTCAAGAAAAGTGCACTTTACTTACAGTGGAGATTAACCTGAATTACAACTGGATTAGAAAAACTCTATCTTTATTTCTGGGGATGCATGTAAGTCTGGATGTTGTTGACTCTTGACCAATACAAAAGTAATGAGATTTATAGTGGGCTTTTTAGGGCACAAAATTACCCTAGCCAAGTTAACTTCTTCAATATTTGTCTATTTTCACAAGGCTGGCTTGACTACTCCAAGAGTCAATGAAAGCTTTTAGGTGAGTTCCCCAAAGCCAAAGTTCCTCCCATATATCTTGTTGGTAAAAGCCAAAGACTTGGCATGTTCCAGGAGCACAAAGATTGGGCTCATAGAGATCTCACTGTGGATGTTTTTTTTTTTTTTTGATTTGCTGATGCTTTCCTGAATTCTCTTCTTCTTGCTACACTATATGCAATGTCATTAAATAAAAGCCTTAAATGTGTGATACTCTGTAGACTCCACTGAGTTCCCAAAAATACCAGAACTGGAGAAAGCAATGCATTCAGTTCATTGGGTTCACATTCCATATATGTCCATTGAATAACATATTTATTTTTGTTCAAATTTTCTTTATCTTTATCAATATTTTTATGATGTGTCAACCAGCATTTGAGTAAAACATTTTAAGACTGCACTGTAAAAATGGATCTGATCATTTCTTCTTCTTGTGCTACCAGTTTTAGCATTATATGTGCTGAGGGCATTTTATTAAATTCATAAAAATTTATAATTGTTAGATTTTCCTAGTGAGCTACATATTTTATCATTATGTAATGCTGCTTACCCTTATCCCTCATAATTGTGTGTTTGTGTGTGTGTGTGTGTGTGCGTGTGTGTGTGTGTGTACTATCTGCTATTATCATGGATAATCATCTTTTTTCTTGGTTAGCGTTTTCCCAGTATATGGCATGAATTCCTAGACATTTTAAACTCTAAATACTTACGGTTTGGTTTAGTATCTTTTATAAATACATAATAATTAGACTTTTTTGATGCCAGAAAGTTAGACAAACCACATAGACTATAAAACTTGTCTTAGTGTCTGAGAGTTTTTCAGTTGACATTTCAGTATTCCTCTTAGACCTTTCTACTGAAATTAAATCTACACTTCTTCCTTCCTCAAAACACAATGTCCTAACCAAAACTGCCTAAACTTAGAAAAAGAGAAGTCAAAATCAACACGAAATGAACAAGAAAAAAATTCAAATAGTTAATAAAGAACACACAAAGGCACAGCATCTTTAAAACTTGATCAAAATATACCCTAAGTGAGACATTCATTATCATGCTCACATTAATAGAGATAAAAAGATTGAACAAAGTCTGGTGAGGGATCAAGAATATAT
>NW_012154363.1:191991-194072 GCF_000956105.1 Propithecus coquereli
CACTGTCATTACCAGCCATTATTACTATCAGTTTCCTCCATGCTACTGCTGACTTAATAACGTTATCTTTGCAAATAAGGACAAATCAAGAAAATGGAACTTGATCTTGATAAGGCAATCAAAAGCACATTTCTTCAACTGTACAACTTTCTCATAATAGTAGAGTATAAACAGTGGAGGAAACAGAAAACTTTAAAATGCAACCTGTTTTGTTAAGTGACTCTAAGCAATGACTAAAAGACTTTGGAGGTGGGGGTGCAGCAAGCCGGGGAACGAGGAAAAGTGACCCCACTGCAGAAGAAAGGGCATGCGACTGCCTCCTTAAACTTCCTGACAAATATCTGAAAGTGCGCATGTCCAAAACCTAATTTTCTTATAGCCCACCTCTCACTCAAACCCTCTTGTGAAACACCCTGTTTCAGAGATGAACTGTGTCAATGGCTGCAAAAATAAACTCTCGGCAGGCATAAATTTCAACCTGCTAGTAGGTACTGGTACACCTGGGCAACTGATAGTCAGAAATTATTATCATAATAAGGCAGGAAAGTGATCATAATGGCCCAAAATAAGTTAGTGCAAATGAGGATATGGGAAATGTGGTAGAATCATTCCAAGCTGTATTTTTAAAAAGCTATATTGTGATATAATTCACATATAGTTCACCCAATTAAAATGTACAATTTAAAGAGTTTGAGTATGTTCACAGATACGTGTGACCAACACCAGTTAATTTCTGATTGGTTCCATCTCATCAGGAAGAAACCCTGTTTCCTTCAACCCCCTCCCACCAGTTCTTCACCCCCCACCTGCCCTCCCAGCCCTAAACAACCACTACACTGATTTTATCTCTAGAGATGTCCCTTTTTTGGACATTTCATACAAATGAAAACACATATAAATATGTGGTCATTGTGACCAGGTTTACTCATTTAGCATAATGGTTTCAGGGATCAACCATGTTGTAGTAGTATCAGTGCTTTATTCTCTTTATGGACGACTAATATTCCATTGTTTGGATATACCACATTCTGTTTATCTATTCCTCAGTTGATAGACATTTGAAAGAGGAAGCTTTAGGCCTCTGTGATGATTTTCTTCCATCTTTGTCTCAGGAGCATCTTTGATTTTCAATGGAGACTCTGTAGGTTCTAAACAGACTCCAGGTGGTCTGATGGCGCTACTTTCAGGTGTGTGGAAGTGCCTCCGTCCCAGCCAAAGGGGGATGGGAAGGGCAAAGACTGAGCCAAGAAAATCATACTTAGAAAAGTTCAGCTTAAGTGGAGACCACAGGGCAAATTTGGGTTTTCTCAAAGGACAAAGAAATATTCTATATAGTTTGTACAGGGCCAAGGAAGCTCATATACTTGATGGAACAGGTACGTACGATCCGGATCTTAGTTTGAGCAATTCATTTATGGTAGAATGGATGCTAGTGACTATCTGTGGAGTCTGGGACTGCCCTGATCCAGAAATTCTTCCTCTCAATATTCCAAAACCTGCAGCGGACAGGGAAGGGGAATTATGGCCTATTGAAGAGGCATGGGCTGAGGTGTCCTTTCTTGAGAGGGCAGCAGTTAACCTGGCCATGGGCATGCAAGAGTAGGCAGCAGCAGTGAATGATGGAAGTTTTTTAGCTTGGGATATAACAACCTCCAGAGTTAAAAAGAGGCAAAGCTCTTTATTTCCTACTTAAGGATCACAGTGGGTAGACACAAGATGGCATGCTTTTAGTCATAGAATTTATTTTGATTTCTTAAATTGAAAGCTTTAAGCCATAACAAAAGGAGGTAAAAAAAAAAAACAAAACGGTTTTTTTCACTCTTGTATCAGGCCAGTTAACAGTGAGTTTCTTGGAAATATCCTTTCTGCAACCTATGACTTTTTGATAATATCACTTAGTTACTGGTATAAAAAAATGTAAAAATAGAAATGCTAAATTTTCACTGTAAATAAAGGCTAATTTAACTGTGTAACTACAGGTCTAGCAATTAATCAGTATAATAAGACTGGTTATACTGTTGCAATCTGTGCCTGTAATCCAGGCAATTTGCAAACCCAGGTTTCTTTTTCATAAATAGTTT
>NW_012154363.1:194122-194568 GCF_000956105.1 Propithecus coquereli
AGATGAAAGAGCTATATTTATTATCTTAAAAGTAAATCCAACTTTATAAATAAATGAAAAAGAAAATAACACTCATATATGATCATTAAAATATATGTGAACATGTGTGTGCACGTCTAAAATTCATATATTCAGATTTTCTATATTTGGAGACCGATGTGGACATTCACTTCATTTACAACTCTGTACTAATCTAAATTTAATTTTACAATGTACACACTTTATTATTTTTATCAGATTAAAATGGCATTACTTCCATTTTTACAAAGGCTTTATACATACACGTAGATGCAAAGATAGGCATGGAGATATTTTTATATACTGCCATTTTAAAATAATGTTACTTGGTAATATTAGTATGACCTCAGTATATAAAAATATATATTTAAATGTACATATTTTCTAAAAGAGTCCAATAAACTGTATATGTAATTGTGTTACAGGAA
>NW_012154363.1:198547-202941 GCF_000956105.1 Propithecus coquereli
AAGATATCAGTGGATATCATTTGAATATAACTTTGTCCAGTACAAAGATCATTGTAGCTATCTGTGATTTATTAATTTAGCATTGAGTCCCCATTTTCAGACTAACGAGGAGTAGCAGGATTCACTTCACGTATAGGAGGGATGCAGTGAGTAGGGGAAAGACTTGTAGGACCTGAGGTCAGGGAGGGAGGTGGAGGCCAGGTTACCTAGGACCTGGAAGACAACTGGAATTTTAGTTTTATTCTGAGATAGGATTCTACTGGTAGGATTTAAGCAGGCAATTGAATATGTGAGGCTGGTTTGAGCTTCAAATAAAAAGAAAGGAAAACATTTCACAGGGTAGAATTTACCACCACTCATTCCACCCACATATCCGTTTCATTTTTCAGACTTCAATAGGTTGCTAAGGAAGGCAAATTCGTCAGGGGATGAATGAATAGTGAGATGAAACTATTGTCTAAGCAACAGAATACCTATTTGGCAGGAAGGAACACCTTCTGTGAACTTAACTGAATTCAACAGTAAACAAGAATATGTATACATGAGGAAAAGAAGGTGAATTGATGCACATGGTGATATCTCTCAAAGTGTATATATTAGAGTTAAATATTATCAACATAATTTTATAATAAAAAAATTTTAGCAGGTCATTGTGCAACAATTCCAAGAAGTGGCTGATACCATAAAAAAACACTCTATACCAGAGTGTAGCATTAATTTAGAAGATAATACACTGTGTTTAAAGAAGAAATTAGACCAAATCAGAAGTCAAGTACGCATGAAACTTAGCATGTCAAGAGTTAATCTATAGCTGATTAAAGAATATAAAGTGTTTTAGGATAGTAATTTTAGTAGAAATATTTCTTTTCTATTTTCATTACAATTAATTTTACTACAAAAATTTATTACGTGTAAAATGTACTTATTTCTCAAAGTCTGACTCTGATTCTTTCATTTTTTCTTATAATTACGTATTTTTTTCTTTATGCAGCTTTAGGAAAGCTGGAAATTACACATCATTCCTTACAGAAGTTAAGAAACTTGCTTTTCTCTTCATCCGTATATTTTACTGCTTTCTCTATCTACATGGTAAGGCAAGCCAGATTAAATCAGAGGATAGTGGTTTAATGTTCCCCAAAATTATCTTTCTTTTTAATTTTTTTTTTTTAAATCAATGTCAACAGAGTCTGTTACTTCCTCAATAGCTTGGACAGCAGTTGTTAGTGTAGGCTGTGGTGAGGCCTTGATGGGGACAAGAGGTCAGCTAGCCATTCCTTTGGTGCCTTGATGGCACATGTGGCACCAGGCCAGAGATGCCTGTCCTTGAGTCACCAGTGGCGTAGTTGGGTTCAGGCAGTGGCAGTGGGGTACCTGGGTGGAAGGCCTCCAGGCAGTGTGAGTTGGTGCCAGTTTTGACATCAGCAATATGGTACTTGGTCCCTTGGGTGGCACTTGAGGCACCAGTGGTGACAGGAGCAGTAGTGAGTCAGACTTTGAGCCCCTGTGTGGCACACACAGGTGATAGCGGTGGCAGTGACAGCTATGTGGGCCAATCCCTACTGTAACAGAGGAAATAGCCTGCAAAAATGTCAAAAATATTTTCTGTCTCTTTAAAACCTCTTCCACTACTGTCTGAGAACTAAAACCTGCATCCCTTTGCACAGGTGAGTCAGAGCTACAAGCATGCCCATCCACCACACAGCATGCACCACAGGGAAGGTCTACCATTTTTCCTCCTTTGCCAGCAAAATAATAAACTTCTCTTTCCTTCTCCTCAAAAACATAAATAAAAATAAAAAAATAAAACCTGCATCCCTGCCTCAGGCCACTGGTTGGGAGGGGCAGAAGAATGTCCTTTGTTGTTTGTGCTACAGGAGATGGCTAAACTGGAACTCTCCAGGTGGAGGTCTGGACGGAGGTCAGGAGATTGTCTTCCCCACAGATGGGACAGATAAGAATCATCAAATGTTGTTGTACAGTAATTTCCTGAAGCTGAATGGCCTCCCTTTAAAAGCTCTGTATTTCTGCTTATTGTTAGGACTATGGCATTTTAAACAGGAGTCTCCATCCTTCTCCTTTGCTGGCAAAGTAAAAAACTTCTCTTTCCTTTTCCTCAAAGCTTTTGATCTTACTCTTCTGATGAGGCCTCAAGGGCAAGTGCTGAGCTTTTGGTAACACTATGCTCATGTGTGGTGCATTTCGGTGGGCACCAGGGTTGGTGGGCAGAATAAGCCTGTCCACAGGCCCACTGAAAGCATATGCAGGATCTGTTGGCAGTGGCCACCAGGACAGGCCTGTCCTCTGTCACCAGAAGGCATGCAAGGTGGGGCGGCTGATCCTGAGGCCCTAACACTGCACATGGTGCCAGTGGAAGCAGTGGCCATGGCAGGTGGATCGGACTTGGTTTCAAGTCCCGACTGGTGCAACCTAGCGCTGGATGTGGTGGGTTGGTGAGGTTGTTCTCAAGCCCCTGGATGGCGCACACAAGTGGGCCAATCCTTAGGCCCCCTGAACATGTGCACAGGTGCATTGTGGCCATGGCATTGGAGGGGACAGGACTGCATTCAGTAGTGGTGGCCTTGTTCATGTGGCTCTCTGGTTCTGGGGCACACACACTTCGGCTCCTGTTGTTCTCAGCAGCTTCCCTTGTGAACTGGACCATCTATTCCCAGAGGTATGGGGTGCTGGGTGGGCTGAAGTTTGGGGGACCTAGCAGAACCACTGGGTCTGGCTGGTGTGGAATGCTACAGCCCTCTCAGGGAACATGGAGGGATGTAAGTGGAGCTCCAGGGATGTGGAGAGGCAGAGACCGTTAGGCCCCAGGCAGGCTGTATAGTCTTGTGGGGCTTGGGCTCTTAAAATTACCCTGTGCTACAGTAGCTTGTGCTTCATGGGTTGAGTGGGACTCAGTGTGAATTCCCTTTCAGGAATGTATCACATGGATACCAGGAAGTTCCCTATGGTAGGCTTAGCTTAGAGGCCTGTGAAGGCTGAGGGCTCTTCTCTGGCTAGGAAGGAAGGCAGTTGTCCTTCGTGGGAATGTGGATCAGTGGTGATCACTTGTTTACCTTTTCCTTGCAGTTGGGGAGTCTGCCCTGGCTCTGAGCTGATCCCCGTGGGGCTGGCTGCTTAGATCCCTTTTTCTTCTGGGAATCAGAAGGTCTTTGTCACATCCCTGCTGAATTCTACTGTGTTGTCTTAGATGGTTTATTCAAGTTGTGGTCATATACTTGATATTAGGGTCCTTCTTTGTGGAGGAGGTACATGCTGGGTGCCTCTGATCAGCCAGCTCTTGATGACATCTCTCTGTATGGGATGAATATTAAAGAATTAAGGACATGTTTTAAACCAGAACAATCCACCCTCTGTTTATGTTATTTTTGTATTCCTCTCACTTGAAAAATGCATTCATTCCTACTCAATACACCCTCCACAAATTTCATTTAATGTAGTTTCTAAATTAGGCTGAAAGTGCAAGTTCTTACTATCTTTATCGGGTACAGATGGTTGTATTCAATGGGTATCATTTTCACACCATTATAAAGTCACACAATTGTAAGTCAAACCATCCTAAATAAGGGACCATCTGTATTTGGCAAATTAACATGTTGAGAGGCTACAAATGGGAAACAGATATTTTAACTGAGAAAGTCATTGTTCCTTTATATGTAATAGCCTTTCATTAGCTTATGTCTCATGTTGGTTTTACTTTCAGCTGCTGTGTGGCAACAGTGTCCTTTCCTCAAGGTTTGAGTATCATTTTTTTCCACTGGCTTTGAAATCCTTCCTGTTGGCCTCTTCAAGTGCCATCAGCTTCAATAGCAATCTCTTTGAAGTCCTTTTGGTTTTCATTCTTTTTCCTTTCTAGGTCCTTTCATCTTCCACCTACTTCCTGCTCCAAATGTATCCAACATGTTTTAGTAGTAGCTTTTTATTTAATGGCAGAAATCCATACGTAGTATCATTATATGTATCAGTTATCTATTGCTGTACAATAAACCACTTCAAAATTCAGTGTCTCCAAATGACAATAATGTCCATAATCTGCTGTTTTAGGCAAGGCTCAGTGGGGCCAGCTCATTTCTTCTCTACTTGGCATCAGCTGGGGTGACTTGACACTGGGGACTAAAATCATCAAAAGCCTTGTTCATTCATATCTGTCAGTTGAAGTTGGCTTTTGGTTGGGACCTGAGCTGGAGGAGTGACCTAGAACATCAACATGGGGATTCACCTCACTATATGGTGGCTGGATTCTAAGGACAAGCTTCCCTAGAGAGAGAAAGTCAGATGGAAGCTGTGATACATTTTCTAACCTAACCTTACAAGTCACACAGTAGTTCTGCCACATTATATTCACTAAAAACCAGTTACTAAGGCCAGCTCATATTGAGGAG
>NW_012154363.1:204581-211328 GCF_000956105.1 Propithecus coquereli
TATTTTATGTGCATCTTAGGTTTGTCCTTTATTTATTCTGAATTGCTATTAAAAACTGTAAAATTCCCTGGTCATGGATGCCACTTCAAAATTTGAAAATATTAAAGACTTCCTTTCTACCTGCTAAAGGAGTAATAATCAAGGGTAAATTATATGTAAATTTGATACCCCTGTTTGACTATATATCCACAAACTGACCTTGTTCAGGTTACTGTATTTCCCTTTGTCAAGCCTGGGTCTCTAACCATAGGGTTAAGCACAATCCAGGTTTTCTAAGCACAAATAAGGTTTTTTAAAATTTCATACATGTTTACTGAAACTCTACCATTTTGCAGGTACTGTATTAAGTACTGTGATATATAAGTTCTGAATGGGATATCTTTCCTGCCTTTTAGAAGTACATCGTCTGTTATGGAGAGAACCATACACACAAGTAAGAACAATATGAAGTCTGCCCTATTAAAGATAAAATAGGAAAGGCTGAGGAGAGAGAAAGAACGAAGAAAGATAAGAACTAGAAATTGATTCAGAATATTAATTGACAAGTGCAAGCATTTACAGTAATTGTTCCAATTGCTATTAGGCAAGGTGAAACTAGCATTGGCTTAACTGCTGCCTAGAAACAGTGTTAGCCTAACCTTGGCTGTCCCCATTGAGATAACAAGCTAGATGTATTTTTTTGTTGCTTTGTTTTGACTCTTTTTTAGGCTTAGACTGCTCTGTTGAAATTGCGTGCGTCCATAAAATCACATCTCAACTATCACTTCAAATGTGTTGATTCCCCAAGTGAACTTTTCTGTGTCTCCACAGGGCCTTTTAGTAGTTTATGTGTCTGCCTTTCTGTTAATTAGTGTGAGAGATTAATACATTCTTTAGGATTTGTAAAGAATTAAAAGATAATGCATATAGATGGAGAGGCTGGAAGGTAGGAGGCATTGTAGTACAAAGGAATTAAGCAATGTTTGGGAAAGACTAGAGTCAGAGCAGCCAAAGCATTGGGAATAGAAGAAAATAGGTGTCAGGCTGGGGTCCGAATTTAGAAAAAAATAAATAGAAATTAGAAAGTGCTGAGACATTGGCTAGAACTTTCTACTGGAACACAGGTGCTACAGTTGTGGACAAGAGTCTTCTCTCTTTCACTGCATGAATGAACGAGTATCCTTTGCACTGAAAAGTTTCTGAGTAAGAGAATGACATCACGTGAATTTTAGCCAAGGGTCTGTGGAGAACCAGATTAGTGGAAAAAGACACAGCCTGATTACCAAGTCCATTGGGCAGTGAAGGTGGAAAAAAATTGTAGCAGGCCCTCCCCCCAAATATGAAAATCGACTCACTTTTCCTTTCTTGGAATCTTTTCACACATCTGGCTAGCTCGCTTTTTTTTTTTTATTTTTAGAAACAGTCTTAGTAAATATGAATATAAATGTATATTTGTGTGTGTGTGTGTGGTTTTTAATTCAGAAAGTATCACAGATTCGCTTATAAAAGCACCCAGGAATTGTCAGATACAGAAGAGCGCGCGGAAGGGATACAGTTGGTGGCAAACGAGACCAGGGCACGGGCTGGGTTGGAGCAGCAGATGGGCCGCAGGCCGGGCGGCGGGGCAGCGGCGGGGACGGGAGCGTGAGTTTTTAGTCTCCGGCCGGCCGGAGGCTGCGGATGTCTGCACTTTCCCGCGCTGAGCACCGCAACTCCGCGCCCGCCGCGACCCCTGAGAACGCCCCCTCGCGGCTGCGCGTCTCGCCTCCCGCCGGCCAACGGCCGCCGTTCAGTCGCCGCTTGGAGCCGAGGAACCACAGCATGTTCCACCCGCTGCTGCTGCTCGCCGGGCTCTGTGGCCTGCTAGCCTCAAGACCCGGTAAGACCGAGACCCTGTTGCTCTTGCACTCACATAAGCACCTCAGAAACTTCTTGAACTCCATTAAAACTCAAAATAACCTGACTTTCCCCAGACAGCGTTTGTTCCTACCTAACCCATCCGGCATGTGATAATGCTTTGTCTTGCAATACAAAAAAGTGAAGTGTCTGCTATGCCACAGAGGTACATTGTGGTGGGAAAGGAAGAACAGTGGGAAGAGTTCTCGAAAATGTAAAATATAGTAAATTGTAGGGGAGATTTACATGCAAGTAAAATATTTCGATATGTTCTTATTTTGCTTTTTTTTTTTTTAACACCCTGTTCTGAATCTTGCCATCCTGAGTCAGTACGGGCAGTGTCTTTTTCCTCCGTCTCCATAGTGTTCCATTGTTTGGAGGTAACCACAATTTATTTAGCCGTTCTCTTATTAATGAACTTTCGGATTGTTTCCAGACGTTTTGCTATTGCGTACTATATTAGTCAGCTCCCATTGCAATAAAAAAATACCAGAGACTTCATTGCTTGAACAACAGAAATTTATTTTTCACTGTTCTGGAGGCTGGAAGGTGGAGATGGGGGTGGATTACATGAGGGTTCTCTTCCTGGTTTATAAACTGCTGCCTTCTCCCTGTGTACTCAAAGGACCTCTTCTTTGTGTGCAGGGAGAGCGGGAGCAAATTCTCCGAGGTCTTTCTTGTAAGGGCTTTAATCCCATCATGAAGACCCCACCCCGTGACCTTATCTGACCCCAACTACCTCCCAAGGGCCATCACAAATACTATCACATTGAGGGTTAGGGATGTGAATTTTGAGGGGTTATATTCAGTCCATAACACATACAATATTTTAATGCAGTGGTTGTCGAACTTTGAATTCAGAACTCCTTTACCCATTAACGATTAAATTCTCAAACAGCTTTTGTGTGCATTTATATCTGTCAATGGTTATCACATTAGGTATTAATATAGAAATTTAAGAATGTGTATTAATTCATTTTAAAATAACAGTGATAGACCTGTTACATGTTAACATAACTAATACATTTTGAAAATAAAAATATTTTCCAAAACAAAAAAAATTAGAAGAATGGAATTGATTTAAAGTTTTGTAAATCTAATGTCTGCTTTGATAGAAGACAGCTAGGTTCTCATATCTGCTTGTGCATTCAATCTGTTGCCACATATTTCATTTGAAGTATGTGAAGAAAATCCAGCCTCTGTAGTTGGAAAAGGGAGGAGTACTCTTATTAGATAATTGAGAGTATTATTTGGATCCTACCCCAAAACTTCGCAAACAGTAAAGATTAGTTGCCATGGAGAATCTAAATCATGTCAATGAACTTTTATTTATTTTATTTATAAAAATAATAAAGATATTATATGTTTGTTTATTTTTTCTTTTAATAACATTGGTACCAAACAATGAGTTTTTCTTAATATGCCCATATTAGAATCCATTGGTCTATCTTGAACTTTGATATTTTACCCACGTATTTTTTTAATGGGTAATAATAATACTTGTTTTATCATTTTAATTTTAAATTGTAAAATACATATAAAATTTACCAACTTACCATATTTTTTAAATTAATTAACTTTATTTGTTTGGAGCAGTTTTAGGTTCACAGGAAATTCGAGCAGAAAATACAGAATTCCCATGTAATCCCTGTCCCCACGTATGCATGCCCTCCTCCACTGTCAGCATCTGGCACCACAACGGTACAGTTGCTACAACTGATGAGTCTACACTGGCACATCATTATCACTCAGTGCCCATAGTTTACATTGGGGTACACTCTTGGTGTTGTACATTCTATATGATTTTGACAAATGTATAGTGACATGTATCCACCATTGTAGTAGTACACAGAATATTTTCCTTGCCCTAAATATCCTCTGTGCTCTGCCTGTTCATTCCTCCTTTTTCACTAACCCCATGGAAACCACTAATGTTTTTACTGTCTTCATAGTTTTGCCTTTTCCAGAATGTCGTGCGGGTGAAATCATATAATAGGTAGCCTTTTTAGATTGGCTTCTTTCACTTAGTAATATGTATTTGAGATCCTCCTTTGTATTTTCCTGGCTTGATAGCTCATTTATCTTTAGTGCTGAATAATATTACATTGTCTAGATCTACCATAGCTTATTTGTGCATTTACCTACTGAAGGACATCTTGGTCACTTCTAATTTTTCTCAATTATGAATAAAGTTGCTATAAACACTCATGTGCAGGTGTTTGTGTTGACATATGTTTTAAACTCCTTTGGGTAAATACCAAGGAGTGTTATTGCTAGATAACAAAGTTGAAAGTATATTTCGATTCATGAGAAAGACCAGTCTTCGAAAGTGGCTGTACTTTGTACATTTCCATCAGCATTGACTAAGAGTCCCTGATGTTTCACATCCTAACTAGCATTTGATGTGTCAGTGTTTAGGATTTTGGCCATTGTAACAGGTATGTAGTAGTATCACGTTTTTCTTTTTTTTATTTCAGAATATTACAGGGGTACAAATGTTTTGGCTACATAAATTGCTTTTGTGTAGTTTGAGTCAAAATTATAAATGTGCCCATTTCCCAGATAGTGTGCGTTGTACCTGTTAGGTGTGTATTTACACATCCCCTCCTCCCACTATTTTGCCCAAGTTTTCTTGGCGTCTTGCAGCACTTTGGTGTATAAGTTGTCTCCTCCTAGGACACATTTTTGCAGTTTTCCCCTACACATATTAAAATTTCACTTTTGATATGACCTTGAAGACAATAAAAATTTGTGGAGGTGCATTGTCCTTTAAGAGTCTACTGCTACAGGTGAAGTCTGTGAAAGAATATAATTTATGCAATGGAAGGTGTAAAAGTCAAATGAAGTATAGAGATGAACTTCTAAATTTACAGTGTTTTATTTGGGAAACAAGAATTGCAATTCAGGGCATATATACAGACCAGGTGGTCTTTGGTATACCTGGAGAACAAAGAGAAGGCTAGAGCTTTTATGCAAAAAGAGAAACATTACTTACATTTTGCTCTTTGAGAAAATTTATTGGCTTTAGTAAAGTCTTGGGGAGCTGTCAAGTTCTGATTAGTTAGTGATTGTGATGCATAAAACTATTTTTTAGAGACACAGCAGGTTGTCTTAGCTATTAGATAAAACTGATTTCAGGTTACAGCTTGTAGTTTCAGAGGCCAGGCTTGCAGAGAATTACATTCTTGGAGTAATGTTATGTGTCCTGAGCCCTTTTCTCTCCCAGCCTTTCAACCCTGTTTTAGTCGGGGATGACAAGCATGACCCAATTCATGGGATCAACTTTTACAAAGGCCAATTCCTTCAGACAGGGTTTAGGGCTGCTAACTTCATCAAGGAAGGGTCAGGGGATTTGGAAGTTCAAAGTTCCCTTATCTGTGTCAATTCAAGTATACATCTTCAAGAGTGCAGGATCTCATTATTTCCTGAACACTGCCTTTATTTCAACATAAAAGATCTCACAGGGTTTCACATTTGGATTAGCATTGCAAGTCTTCAACCCTTATGTCATGACTCTTAGACATAACTGTCCTGCAACCACATGATACAAGGAATTTCTTTAAGGCTATGATGGATACTTTCTAATTATCTAACTGTGCTTAAAGTTAGGAGCTTAAAGTCTTAAACTATTTTATTTTCTTGTATTCTCTTTAGGGAACCCGATTTACCATCTATATTATTACCAGTATTGTCACAGAGATTAAGTAGCACAGCCCACCTGATCTCCCAATGCCCTACTCCCCATCCATACTCCATCAGGTGATAGATAATATGTAATCGTGGTGCCATAGATATCCAGTGTTCCATATCCCTCCATCAAGGTAGCTATCTATGTGCTCATTAAATATGTCAGCACTGTGCCCCCAAGAGTTCCATTTTAAGGGTCTGTTTTCACTGGCCACTCTTAGAACCAATTTCTGTGTCAGTCTGGCATCCAGCTTGAAATAACAGTCATATTCAAGGATTTAATGACCGAGAGTTCAGTGAAAGCCATATTCACAGAGGTATGAGCAAGATTAAGACAACCAATAAGGGATGATAAATCCACTGTGGAAACTTGTTACCACTTTGAGGTGTCAGGGGCAAGGGCAGAGAATGGTGTTGCTGGAACCTGGTGAGAGATGCAGCTGTTGAAGAGAGGCTCAATAAAAGCTGTGATTCAGAGAGATGCAGCTATAACATAGCAGTTCTGAAAAAAGACAATGTAAGTGAATTACCTTGCCTTCTCTTTCTTCTCTCTCTGATCTTTGTGCCAATGCCTCCCACTGGCCGACCTCCTCTGTAATCCAGAGGGCCAAGAAGCCCATCAGGCAGTTTGTAAAATACAGCCTCTTGGGCAGAGCTGGCCAAGAAAGGATGGAGAATGGAATAGTCAGCCTTGAATAAATGCATCTGTTTCAGGACTCTTTGTTCCGTTGATCTGTCTATTCTTAGGCCTCACCGGACTGTTGTAATTTCTGTAATTGTGCTGTGTTTTGATAATCAGGCAGGGTATCCTCTTGTTTTTCAAAATTATATTATCTGTTTTTACACATTTTATTTTGCAGATCAATTATAGGCTAAATGTGGCAGATTTCATAAAAAATTCTTTTGGGGTTTTTGAATGGAGTTGCATTAGCTTTATAGGTACTTTCGCCATGAATTGAAAATTTTAATATAAGAAAATTTTAAATTTAGGAACATTGCATATTTTTATTCAGATGACCATCTAAATTTCATAGTTTTCTTCGCACATTCCTTTGTATGCTTATTCGTAGGTCTTTTATAGTTTTTGTGGCTTTTGCGAATGGGATCCTATTTAAAAATGAGATATATCTAATTAGTCAGCACTGGAGTATAACAGAACAACTGAATTTGTTAATTGTATAGTTG
>NW_012154363.1:212185-216906 GCF_000956105.1 Propithecus coquereli
CCTCCTTCCACATAGGTCTCTGCATTACATATTTTTTACTGGGCCATTTTCTATAGTTACATTGTTTAGAAAATTGTCCATTTTACATAAAGTCATTTATAAAATTCTCTTATGAATTTCCTTTTTTAATCTGTTTTTAAAAAATATTTACTGAAATGAAATTCACATAAAATAAACAACCATTTTAAAGTGGACAGAGGCATTTAGTACATTCCATCTTCTTTTGCTGATGCTGAAGTGACCTTAGAGGCCATGAGTTAGTTCATTGCGTCACCACTTGGAGGGAGGCTGGATTTCTGAGTCACTACTTGAATGAGAACCACCTGTGACTCTCTTCAGATTCTGCATGAAAAACAACTAAGCTTTCATTATGTTTAGGCACCAAGACTTCAGGGTGTGTTTGTTACTATTCCGTAGCCTGATTAGCCTAAGTTGACTAATACAGAAATTGGAACTTTGCAGTTTATGCTGCCACAACAAACTTAAAATGTATACCTGTGACTTAGCTACTGGGTAATTAGCAGTGGATGACGGGTAGCAGGTGACAAGAAAATTGAAACCAGTTGGAAAAATTGAGATTCATGTTAGGAAATCACAAAACAT
Source organism: Propithecus coquereli (assembly GCF_000956105.1). Lineage (NCBI taxonomy): Eukaryota > Metazoa > Chordata > Mammalia > Primates > Indriidae > Propithecus > Propithecus coquereli. Next base: position 212,789 of record NW_012154363.1, read on the forward strand.
TTGGTAAAATTACAGAAAATTGTATGGCAGACTATGTTTTACAGACATTTGATGACATAATGTCAGTAGTGGAGTTGGTTCCATTTCCCAGGTTTGGCAAAGTATTAAAAGAGAGAGATTATCTCAGGAAACAATTGTCCATTTTGTAAATAGAAATAATGGGAATAAAACCAGAAATTTGGGGCCTTCCAGGATTTTAAAACATGACTAATTTCAGATCCTCAAAAGTAGGGGATGGGATTTATAAAAGTTTGAACAATGGTAAAAACTCCGAATTGGATAAAATTACTGAGGATGAAGCTCTATTTAATTCTGTTTTATTTGTATGCAGTAAAACGATTGATTTCAATGTTTATATATTAGTTTTATTCCCACTCACATTGCCAAATCCTCTTTTTTATTTTGTTTTAATTGACACATAATTATACATATTTATGAAGTACAGTGTGATGTTTCGATACATGTGTACATTATGTAATGATCAAGTCATGGTATTTGGCATACCTGTCACCTCAAACATTTATCGTTTCTTTGTGAGGAGATCATACAGGATCCTCTTCCTAATTACTTTGAAATATGCACTAAAATATTGTTTACTGTACTCAACCGACTGTGCTGTGGAACATTGTATTCCTCCTGTCTAACTGTGATTTTGTATCTGTTGACCAAATCTCTTCCCATCATCCCCTACCCCTACTCTCTCCAGCCTCTGGAACCACTATTCTACTTTTATGGAGTCAGCTATTATATTTTTTTATCTATTTTTACTTTTTCAATTTTTTTTATTTCAGAATATTATGGGGGTATTTAGATTTCACAAATGAGTGAGATCGTGTAGTATTGGTATTACTGTGCCTGGCTTATTTTGCTTAACATAATGGCCTCCAGGTTCATTTATGTTGCTGCAAATGACAGGATTTCATTCTTTTTTATGCCTGCATAGTATTCTATTGTGTACATATATACCACATTTTCTTTATCTATTCATTTACTGATGGACAATTGGATTGGTTCAATATCTTGACTGTTGTGAATAGTGCTACAATAAACATGGGAGTACAGATATCTATTCAACATTCTGATGTCATTTCCTTTGGATAAATATGCAGTAGTGAAATTGATGGATCATTTAGTAATTCTATTTTTAATTTTTTTTTATTTCAGGAAATTATGAGGGTACAAACATTTTGGTTATACATGTATGACTTTGCCACATCCCAACCATGATTTGAGACGTGCCCTTCCCCCACCCTACAATGCTCCCACATCCATTAGTAGTGAGTTTACCCACCCTCAACCCCCCTACGCCCGAAGAATATTACTACTGTGTGAGCACCTTAGTGTTGGTCGCTCAGTGCCAGTTTGATGGTGAGTACATGTGGTGCCTATTCTTCCATTCTTGTGATACCTCACTTCGGAGGATGGGCTCAAGCTCTATCTAGGAAAATATAAGAGGTGCTAGATCACCATTGTTTTTTATAATTGAGTAGTATTCCATTGTACACACATACCATATTTTATTAATCCACTCATGGATTGATGGGCACTTGGGTTATTTCCACATTCTTACTATAATGAATTGTGCTGCTATAAACATTCGAGTGCAGATGTCATTATTATAGAATGACTTTTGTTCCTTTGGGTAGATGCCTAATAGTGCTATTGCTGGATCAAACAGTAGTTCTACTTGTAGCTCTTTGAGGTATCTCCAAATTCTTTCCCACAGAGGTTGCACTAATTTGCAGTCCCACCAGCAGTGTAAGAGTGTTCCTATCTCTCCACACTCTCACCAGTATTTGTTGCTTTGGGATTTTTTGATAAAGGGCAATCTTACTGGAGTTAGGTGATATCGCATTGTGTTTTGATTTGTATTTCCTTAATGATTAGATATGTTGAGCATTTTTTATATGTTTGCTGGCCATTATTCTGTCTTCTTTTGAAAAGTTTCTGTTCATGTCCTTTGCCCATTTATTGTTGGGGTTGTTTGATTTTTTCTTGTTGATTTTTTTGAGTTCTAGACAGATTCTTGTTATCAGCCTTTTATCAGATGTGTAAAGAGTAAATATTTTCTCCCATTCTGTAGGTTGTCTGTTAGCTCTAATGATAGTTTCCTTGGCTGTACAAAAGATTTTTAATTTGATCAGGTCCCGTTTATTTATTTTTGTAGCTGCTGTGATTTCTTTGGGGGTCTTCTTTATAAATTCTTTGCCTAGGCCAATGTCTGAAAGAGTCTTCCCTACATTTTTTTCTAGGATTCTTAAGGAACCTCCGTACTGTTTTCCATAATGGCTGTACCAGTTTATATTCCCACCAAAAGTATATATGTATTCCTTTTTCTCCACATCAGTGCCAGCGTGTGTTACTTTCTGTAACACATGATAATAGCCATTTTAATTAGGGTGAGGTAATATCTCATTATGGTTTTGATTTGCATAGTGATTTTGAGCATTTTTTTCATGTACCTGTTGGCAAATTGTATATGTTTTTTGAGAAATACTATTCAAGTCCTTTGTTGATTTTTAAATTGGATTATTTGCTTTTTTGCTACTGAGTTGAGTTCCTTATATATTCTGGATATTGACCTTTTGTCAGATAAGCAATTTGCAAATATTTTATTCCATTCTTTAGATTTTCTCTTTACTATGGAGATTATTTCCTTTGTTTTGCACTTTTTAGTTTCATGTAATCACATTTGTCCATTTTTGCTTTTGTTGCTTATGTTTTTGAGTTCTTATCCAGTTATATCCTCTGTTAAAAATATAGTTCTGATGATTCTTTTGGGTTTTCTAGCTATATAATAATATGAAAAAGAACATTAGGACCACAAAATCACATGCAAAAGAATATTAGGACCACAATTCCTGGAAAAAAAAAAAACAAGAAAAGGTTTGGGTGTTACATAGATGCCGCAGTGTGGCTAGGGTCATACGACTAGGACAAGCACCCAACAATGTCATGTGACTATTAAACTAAAAACACTACTCCTGCCACATCATCACTTGGTAGACAGCAGAATCACTTCCCCAGCAATCCTGAAGGACCAGATGGTTCTACCACTATGTGTGCCAGAAGGATGAAATCTTCACTTGTGACTGCCATCTGCCAATACTCACTTCTGCTTCTAAGTTGTGTAAGGGTGTCTGAGTAACAGAACCTAGTCGCATGCCTCTACCTTAATTGCAACAGATCTTGTACATGAATTATTTGTTTTCTGACTTCTACTAGTAGAGGGAAGCAAGTAGAAATAGTTGGAATGATTGAGCCTTCCTACAGTGTCCCACTGTCCACCTCTAGGTGCGTAACTTAACATCCATATTCGCCCTTCTTATCATTTTAAAACTTTCAAGAAACAACACACAAAAAATTGCTCTGCCTCATATAATGTAACCATCACTTATACAGACAAATTGGACAAATACATGTAACCACCTGAAATTTCACGTACTGGTATGATTTTCTTTCTCCACTCTCAGGACCAGCTGTAAATGTGTTTCTAAGTTTATACTAGCTGACTTTTGGGTACCATTGGCATGTCATGTACCTGCTTTCCCCCTTTCAGTTGGCTGGTCATAGGAAACCATAAACGAAGGTTGAGGTAGTGATGGAAGTGTAATAGAGGTAGGAATACTGGAGTATGGATCACTCGCTTATTCAACTTGAAGCTTTCAGGACCTGTTCAAACACAATCCTATATATAACACTTCCGTTTGATAAGTGCTCTTGAAAATGCCTGAAAAGATCAGTATGTGAAGAGTGGCTCAAGTTCCAAAATATACAGTTTCACATGGTCTGAATTTTAGCCTTTATCAGAGACCAGTAGTGAGCCAGAAACTTCCATAAAAGAAATATAATTATATACTGTATTACTTTTCTGTTGCTGGTATAACCACAAATTGGGTGGCTTAAAACAACAGAAATATTCTCTTACAGTTCTAGAGGCCAGAAGTCTGAAATCAAGGTATTGACAGTGTTGGTACCTTTTGGAGGCTCAGAAGGAGAATTTATTTCATGCTTCTCTTCTGGTTTCTGATGGCTGCCAGCAATCCTTTGTGTTTTTTGGCTTGTAGATGTATTAATCCAATTCCTGCCTCTGTCTTTAGATTGCCCCTTCTTTTTTT
>NW_012154363.1:217316-222005 GCF_000956105.1 Propithecus coquereli
CTTTTGGGGGGCCACCATTCAGCCCACTGCATATATAGATGAGGGCATGTCTTTGCTTCAGAGACCTCTGCTGTTATTCTCCTAAAGGGGCTTAACACAGGCTTATTCAACATTGACATCTGCAACAGGCTCTTTGTGTACTGTTGTTTCACCTGGCTATAAAAGAAGATTAATAGAGCTTCTTACACAGCATCCTGGGTCAGCTGAGGAGGCTTCTCTTACTTTAGCATCTCACAAAGCTGTCAGCCTGTGGTTAGTTCAGGAAAAGGTTAAAGCGACTCAACCATATGTGATATATGTTGGCTTCAGAATCCAAAGTGTCTACAAAGTGTTGTGCCTCTTGTCATTTATTATGGAGGAGGATGTTTTCCAGTATGCTCTACACCACCAGACCACATTTCTCTTGTGTGTGCATTGTGTGTGTATGTGTTTAATCTAGACTCTAACACACCTGCTTCATACCAAGGCATCTTACCTGCTGCTTTCTTCAGGTCCTATAGGCATGATGTCATGAATGTAGTCCCTAGAATAATTTCCTCTTCAATGGCATATTAGTTTCCTATTGCTGATGTAACAAGTCATCATAAACTTTGTGGTTTAAAGAATATGAATTTATTATCTTACAATTCTGTAGGTCATAGTCTAAAATGGGTCTCATTTGGCTCAAATCAATGTGTTTGGGGTGCTGTTTTCCCTCTGGAAGCTCTAGTAGAGAATTTGTTTCCTTGCTATATAATAATTTCCAAGTTCTAGTGGATGTCTCCATTCCTTAGCTTGTGGCTCCTTTCCTCCACCTTCGAAGCCAGGAGCGTTGAGCTGAGTCCTTTTCACGCTACCATCTCTCTGGTTCTCTCTTCTGCTTCCCTCTTCTAGGTTTGAGGATCCATGTCACTAAACTAAGTCCACATGGATAATCCAAGATGATCTCCCTATTTTAAGGTCAGATGATTAGCAACCTTAATTCTGTTTTGCCATGTAACCTAACATAGTCACAGATTCTGGATATTAGGACATGGACATCTTTGAAGAAGGAGTTATTATTCTATCTCATACAGATATAGAGATATTTAGGGTCCAGGTAGAAACAGAACCAGAGATTTGGTAAAGAACCAAGGCAAGATACTAAAGGAAAAATTGCCATTACTGCCAAGCAAAACTGCAGACTTGCTTCTGGAATTCTTTGCTGATTAGGGTAGAGAAAATAGCAATTTTCCTATCAGTGTTTGTATGCCGGCCAATGCCTATGTTCTTTCTTCTTTTAGTTTGGAATATAATCCTTTATTTAGGTAGGGGCTAGTGATTCCTCACAATGAGTGATTAGGAAATATAATATCCTACTACTTCTTGCCACTTCCTGCTCTCCCTTTTACTACATGATTATGGTTATTTTTTTCCCTTTGTGAGTGGCTTCCTACTGCTGCTTCTCTCATAGAACTAATACTTTTATCATGTACTTTCATCATGTTATGGGTGGGGAAACAGTGGCTAGAGGGGGGAATGCTGATCACTACATCATTGTTTGGCAGTTTCTCTTAGCTTCTTGAAGGTTAAGTGGTCAAGTAACTCCTTAATAGAACATCAAGGCATTTCTCTTATTAAAATTTGTATTTTTAATGACACATAATAATTGTACATACTTATGGTATAAAATGTGATGTTTTGATACATTTATACATTATATAATGACCAAATCAGGATAATTAGTATATTTCTGACTTCAAACATTTAGTGATTTTTTTCATTCCTTCTTTTTATTGATATATACTATTTTACATATTTATGGGGTACATGTGGTATTTTCTTATATGAATAGAGGGTAATGATCGAGTCAAAATATTTAGGGTAACCATCACTTTGGGCATTTATCATTTCTACGTGTTGGGAAAATACAAAATTCTCTCTTCTAACTACTTTGAAATACACAGTACATTGTTGCTAACTATAGTCACCCCACTGTGCTGTTGAATGTTAGAATATACACCTTTTATCTAACTGTATGTTTGTACCCATTAACCTACCACTCTTCCCCCCTCCCCCCCACCCATCCACTGTTCCCATCCTCTAGTACCTATCATTTTACTTTCTACCTTGATGAGATTAATGTTTTTAGCTTCAACCTGTGAGTGAGAACATGTAATATTTGCCTTTCTGTGCCTGGGTTATTTCCTTTAACATAATGACCTCCAATTCCATCCATGTTGCTGTAAATGACATGATTTCATTCACTTTTATGGCCAAATAGTATCCCATTGTATATATACACTACATTTTATTTGTCTGTTTCATCTGTTGTTGGACACTTGGGTTAATTTCGTGTCTTTGCTATTGTGAGTAGTGCAGCAATAAACATATGAGTACAGGTATCCCTTTGATATACTGATCTTTTTTCCTTTGGATAGACACCCAGCAGTGGGATTGCTGGAGCATATGGTAGTTTTATTTTTAGGTTTTCAAGAAACTTCCATACTGGTTTTCACAGTGATTATGCTAATTTGCATTTCTACCAACAGTGTTTATGAGTTCCCTTTTCATCATATCCTCATCAGCATCTTTTTTTCTATTTTTTTAATTTCAAACTATTAAGGAGGTACACAAGTTTTTGTTACACAGATACACTCTATAATGCCGAAGTCAGGGCTTTCAGTGTGCCCGCCACCATGACAGTGTTCATTATACCTATTAGGTAAGTTTTTCTCCCTTATCCTCCTCCCACACTCCCCCCTCTTAGTCTCCAATGTCCTTTACATCTTTTTGTCTCCCTGTGCACCCATGATTTAGCTCCCACTTATTAGTGAGAGCATGTGGTGTTTGTTTTTCCACTCTGGAGATACTTCACTTAGGATAATGGTTTCCGGTTCCACCCATGTTGCTATGAATGATGTTATTCCAGTCCTTTTATGGCTGAGTAGTACTCCATAGTGTGTGTGTGTGTGTGTGTGTGTGTATGTGTGTGTATCGCATTTTCTTATCAACTCATGTATTGATGAGCACTTAGGGTGATTCCCTATCTTTGCAATTGTGAATTGTGCTGTGATAAACATTTGTGTACAGGTGTCTTTTTGATAAAACAATTTCTTTTCCTTTGGGTAGATACCCAGTAGTGGAATTTTTTTTTTTTCTGGTCTTTTGAATAATAGCCATTCTAACTGGGGTAAGATATTATCTGATTGTGGTTTTGATTTGCATTTCCCTGATGATTAGTGATGTTGAGCATTTTTTCATATACCTGTTGGCCATTTGTATGTCTTCTTTTGAGAATTATCTGATCATGTTCTCTACCCACTTTTTAATGTTTTTATTTTAATAGTTGAGTTGTTTGAGTTCCTTGTATTTTCTGGGTATCGGTGCCTTGTCAGATGAATAGTTTGTACATATTTTCTTCCATCTCTTCACTTTGTTGTTTCTTTTGCTATGCAGAAACTTTTTTAGTCCAATGTAGTGCCATTTGTCTATTTTGTTTGAGTTTTCTGTGCTTTTGAGTTCTTAGCCATATAACATTTGTTTAGAACAATGTCCTGGAGTATTTTCCCTGTGTTTTATGCTAATAGATTTTTTGTAGTTTTGGGTCTCATGTTTAAGTCGTTAATTTATCTTGAGTTGATTTCGTGTATGGTGGTAGATAAGGGTTCAGTTTCGTTTTTTTGCACGTAGATATACAATTTTCCCAGCATCATTTATTGAAGAAAGTGTCTTTTCCCCAGTGTGTGTTTTGGTGCCTTTGTCAAAAATCGGGTCACAATAAATATATGTATTTATTTCTGTGTTCTTTATTCTGTTCCTTTGGTCTATGTGTCTACATTTGTACCAATACCATGCTGTTTTGGTTACCAAAGCCTTGGGTTATATTTGGAGGTCAGAAAGTGTGATGTCTCTACCTTTGTTGTTTTTGCTCAGGATTTCTTTGGCTATTCTGGCTATTTTTTGTCCCATAAAAATTTTAGGATTTTTTTCCTATTTCTGTGAAAAGTAACATTGGTATTTTGATAGAAATTGCATTGAATCTGTATACTACATTAGTTCTTCCAATCCATGAGCATGGGGTGTTTTTCCATTTGTTTGTGTCCTCTTTAACTTCTTTCATTAGTGTTTTGTAGTTTTCCTTGTAGAAATCTTTCACCTCCTTGTTTAAATTTACTCCTAGGTATTTTTATTTTTTTTGTAGATGTTATAAATGGGATTGTATTCTTGATGCTTTTTCAGCTATTTCATTATTTGTGAATAGAAAAGCTACTGATTTTTATATGTTGGTTTTGTATGCGACAACTTTCCTGAATTTGTTTATCAGATTTAAGAGTTTTTTGGTACAGTTTTTCAGTTTTTCTAAATATAAGATTGTGTCATCTGCAATGACATTGACTTCCTCTTTTTCAATTTGGATGTCTTTTATTTCTTTCTCTTGCCTGAGTGATCTGTTTAGGACTGCCAATACTGTGTTGAGTAGGAGTGGTGAAAGGGGACATCCTTGTCTTGTTCCAGTTCTTACAAGAAAGGTTTTAAACTTTTCTCCATTCATGATGATGATAGCCATGGAATATAATGATTACAGTTACTTTTATTCTCATTTTCTCTGTACCTTTATACCGTGGAATGATACGTTTCTACTTCTACTAGTTTTGAGATTTAAGTCACATTTTTTGACCACTGCCTGCAGTGGATTTGAGGAAATCAATATGCTTATATGGTCTTCCT
>NW_012154363.1:224920-226597 GCF_000956105.1 Propithecus coquereli
TTTTTAAGCCACCTAACCTGTGATATTTTGTTTAGGCAGCCTGAGAAGACTAATACAGATTTTGTTACCATGAAGTGGGGTGCTTCCCTAACAAATGGCTTTGGAACTGAGTTGAGGAGGGGTAGGGGCTAGAAGAGTTTTGAGATATGTTAGAAAAAGATCTAGATGGCATGAAAGGGCTGTTGCTAGAAATATGGATGCTAAAGGCAATTATTCTTATAAGGGTTCAAAAGAAAAGAGAAGGGTTATAGAGAAACCTTCCATAGTCTTAGAGAGTATGCATATCATTATGAACAGAATGTTGGCAGAAATGTGAACATTAAAGGTGTTTCTAGTGAAGTCAAGGATGGAAATGAGAAACAAGTTATTGGACACTGGAAGGAGGGAGATCTTTGGACAGCAAGATACTTGTCTTGTGTATATTTATCCACTTGGCCCGCCTATGTCTCTTTAGTGGGCAGTTCAAGCCATTCACATTTATTGAAAGAATTTATAAGTGGGGGAGATTTCTGTTCATTCTGTTGAGTTGAACTTTATTGCTTTGTTTTCTCTCTGGAACCATTGTGGTATCTGACCTTTGATCTTTAGCTTTTGGATAATTTTACACTCATGAGTGTTTATTGTGCTGATGCATGTATAATGCTGTTCTGAGTACTTCCTGGAGGGCAGGTTCTGTCTTGATGAATCTCTCAGTTTTTGCTTGTCTGAGAAGTTCTTTATTTCTCCTTCCTATAAGAAACTTAATTTTACAGGTTACAAGATTCTAGGCTGGGCATTATTCTGTTTAAGAAGACTGAGAATGGGGCCCCAGTCTCTTCTGGCTTGTAAGGTTCAGTTGAGAATTCTGCAATTAGTTGGATGGGTTTTCCTTTGTAGGTTACCTGCTGCTTTCACCTTCCTTGATTTGTATAGTATCCTGGTTGTTTCTTATTTTTTTAAGAGACCCTGGAATGCATAGCTTCTTATGTTCTTTTTCTGTGTTCTGATATTTGTTTCCTTTTCATTTTTATATGTATTCACTAATTTTTCTTTTCACTGATGCTCTAACTCTTGCTTTTCACATACTCCCTTTTGGCGGATAAAATATCGTCACTCAGGTTGAGTGACCTAGAGATTTTCACACCTGTTCCCATCCATGTTCTATTTTGAAAATACAGTGTTGGAATCAAATACAATATCAAAATTTGGTCAATAATCTTCTGCATAAACAGATAGGGGGCAGGTAATACATCTTAGGAGGATTTTTTATACAAATGATTAAATAGTTTTTGTGCCTGGTAGAGTAATCTTCACTGATGTAGAACACCTTATTATCTCAATGATACCACCTAAATAGGCATTATAGCATGGCACATGGTATTCTTTCATAAGAGTTTAGAATTTAGTTACACGTAAATTTCTAATCCTATGTAAATCCTGAGATTGGTTTTATTTTTGCGGAAGTGGTAAGAATGGATTATAAAGTAAGTGTTAAATTTTTGATATTTCATTGCAGATTGTAAATCACATACAGTCTGACATATTTAATTTAGACATTTTAATAAAGATATTTCAGGAATTGTTTGGAGGGATTAATTGATATAAAATTATTGTTTAGCTTCTTATATTAACATTGCCTTCACTCTGAGTTATTCTGGATTCTCTAGGAACATTTATCCTATATTATTCCAATAGATG
>NW_012154363.1:226647-228124 GCF_000956105.1 Propithecus coquereli
TATGAATAAGTAAACCTTATGAAAGGAACTGAACAGATATTCATTCAACTTTAAGATAGGATTATTAACTTTTTTTTTATTTCTTCAGGTTTTCAAAACTCGTTTCTACAAATCGTAGTTCCAGAGAAAATCCAAACAGATACAAATGACACTTCAGAAATAGACAGCGTAAGAAACATTTTTTTCATAATCTAAATGCTTATATGAAATTTCTTATTTTTATTACATATCTGTGAAATATGTCAACCCCATTTTAGTATGAATATAAGTATCTAATATTTCTACTGATAAGTAATTTAAAGTTTTTACAGTAAAAACAAATACATAGCTCAGAATATTCTGTTTTATTTAACATTTGGAATTTACTCATGGTAGATTATTTTTAAAGGTTCATGTACAGGAAATAGTGTAGGATAATTAAGTGTCTTACCTGAGTAATATGTGGGAGGTCAACATGATTAGAATAATTTTCTTTAAAATGTCTAAGAAAATATCTTTTCACTAAATCTTCCTTTTTCAATCTCTACTCTGGCACTTACCAGTTCTCAGGCAGGAAGAAACCTTTTATTCTGTTATTTTTATTAGAAAGGGAAATATTGTTTTTCATTCATTTATTTAACAAATATTTCTCAGGACTTGCCATGTGCATAAATATATGCTAAGTGTATTTGGAGATTAAAAAAAAAGAAAGAAAGAAAATTAAGCCAGCCCAGCTTATAAGTGGCCAATCTTTTGATAACAATTTATTTTTAACAGTCTTATTGAGGTATAATTTACACACCACAGAATTCACCTATTTAAAGTGATGATTATTATAGTAGTACATAAATAGAGTTGAGCAAACATTACCACAATCCAGTTGTAGGATATTTCTGTCACCCTAAAATGTTCCCTCATGCCCATTTGCAGTTCATCCCCAGCCTTTGGAAACCACTGATCTGCTCTCCGTCTCTACAAATTTGCCTGTTTTTTGACATTTCACATGCATAAAAACCTACAATATGTAGGCCTTTGCATTAGGCTTCTTTCACTTATTAGGTTTATCCATTTTGTAGTATTTATCAGATCATTTTTATTTCTTAATATATGTGGATATACCACGTTTTGCTTATCCATTTACCAGTTGATAGACATTGGGATTGTTTTCAGATATTCTATATTATGAAAATTATTTTATGAACATTCATATGTGAACATATATTGTCCTTTTTCTTGGGTAGATTCTTAGGAGTGAAATTGCTGGGTCACATGGTAAGTTTATGCTTAACATTTTTAGAAACTGCCATACTGTTTTCCTTAGTGACTACCAATTTACATGACACATCAGCAATACATGACTGTTCCAATTTCTCCACATACTTATGAACATTTGATGTTGTCTGTCTTTTGGATTAAAGCTATTATTGTGGGGGTGTAGTGATATGTCATTGTGGCTTTAATTTACATTTATCTAATGAATAATTATGTTGAGCATTTT
>NW_012154363.1:238594-239504 GCF_000956105.1 Propithecus coquereli
CAAATAGCTTTATATGAGAAATAATGGGAAGCAGAACTATGACTGTGTAGAGGTAAGGAATTTTTGGTTGTTTGTGAGAAATGCTGACATGGCAGAAAAAAATATTTATTAATAGATTAAATATAGTGGTGGCAAGGATTTGGTAGGGTAAAGGGAGAAGAACATATCTGAGTCAAGGGAAATATGGGCTCATTCTCAAAGAAGCTGGTTACAATGTGCTTGTGGGACATCTCAGGGGAAATGTCCAGTAGGCAGTTAACTTAGTTTAGAACATGGGAAAAAAAGTGTGGTTTCAGCATTCTTTCATTATAAAAGCTCTCAACAAATTAGGTATAGAAAGAATGTACCTCAACCCAGTAAAGGTCATATAAGACAGAGCCACAGCTAACATCATACTCAGCGATGAAGAGTTGAAAGCTTTTCTTCTAATATCAGTAACAAGACAAAGATTCCCACTCTCACCATGTCTATTCAAGATAGTATTGGAAGTTCTACCCAGAACAATTAGGAATGAGGCAAGAAAATGAAATAAAAGGCATACTAATTGGAAAGGAAGATGTTAAACTGTTCCTGTTTGCAGATTACATGATCTTTTATATATGTATATACATATATATAAAATATATAAAAACCCTAAAAACTCTACCAAAATACTGTTAGAACCAATAAATGAATTCAATAAAGTTGTAGGATATAAAATCAACATACACAAATCAGTAGCATTTCTATACATTAATAATAAACTATCCAAAAAAGAAATCAAGAAAACAATCCCATTTATAATAGCTACAAAAAATAAAATACTTAGGAATAAATTTAACCTAGATTGTGAAAGAACTGTGCACTGAAAAGTATAGAACATTGATGAAAGGAATTGAGAAAGACATCAATGGAAAGATATCCCATGTTC
>NW_012154363.1:240025-241230 GCF_000956105.1 Propithecus coquereli
ATTGTTAGAACCAATACATGAATTCAGCAAAATTGTGGGATATAAAATCAGCATACACAAATCAGTAGCATTTCTATACATTAATAACAAACTATCTGAAAAAGAAATCAAGAAAACAAGGCCATTTTCAATAGTTACAAAAAATAAAATACTTAGGAATAAATTTAACCAAATAGGTGAAAGACCTACACACTGAAAGCTATAAAACATTGAAGAAAGGAATTGAGGAAGACATAAATCCATGGAAAAATATCCCATGCTTATGAATTGGAAGAATTAATATAGTTAAAATGCACATACTATCCAAAGTAATCTACAGATTCAATACAAACCCTTTCAAAATTCCAGTGACAGTTTTCACAGAAATAGAAAAGTAATCCTAAAATTCCTGTGGAATTACCAAAGACCATGAATAGCCAAAGTAATCTTGGCCAAAAAATGCAAAGCTGGAGGTATCACACTACCTGATGTCAAAATAAACCACAAAACTATAGTAATTCAGGCAATCTTCTTATATAGGTAATAAATGAAGCCACAGAAGTGAACAATATAAATCTATAGAGGTGGGGTGAGTGTTAAAGGTGAGAAGGAAAAACAACCTAGTATTGAATGCCATGGAAACATTTAAGGGATGAAGGAAGGATCCAGGTAAATGGACTTGATAAAACTAGAAGGAAACACATGAAGGGAACCAGGAGGAAGTGGTATCATTTACACTGAAGAAGGGATGGTTTAAAGGAAGGGGATGTGGTATGAAGTGCTTCAGAGTATTTTTACGTGGCTTCAAACTGCCTTTTGGAGTTGACAGCTAGGAGGTCAATAATAACCTTTGTGAGATCAGTTTTAGTGGCAGCTTCCCAACAGAAGCCAGTCTGGCTCGTTGAGTTAAGTTACATTGGGTTGAAGAGTGAGCATAAAGTGAGGCAGCATAACTAAAATAACATGATAAGTACAGGGATGATAGCAAAGTTGTACTTGGACTTGAAGTTTCAGTACGTATGCTCAGATGAATATGACTTTTTCACAATAATCTCCCACTTCATCTTAATATATGCATGTAATGTATATGTGTAGTAGGAAAACTTAGAAAGAATGAAAGAAAAGTCTCATAATCATATATCCAGTTCATATCTTTTAAATTTTTAAAATGCTTTGCCCTCTTCTTGCAGTACCTTCTTATTTTCTTTAAAGGGGTCCATTAAGTT
>NW_012154363.1:242986-243220 GCF_000956105.1 Propithecus coquereli
TTTTTTTTTTTGAGACAGAGTCCCACTCTGTTACCCTAGGTAGAGTGCAGTGGCATCATCTTAGCTCACTGCAACCTCAAACTCCCGGGCTCAAGTGATCCTACTGCCTCAGCCTCACGAGTATCTGTGACTCCAGGTGTGCCACCATATCTGGCTAATTTTTTTCTATTTTTGGAAGAGTCGGGGTCTCACTCTTGCTCCGGTTGGTCTTGAACACCTGAGCTAAAACAATCC
>NW_012154363.1:244948-245528 GCF_000956105.1 Propithecus coquereli
TCCATAGGCTCAATCAGGAAGAAATGGAATTCCTGAACAGACTAATATCAAGCACAAAATTTGAAGCAGCAACAAAAAATCTTCCAATAAAAAAAGTCCCAGACTAGACAGGATCACACCCTAAATTTTACCAAACCTACAAAGAAGAACTGGTATGTATACTGAAGAAATTATTCCACAACATTGAAAGTGATGGAATACTCTCCATCTCATTCTAGTAAGCCAATATCACCTTGATAACAAAGCCAGGAAAGGACACAACAAGAAAACTACAGGCCAATGTCCCTTATGACTATAGGTGAAAAAATTCTCAATAAAGTCTTAGCCAACCAAATTGAACTGCACATCAAAAAAGTAATTCATCATGACCAGGTGGGCTTCATACCAGATATTGAAGGATGGTTCAACATATGCAAATCTATAAATGTAAATCACCATATAAATAAAAGCAAAATAGTGTATTCTAATGATTTTATGTATAGTGTTTTACATGTATTAATTAGGTGTTTACTCATACATTCTGGATGCTTGATTTCATCAGTTACTGAGAGAAATTAGGTTTACATTTTTTTTTTGTAAT
>NW_012154364.1:0-653 GCF_000956105.1 Propithecus coquereli
AAATGCAGAATTTGACTTACTCAATATGGGCTCAGCTGGAGCTCATGACCAGATCACCTATGCATGGCCTCCCTATGTGGCTTGGGCTTCTCATACCATTTTTTTTTTTTTTTCATTTGAGACAGAGTCTGACTCTGTTGCCTGGGCTAGAGTGCTGTGGCATCAGCCTAGCTCACAGAAACCTCAAACACCTGGGCTCAAGCAATCCTCCTGCCTCCGCTTCTTGAGTAGCTGGGACTACAGGCATGCACCACCATGCCCAGCTAATTTTTTCTATAAATTTTTAGTTTTCCAGCTAATTTCTTTCTATTTTTAGTAGAGACAGGGTCTCGCTCTTGCTCAGGCTGGTCTCCAACTCCTGACCATGAGTGATCCACCCGCCGCGGCCTCCCAGAGTGCTAGGATTACAGGCGTGCGCCACCGCTCCCAGCCCTCATAGCATTTTGACTGGTTTCCAAATGGAGTGTCCCAAGAGCAAATGGTTCAAGATGGGAAAAGCAAAAGTTGCTAGTCCTCCTAAATGCTAGGCTACAACTGTCAACTTGTCACTTTCACCACCTACTGTTGGTTAAGCTGTCATAGGAAGGCCCAAATTCAAGGAGAATGGAAATAAATTCAAAATAATCTAACTCTTGGTGGAAAGCAAGACAAAA